>NC_080633.1:11406291-11764858 GCF_027579445.1 Ammospiza nelsoni
TAAGGGTCTTGCCATTATTTGCTGCAAGTGCAGGTGATATTTGGAGAGAGTCTGGTGAACAATCAACACTACAGATGTGCTGTATCATCTATTGTATCATATCAGTGCTCTACTTCAGACTCAGCTGCTGCAGCCTGTGAAAATGCAACCCTTCAACCCCTATATGTATGGGTTGTGAGCCCTGAGAAGAGTATATGCATCTCCAGTTAGAGCCCTGATCCTCTGGTCCATGCTGTGGCTTCAAGGATCTTTTTGATCATGGGAATGCTTTCTAAAACACTTATTTACTTTTAGAAATGGTGTTCCTATTAGGGTGAGGTTGCCAATGGTAAGGCATGCAGTGGTTGTGGGTAGTATTTTTTGGAGTCCACCTATTTTTTTGATATCTTGTTTGCCATTTAGGCTGTGAATGATGGAGCCTGAGCATAGGAAGAGCACAGCTTTGAAGAATGCGTGGGTTGAGATGCGAAGGAAGGCTAGTTCGGGGAGCTTTAGTCCGATTATAACTATTATTAGTCCTAGGTGGCTTGAAGTGGAGAAGGCAATGATTTTTTGATGTCGTTTTGGGTAAGAGCAGGAAATGCAGGGATGTATTCCCCAGCAGAGCCGCAGAACCCCAGGTGTGCAGCGCTGCCTTGCCCAGCTCTGATTTTCCCTGCACACCTTCCCCCAGCACACAGGACAGAGTACCAGTTGCACAGACAGACAGACAGACAGACAGACATTCTCTAAAGCCTGTAGTGTTTTTGCTCTCAAGTGAAACCCTTTCTGCCAGTAAAGACAGAGAGCAAGAAGGATCTTAAAAAAAAAAAAAACAAAAACAAAAACAAGGAAAAAAAAAGACAGAAGGCACAGAAAGGAGGAAAAGGAGAGGGAAGGTTTTTCTCTTACAGTCAGTTGTGATTTCGTAGGGGGAGTTAAGGCGCGCGTCTCCGCAGGGCGAGGTGCTGACGTACAGGTGGAACAGGATGTTCTCCCGCAGCCTGAAGCCTCCCTCTTTTAACCGCACGAAGATTGATCGCTCCCAGTCCTCTCGCCGTTTGCTATGATCACAAAAGAGGTTCCAGGTCATTTGTTACATGCCAAATCAGAAACATTTCTGTGCTCTCTCTCTCTCTCCTTTTCTCCCTCTGCTTGTTTGTTTGTTTTTATTAGCACCCGGCATCATATATTTTGCCTAGTGACAGCAAAAGATAAACAATGAGCTTCTGCAGGTGAAGAAATGTGTGAAGGAGGTCAAAGCTGCCAAAGGGCTTTTAGCTTGCTTACCTAAGATATGTTCTAATGATAAAATGTGGATTTTTGAAGGGTAACTCTCCTTCCTTACATGCACGGATGCATAAACAGGCTGATTTTAAAGTGGTTCTGGTGCATGAAAAAATGAGTTCTCTTGGGCTCTCATGTGAACACATCAGCTCTGCTGATCACAGTGCCTAGGCACAAGTTTGAATCCCATTAACATCAATCACCACAGCTGAGATGTGTGTTCATATGCTCCACTGAAAAGGGCCTCTAACAAAGCACCCAAATTTTACGAGCACTGCCACCCCTCCCTGCTCCCCAGGTGTTCCTCTTCTCCCCCATTCTACCAGAGTCACCTACAAATGCTCCACCTATGCCAGCAGGGGCCTCTTGGACACTTGGCATTTTTGGAAATCAGAAGCCATCTTAAGAAGGGTGGACAAAAGTTTTACAGACTTTTCTCAGCCGAGTTGAGAAGATACTTATTGAGATGAAGCTTTTATCTTTGCAGTGGTTCAGCAGCTAGATGGGGATGCAGTGCACATATTCCATCAGCAACAGCTGCCTGGGAGGCCAAACCCTCCCAGTGCTGCCGTTTGCAGCAACAGCACAGCATTAAGGCTCTGCTGCTGTGCAGCTCCTCCCAGGAGTTACATTTGGGAAGATATGGGTGATTTCTCTGACAGACAGCTGCCTCTAACATGTGTGTTTGGGCGATGGTCACGATTATAATTTTGAAGGTGAAAATGTGATTGGTGAAATTAGGGCGAGACTCCTTTCCCTCTGATGGCCTGGTCCTTCCCTCAAAAACTCCAGGGTCTTTTTGGAGGAGTATCTCTGAACAGAAGAGCACTTGCAGGTAATGATTTTCCTGGGATGCTGTTAATAAGGCAGAATCCCACCCGTTTAATTCACTACAGGACAGCCCATTAACCAAGGTGATTTCTGCCTGTCTCTCTGCCTCCTGATAGTGCAAACAGGAGTGCTTTTTACTCAGCCTTTGAGCGAGTCCTTGGCTTTCATCCAAGCTGCCTCTGCCTGTTTTCTCCCAGAGCAGCCTCTGTGCTATTGAAGCTGTTTGGCTGTCACTCTTCCATGGTTTGGGTGTTTTGTCATTTCTTGATGCCAGGATGCGTTTGCTGTCAGGAGGAATTTACAGGCACATTAGCTCGCCTGTCAGGGACAGGGAGTCACACTGGCTGCCGAGCTGGGGCTGCCACATGCTGCTCCTTCATTTTCTGCTGGCTGTGGTGGAACTTCCCAACTGCACTAATTATATTATCGCCCTGATACAAGCCTCTGAAATAATAAAATCACTGCAAGTCCTCCTGCTTGGACTTTAGAGAAATTGCAGGTAGCTCTAAATAATTCACTGCAAAATCAGCTGGGAGAATACAAAGCTGTGCAGTCCAAATGCCTGCTATTATTACATTAAATCTCACCAGAGTGTGTGTGGGGGGCAGCTTACAGTACTTGGAGACAGTTGCTATGTAGGGTTGGAGCAGTTATGCTTTGGGCTGGATTTCAGGAGTTCAGCTTCTATCCTGTTTTCACTGGTCATTGTTTTCCACTGATTAACCTTGCTCTCTTACCTCTTCATGAGCACCAACAAGGGTCTGTGGCCAGTGTGGCTGCCAGGTTGGATGATAGACAGCTGCTCTAAAAATAGTTGGCAGGGCTGGAGGGCAAGGCAGCTTGATTCTCTCCTCCAGCAGGCTGAGGTTCTTCATATCACACAGGGTCCTGACCTGCCTTTGGGATGGTTTTTTGGAGCTGAACTCAAACATGAAGTTCATTCTTGCATTGTGGCTGAACAGGATTCATAACAAAACTCAGTGAGTATTGTTGGAAAGGAGTTTGGGTTGCAACATCATCTGCCATGGCTTAGTAAAGATTATTGTGCATGGGATGTTTGGTGTATTTCAAAAACCAGGGGGAAACAGGGATCTGCTAAAAGTGGTCCAGGTGGAGCATGAGATGCACTTCTGCAAAGTCACCTCTACTCCAGCACCAGAACCTCGTGCCTTGTCTCTGGGACAGGTGAACTGTGAGAGGGAAGATGACTTTGCAGCTGTTCTTTACAACATCCTTTGCACAGCCATACTCAACCTGCACAAATCAATGGAGAGAGGAGCCCACAGTGAGCGTGCAGATCCCATTCATTCAGGAGGTGGCATTAAAGTGTCATTTCTGTGTACTGGCAGTGGCTAAAAGAGCAGAATTCATCCCTAAAACTTTGCCTGTTACAAATTTCTGTGGGAGTTCGGATTTGAGGCTCATTCAAGTGGAACATTTAAGAACGTGCTAAATTCTAATCTTTTGCTTGAGTTCATTATTCAGCATAACACATGCCCATGTTTTGAGCTGACTTGAAGAAGATACTTTAGCACATGCTTATGGTTTAATATATATGAAGCTTTTTGGTGAAACAAAGCCTGACAAGCAGAGGAGCAGTTTTTCAGCATATAAATGTATTTACAGGAAGTTTCTAGTACTTCATACAACAAAAGAGCACCCTAGAGAAACTACCAGCAGGCTTAGTAGATGTGTAACAAGGAGCTGATTTTCCTCAAAAAAGTAACTTATCTGGACTGGATTAAGACTATTTCTTGCTTTTTATGTATAAAATAAATAGTGGTTTTCATCTGACTTGCTGAAAGACCTTACCTTCTGGTAAAATCATCTCCCTGGCACCTGAAGGAAGAACTACAGCAGCAAGCTTACTGTGGTGTTTATTTATTTTAAGGATACTCTATTAATTTTATTTTTCTTTAAAAAAGAAGAGTTGTATTTTCTTGTCTTCCCTATTGGCCAGTTGATATAAATAATACCACTGAAAATTATTTTCCTGTCACCATTGCAAGAGAATCAGACTATCAAATTTGTGTGCTTTTTGATGGTGATTCTTTGAAAAAAGCTTCTCAAAAGGTCTTTCTTGTCCTTCTTTTGTACATCAGAAAATTTCTGTCTTCCTTCTCATCTTTTTCGTGAAAGTCTGGAGAACTGGAGGATTATGGTTGTCATAAAAATGAAATCTGGGAGGGCTAAGGGTTTTAATCACACTGGTTAGAAGCTGACAGGTTTTAGTTGTGCCTTTAGCTTTTATTTAACTCAAGCTCCAGACAATGAATTGTTGAAAGAACATTTCCTTTTGAAGTATTTGTCACTCTTGCTTCTTAGAGAGGATAAAGTTCCATTTCTGGAACTCTTTTCCAAGAAAAGTCAGGAGAGTTGCACCTCTAACATTTAGCAATAAGAAGAGAAGGGGAAAAGAAGTAATTTGCATATTCCTGCAGCATTGGCTTGTGGATGGAATTGTCCTGCAGCTTAAATATGTGAAGAAGTTGCTGTATTCTCTTTTTAGAGACATGGAAAATAAATTGCCCCAGCACATGGCAGTTCATCTCAGCCCCAACAGATACCTGAACAGGTCTGCTGAGCTCCACCTCAGAGATGCCCACCTCTCTCCACTGGTAATCAAAGGAGCCTTGGGGATCTGGGCAACACTTGACTGCCAAGAAGTAAATTCAGTTCAGTGAATCTCTGTCTCCTGGCCTTTAATTTCATATCCCCGCTCTTACTTTCTCCAACCTGCTTGCCCTTGCTCTTAGAAGCCTTCATGCTACACTCAGCCAAGTGTGTGTTTTGCTTTCACTGAGATCAGTGGTAGTACTTGTAAATTCTGGAAAAGAGTTTCCTTTTCAAAGACAGCATCACACAAAATAATATTTCTAGCACTGGAATTTCCTGAAGTTTGAAATCCAGCTGCAAAGACCACACTCAGCAGGTAGTCTTGGTGGGAGGAAGGTATGTGGAAAATAGGAAATACTCTCCACAGAACAAGCTTGCCTCTTCCATAGTGAATGATGGAAAATTTAAGTTCTTTGAGTCAAGAATTATGCTCTCAAAAGTAACCATCTTCTTGGTTTCAGTTCATTTATTACTTTTTACAACAGTTTCCTGGCCTAGGATAGGAGTTTAATTTGGGCTAAGTTAATGCAAATGCATTACAATAGCTTTGTGTTTCTCCCAGGCCTGAGGAGATGGTGTGCATGTATTCATGGTGGAGCTGAGTTACCACGTCAGTCCTAAAAGCTCTGTCCTTATAGTATGTGGCAGCATCATGTGTTTTCTCTGTGAAAAGGTTTATCTTTTTCTAGAGAAAATGGAGTAAATATGATTTCAATGTGCAGAAAATGCATTTTTTATTTAATTTTGACCCCCCCCATTTTGTCACCACAAAGCTCCCGATGATGGCAGAAAACTGTGTAACAATAAATATTAAAATTGAAGAATATATCACAACACACAGTTCTGCTTCTCCATGGACTTTAAGGAAGCAGAATCTGATTTGACAGTAACTCCAGCTCTGTCATTCAAAGGTGCTTAGCCTTGACAATTTTGGTTGAGATTTTTATGGTGTGTGCTGGTCAGGCAAGCGGTGGTGCCTGGTCTTGGCTGAATTGAGAGTGATTTGAAGTTATTGTGAACAGAGCTCGTGCTTCACTGAGGATTCTGTTAACAAAAGGCTGTTAACATTGATCCAAATAAAGTAATAATATGACTGAACATGTCAGGGAGGTGGATCAATACAATAGTTTAAGATACAGTGTTAGCACTTGTTTCCCAAGAGACCATAGCACAAAGCAAGTACTAGGGCTGCTACACTGCTGAAAACATAATAATTTAATGTAAACTTGAAAGCAATTCAGAATGAAATTGAGAGAATATTGTTTTTGATTAAACCCTTCAATGCTCTTGTCCCCCTTTGTTAGCCAAACCCATGTACTCAATATACTCTCTTGTCTTCAACTCCAGCCTGAAGTTAAAATAGCCATTATTCTGTTATTGCTGCTTAGGTGCAACAGTATCACAGGTGCTTACAAGAACACACAATCCAGCTTAGATCAACCCTTGTGTCTGTGACACAATGCAAAACCTTCTGAAGTCAAAGGAAGTTTTTGCACTGAATTTAATGGCCTTCAGGAAAAGTCACATGAATATGCACTCAAGAGTGGAGGGCAGAAGAACGACCTATAGAGAAATAGGTTTTTTGTTTGTTTTCCTTAATTTCTTGGTTCCTCCTATATAATAAATGCCACCTCAGCTTCACTTCTGCTTAGTTTTCACATCACAGGATAATTCAGGCTGGTAAGGACCTTAAATCTCTATCCCAACCTCCTTCTCAAAGTTGTTTGACAGATTGCTCAAGGTTCTATGCACTCAGATTTTGAAAATGTGCAAGACAGGAGGGAGACTGCACAACCTTTCTGAGCGATCTGTCCCACTGCTAGCCTATCGCCATGGGGAAAATCAATCCTTAGACTGAGCTTCTCTTGTTTCAGCGTGTGCCTCTTGTCGGCCACCTTCCCTCTCCACACCTGGCTAAAGGTGTCAGCTCCACTGTGTTGCTGTGTCAGCTCTGCATGCTTTGCTGGCTCTGCCATCCCCCCTGCAGGCTGACCAGGTCCAGACCTGTCAGCACCTCCACACAGCCCAGGTGCTCTGACCCTGAGATGCTGGGCAGCCTCTGCTGAATCTGTGTCAGATGATTGGTGTCCTTCCTTTGGGGCACCCAGAGCTGCACATAGCATTGTAGATGGGCTGTACTGAGTGCTGATGAGTGGTGGATGCACACACACATCCTTTGACAGACTCTTCATACTTCCCAGGATCCTGCTGTTCTCCCTGCTGTTACGCACACCACTAGCTAATGTCCTGGTTCCTGTCTGCCAAGCCCCATCCCTTTTCAGCAGAGCTGCTCTCCAGCCTGGATTTCTTTCCTTCTTGATGGAAAGGAGGAAGGTCATTCTTTCTTCCTTGGTGAGGGACTTTGCATTTGTCCTTGCTAAGTTTTCTGTCAAACCTCTTGCTGGTCCAGCCCTCCAGCCTGCTGGGATGACAGACCAGCTCTCAAGCATAGTGACTGGTCCTTCCCACATTTTGGTCTCCTCTGCAAATCTTATAACCAAGCACTATGTAACCTCTTCCAGATTGCAATAGACACTATCAGAGAAAAGGCAGCATTCTGAGGTGAGGTATCCCACTTATTACCATCTTCCAGGCAGTGTATGACCCATTAGCCATTTAACTGGTAACTAGGTGGATTTGGCTGAAGACAAGAACAATAATTCCACTGTAATGATTCTACATGCTATAACATTTTAAAGCATCATAAAGAAGGAGTAAGTGATAAGCATCTTACACTTTGGCACAAAGTTTGCTGTGCTGTTAACACTCATTGGTTCTCTAGTGAGTCAATGAAGACATTAATGATCAATAAATCACTTCTTTGAGATCTTTCAGCAGCAGCAAGGAAGACAGGAAAATGGCTGCATTAAGCAAAATGACTCCCTTCGAGCCTCTGGTCAGTGAATGATGCTAATAAGCCTGCACGTAAAGATTTGTACAAAATCATCAGGCTTCATAAAGCCCAGCTTTATGAGTCATATCTAATCGCTGCTGAAAGAGAATCAGCTGAAGCAAAGCAGCTCGTGACCCAACACTTTAGACTACCTAACTCTCAATTTTTTTTTTGTGCAGTGTATTGTTCCTTCATCACCTAAACACTCAGAAAAAAAATGACATAAAGAAGCAAATAGTTCAGTTGTCTGGAGGATGGATCAGTTCCACTGAAGGCCATATAACAGTCCCCAAAAATCAACAGAATTCAGTTACCTTAAGTGTAGCTCCAGCTGTGAGTAGAGGAAGTGAACAAATGCCCTTCTTGCCACAATCTCTGCATGGCAGTCGTTGACCGCAAGCCCTTGGTCATTTATGTATTCCCCATTTATACATTTGGTACCCGATGACAGCACAACAACCTGAGCTTGCCTGATGTCCAAACCTGTAGGAAGAAAAAAAAAAAGCTGTGAAATTGCTGGGGGTGAGTATGATACCATGATTGTTAAAGTCCTCACAGCACACACTTTGATGTGGCAGCCAGATAGCCCTAATGGGATGCTTGTTAAGGTGATGGTATGGCCTTTGGAATATGCAGGAATCTCAGGTCTCTGTGTTATTAGAATAATAAGGTCTATATTTCAGTCTTGCTGCTAATTCCAAGATAAAAGCTCGCCATGAAGTTTACTTGTTAAATCAATAACTACATCATAGCAGAGCATATGCTGTAGGGAGGTAATAAAGATCTCCTGCAGTGCTGATAAATGGCCAGGTTTTTATGAGCTGTTCAAGACATTTTCTGGTGGGAGCACATACTCCCTGTAATGTTAGGTTTCATTGCTGTTGCATTTTAAGTAGTAAAAAAATGGAAGTAATGCTTCTGGGGCCGGTCTTAAAAAATCATGAAGAAAACACCCTAACAGATTTGACTTTTAGTCCACTTGCCTTTTAGTTTCTCCAAGAGCAGCTACATCTCTGAGTGCTCTTTTCAGTGTGGTCTCTGGGATGGAGCATTTAGCATTCAGACCAGCTTTGTTCACCTATTGCCTCTCTACATAATGGTGATAGCAATTGAAAGATGCCCCTTACATGATCCAGATAGACACTTTCTAGGAGTAAATAATAATTTATTTGGAGACAGTTGCAAAATGCTTAGAGACTTCAGCAGGACATGGGTTTCACTCTAAAACATAGCTCATTCAGCCCCGTGGACAATGTCAAAGTAGAATTTAGAATGAACTGAGCCCAAAATGAAATGATCTCTTGAGAAACACATCTCTGGACTCATCTCACTGAATGCCAAAGAACAAGGGAGCAGCTCTTGGGAAAAAGAAGTTTTTTGCCTGGCAGATGGCTCCTCTAGAAGTGACAAAGCAGCCTCTGGGTGTAGGGCTGTGTTTGACACAATGGCTGCGTGTGGGCAAACACCTGCACAGGACAGCACAGCAGCTCAGGCTGCTGGTGTTGGTGTGGCTGTGCCCAGGCAAAGTCACCTGAGGTGCCCTTGATGTCCTGCCTAACATCTGGTACGGTCTGGGAAACCCAGGTGGTTCTGCACACTCCCCATGCAACTCACACAGAAAAAAGAGGCTCAGTGAAAACACACACCCATGTTTAGGTAACTGAATCAAGACCTCAAAATGTGACAAGTCAAATGAAGACAGGTCTGAGACTGCAAATACCCATAGAAGGAATGGAAATAATCTTCCCATGGGCCATGGTGATGCTGAATCTATGGTATTACTTTAGCTTTAAAAAAGCTTTAGGAATAGTTTTATAGAGTCAGCAAAAATATTTTTTCCTCTTACAAGGTCAATTGAAAAGCAGGAAAACTGAAAAACTGCAGAGATTTTATTGGCTTGGCATGTTTGGGGCCATGTTCCCTTATAAAATCTATTGGTGTTACATGACAAAAGAGTTGAATGGAGAAGGAAATAATATTTTAAACAAAATGATTGGTGCTGCCAATGATTTCCCAGTTAGTAAATACCATCAATAGCCCTTCATAATCTCCACACAGCACTGGGACTAGTAGTGGATGATATGCTGTAGCACTGTAGCCATGCTTAATTAATATAATTGCAAATGATATCAAAATTATTTCATGCCTATATCAATAGAAAAGCTACATCAGTAATCCAAAAAGTTTAGTAGTAATGTGGCATTGCAGCATTGTGGCATTTGTAGGAGAGGGGTAAGTATTGTGAAAATTCAGTTAATTCCATCTGAGCCCCTGGCTGTGAGAGTTTCATACAGAAGTTGTTACAGGTACTAGTGACAAAGTACACATCACTGTATGCCTGTGCTGAGAGCTTAAGCTCTATTTGTTACTGTAGATGTGGCCCTAAAAAGTGTTTTGGAGTATTTATTGGGGAGAAAAATAAAAGAGCTGGAAATCTTGAAAACCCAAGAAGTGAAGATGGGAACACATGGGAGAAATGGAGAGGAGAAAAAGCCTTTGTGTTTATTCCAGGTTTATTACTAGGAAAAAAGTTGAGGTGGAAAAATTACTCATTCCCTACAAAGAAATGTGCTTATAGTCTGTACATTAAAATTTCTTTGCTTTAGGGTCACTGCTTTCATGAGAAAAATAATAGGTATCTCAGATTGTGACATGTCCATCTAGTTAACAGTGTCTTTCACACGGACCAACATCAAACATTTCATGGGCCACTGCCTGCCACTGAGGTGTCTGAGTCCCACTCAGCATCTCAAAAAGCAGTGTATATTTCCCTCAACAGTATGTAATATTTTCCTTGGCTGGAAGGCCCATGAAGAGAACCAGCTATTTTTCTGTTCTATTTTATTTATTTACTACCATAGATAGGGCCTTATTTACCTCAGCACAGCAGGAGTACACCAGGAGGCAATTCCCTCCTACAGAAACCTGTGAGCCTCTCTGTCTGCCCCTGAGGACCTGTGCCAATGCTCCTTCTCAGGGCAGAGAGACCAACTGCTTCCTTCTCCTAACATTAGCAAGCCCCTGGTGTGCCTCCTCCTCTCCCCCCTCACCTCATAATCAAAAATCCAAGCTCTGAATATATAGAGCAAACCACCTGGGCAAGCCCTCCTGCTCTCTGGGATCCACACCTTTCTCACCCCCCCAGTCAGCCCAGTACACAGTGTGATATCTTTTATTTCTTCAATCATTTTATCCACAAATAAATGTAACTCTTTCTCCTCTCAGATGAGGTAAGCTGATGAATGCACTCAGGATTTTCTGCAAGGTCTGGATTTATCCACAAATGAACCAGAAAGGCACCCAACACCTATCAGATGCAGCAATAATGTGAATCTCTCTGATGTTTGCTATCACAATGTCCACCTGCACAGCAATAGCCAGTGTGCTGGGGTGTTCATGTTTTGGGTGAATTAACTCCATATGTTGGCTTCCAGTGGTATGGGGCCCCAGTGGGTACTATGTGTGGACACAGCCTGGGGTGTTTGCCAGTCCTGGCAAGGTGTAGGTGTTTGCAGAACATCACTTAGATGCTGCCTGGGGCTGGGAGGCAATGGCTTCCAAGAATTTGCAGAACCACTCTAGTGTTAAACATTAAAGATCTCCATGTATTTTCCATTTGCAGTGTCAGAAAATTATCCATGCTCCTCTATGCTCAGAAATACCCAAGAGTTATGTCTCGCTGCTGTGGCACTTGGAAACCCAGGTGTACATGACTTATGCATTAGCTCTGAAATATTTACACCTCACTGGGGAGCCAAATGGAGAAAGTGATCTGTGACCAACGTAGCAGTGTTCAATGCTGCCTGTGAGGGCACCCAGCATGATGAGAAACACTTCCCACAACCTGACAGTTGTCCGCCGTGTTCAGGAGCATACATGCTAACAGATTGTCCCCTTGCATGCCTTGTTTGGTACACACACAGAGCTGGAGGTTTATCCCCTGTGTAATGTTTGAGATTATTGCCAGTGAACATGGGAGGAATTTTTCTCTGAGAACAAGACACGATGCTTAGCTGATGAAGGCAGATTTTAGCATTGACTAATCACACTGGCATTTTAAGCAGCATTTTCAGCTCTGGAGCCTAGATATTTGCTTCAGTGATTCAGAATTAATAGGCACTTCTGTACATTTGTCTATTTTGCATTAAAACCAGTAATTACTAACTCTTGTTATTGTTTACTTCCTATTTTATTTTGCTTGCAGAATACTTCAAGTTTTGCAAGCAATTTCTATTTATGAAAGTCGAGCTCCCTTACAAGCATTGATTAATTTAACCTCAGACACGCAGCAGATCCAGACTGTGCACATCCTCAAGCCATGCCAAGAAAGCTGTGGCTCTGTGAGTGGCAGAATCCTACATGAACAGTAACTGGCACCACCAGCCTTATGGCACCTACCCTGCTCAGGGCTGTACAGAGGGTTTGACCCAGGACAAAGATTGCTCCCCTCAAGACTCATGTTCTTAGTGAGGAGAGTCCATCTCAGGTGAAAGATCCAGGGATGTAACTGCATCCAGGTTATTTGACAAACAAGGAGAAATGGGCTGCATTATTATGACCTTAACTCCTGACCCACTGATTGTCAGAGTTCATGAGGCATTTCCAACCCTCGCTGCCTTCTGTACAGTAATGTTTGAAGAGACATTAGGTTAAAAGTAACTAGTGAACAATTTATAACAGGCACCTGCATTAGGTTTCTATTATTTGCCTAAAGACTTCTAATAGTTTTCAATTTGAAAAGGAAATGGAGCAGGGGAAAGGAAATTGGGAAGCTGTGTCAGCACAGTGGCTGGGTCCTGGCTAACACCCTGTATTTGAGGACAGCTGGAGAGCAGGGAGGGAATTCACTACATTTTATCGTGACAAAATCTGTCAATTAATTAGTTGCATTACAAAACAAAAATGTACACATAATGGCACATTGCCTTTGACCACATATCCAGTCTGTGATCCAGTGAGGTAACAGTCCTTTCTGGTTCTCTGCTGGAAGCCTGAGCCCACCCTGGGTCTAGGGGCAGGAACTCCTCTCACAGCCAGGCAGGGGGAACCTCAAACCCCCGATGTTCTTTTTTTGTCTGTCAGTGATTGTGCAGATTTTCACGTCACAGCTGAGCTGTTGAAAAGAAACTGGGTTTTATGATGAGCCATTTCCAGTTTGCTGACACCAGCAGGGAGATTCATTTCAGCTGTTCTGGATAACTAGAGTTTAGATGTCCATAGCTGAGCTAATTGCTGTAGACTCTCTTTGTAGTCAAAGGAGAGGAATTTCCTAGGAGGTGATTCATCTGGCCCAGTTTAGATATTTGCTTTTTGATAGTCTACATTACATCTCAGTATTGCCAGCTTCTCTTCATGAACTCTGAAGACCTATAGACAGCCAGAAGAACAAACCTTTCTACACTGTGAAGAGATGCTCTTGGTGAGATTTCTCTTCCAAGCACAAAATACAGATCAAAACTCCCCAAATCATAAGAGGGCAAGCAGAACAAATCTTTCCTTTACATTTTTTCCCCTTATGTTTAAACTTAATGAGATTTTTTTTTTCCAGCTTTTTTCTCCCACAACAATTAAGGATAATTGTATCAATGTCAATGTATTCAAGGATGCTCATTTTGCCTTGAGCTGAACTACTACACACAGAAAGAAAACAGGGCTGTCTTCCCTATGTGACCTCCCAAAACAGCAGGCCTGCAGCAACAGAGCTTGTAACAGAAATGGTTCAGAAAGATATTGACAGAAGAGAGAGTAAGCAAGCAAAAATATGAAGGTTTGCTCAGCAGACAAGCTGGATGTGAAGAACTGGCTGACATCTTATGGACTATGGTTGTGAGCTGGGTGTTTAAGTCACTTGTGGCCAGAAACACCAAGTGCCAACACCCATCTGCTTGGAGACACAGCTCTACCAACAAAACAAGTGAGTTTTGGCTAGTCTAGTCAATGCTTCCACTGATTTTAAAGGAGTTACTCTTCTAGTGGGCTATGATAATTAGGAGCTTCCACAAGAATGAGTTTGTAGCCTCGCATATTTTTGTGTTGGAAAAGGAAAATTAAAACCCTGAGGAAATCGCAGGAAGTGTAGACTGGTACCTGCAATCAGCAAATCACATGGGCTGTGCATCAGAGAGCTGAGAAATTCAGTGAGCCCAACTCACAGAGAACAGGATGGAGTTTACAACTGCTAATGCCAGGATACAACTGGGATCACACTTTGGTTTCTCAGCAGCTGGCATGACACGTAGAGAAGCACCAGTCAGTATGCAAGTGACTATGGCACTGCATGTTTTAGACCCTGCTAGTGGTAGTGAAATCCATCTTCTTTTTCAGCCTGACACCGTGAAGACAGCTCAATGCTCGAAATATATTCATTTTAAATTAGAAAAAAAAAATCAGAAAAATCAGGTTTGATTAATTAAGAAAACTCACACCTCTTTTATTGGGTGGGAGACAACTTGCACAAAATGCAATGCAATAAAAAGGAAAGCCAGAAATAATGATAGTGTAACATCAGCCCTCCTGAATAATTCATGGGATACCATTTCATGTTATTTTAAATGGTGCTGCTTCTCTCTCTGATAAGCAATAATTTTATGCTCTTTCTTTACCTTTTTTAACAAATCAGTCAAAGGGATTGTCTATTGTTATCTGAAAAAAGTGTATTTGGAATAATTTTCAAGGCAGCTTAATTGAGCTCTGATCACAGAGGAGGGTTGTTTTTTTTTTTTTTTAATACTCTCTACTCACAGCTGAATAAGTTCAGGTTTCCATTTCAGGTTTGTTTAGGGAAGGAAAATTTCTTGATGTTACATAGCACTGACAAGTCCTGCATTATTTTCTCTTATCTTCTTCCCTGGCAGCCCTATCACATTCTTAGAATGGCTTTAATTTTGTAATAAGAGATAGTCAAGACATGAAAGGGCAGTGATGCTGGAAAAGCTGCCTGCAGGGGTGTGCTGTGGGCACAGTCCTGCACCCACCCCACTGTCCCCAGGCAGATCCTTGAACCTCTGCAGAACCCTGTGGGCACTGAGCTGCCAGGCTGCTACCTGCCACCCCAGGAGTGGGCAATGTCCTACAGAAAATACTGCCAAAGAGGCAAAGAGCTCTTCTCCCCATATTCTCCCTCAAAAAAAAAAAAAAAACCCAACAAATAAAAAACAAAATAAAAACCCAGGAAAGGACATATTTATCTGGAAATGGAAACCATTGCCCCTGGATGTTAGTGCTTACATGAGGGGTAGGTCTATGGTTAGAGATGAGGGATGTGTTTACCCAGGTCTATCAGTGCATTTTCCTCACAACTTGGTGATGCATCTACAGCCCCCTCTATTGTGAGGCTTCAAGAGGAGTAAAATCAAGATGTATGTGCAAGGAGGGAGCTGAGGATTGAGGGGCTGGTGTGTGGGACATTGTACCTTGCTCTTCAGTTTTGATGTGGGATTTTCACTCCTGACACAGAGAACTCTGCTGTCTCCAGCTCTGCATGGGGAACAAAACCATACTCATGACAAAAAAAAAATAAATTAAAAAATTGTAGCCATAAGAGAAGAACTGTGTACAGCAGGGAGGATTAATAGTATGCATATATCAATGCACAGGATGCATTTATTTGCCAGCCATAAAGACTGCTGCAGCTCATTTTTTCTCTCCATTTTCTATTGTACCTGTGGAAGTGATTGTGGTAATTCCAGTGACAAACAGGAACCTGTGACTTCAGTGAGCACTGTGGCTGTTACCCACACAGGATATCCCAAAGGACTTTAGCTCACAGTGGATGTCCCAAAGAACACCCCGGAGGTGGATGGGAGCAGCTGATGTGAAGCAGCTGACTAAAATATGGGAAGAAAGAAGCATGTTGAGGTCTTAGGAAATGGAATGGCAGAAGTCTGAATCAAAGGCTGATACACAGCTGGCAAATAATAGGAACAAAGAAGTGGCTAGCAGTGAGGTTACAGATATTTAGGGGTATAAATGGAACAGTCTTTGAAACACTGGAGTTACACAGGGATTTCCTTTCTTTACATCAAAATGTGGGTTATGTGTAAGTGAATATAGTGTATTTCTGTGGAAAGAAAGGGTGTAGAGAGGGTGTCTGAGAGCCTCATATTTTCTTCCCTTATTAATGTGTTAAGTAGTCCTCCCTCTGACTGTGTGCCTAGAGACAGCTATTCTTTGCAGAGCTCTTCATCTTCATCAGTGAAGGAGCAGGGACAGAGTCACAGTCCTCTCTGCCCTGATCTCTGCCCCCTCTGTGCTGGAAGCAAGAGCCAGGGCATTGTGTGACAGTGGCCATGGCTCTCCTTTCACAGTCAGCCACAGTAAATTTTGCCCAAAGCCATGGGGGTGGGGAGTGCACTTGTACATAAGTTCCAAATTCAGTTCCTCTGAAACAAAAATCCCTTTCTGACACAAGCCCATTTTGTGCTGTTTGCTCACACTATGGGATGCCTGAGAAAGGATTCTTGTGCTAATCCATTTTGCAAGAAATTTTTGTGCAAAGCTTTCCATTAAAACTCATTCAAAAGGTGGATTTCCAGTGTGGAAAAGAATGGTGAGGAGGTTGCCCAAGTGGAAGGGAATCAGAAAACAAAGGCAAGGCTGCTGGGGGCTGCAGAGAAGAGTGACCCAGCAGGAGAGAGTACAAAAATTGAATATGCAAACTATGAACATGTTGTGTGTGTTTCTGAGTATCTGAAAGGTGCAAACCCCAAGGAGAGAAGTGGGCACTAAATTTAGAGCAGCAGAACTGAGATCCTGAGATGACATCAAAGAAAATAAAAGTCAGGCTGAATAACTGGTGAAAATTATTAACAATGAGATCCATTAGGCTCAAATGGTCTCCCAAGGTACTGTTGAAAGCCCCATTGTTAATTGATTAATTTAAATCTAGACTGGAAAGAGCATTGGGAACAATCTTATGCTTGCAGGGAAATGGACTGGATTACTTAGTGGTCTCTCCCAGTTCTAATTTCTATGGTCCATTTCTTCCCTCCCCTCAGTGGACCAAGAGAATGAAATCCCATCAGCTTTGCTTCTGGAGAGTGTGCAAGGAGACAGTGCTGTGTTTGTGGGCACCAGTGCCCTTTACCTTCCCTTCCTTTCCTCAGTGTGGGCTTTGCAAATCCTGAGAGGGAGGAGGGTCAGCCAGGCCAGGCATGCTTCACCCCCTCACCTCCCTTGAGGATTTAAAAAAAAAAAATCTAAATTTGTAGTGGCAGTATCAAAGTTTTTTGAGGGTTTTTTCCTTTCATGTGAATTTGAATACTCTCCTCAAGAAGAGAGCTTGCACATAATTCCTAATTTTAAAGCAGGACTGAATTGCACTTTCCTGCCATGTCCTGACTGCAGATATCTGTGTTTCTCTAATAAATGTTGTGCCACTGATATCTGAGCATTAATTAAATTGACAGTTTTAGATGTAGTAAGATTCTAAATTACAGTGAGAAAGAATGAAATCCTGAATATGACTTTTGGCAGTTAAGTGCAAGAGGAACTTAATTTTATGTGGGATTTTTTAAAATTGTATTTCTTGTAATATTCTTTGGTGTACTTGCATCTAAAAACATCTTCCTATGTATTTTACTAGGCTGGTAAAGTGAAAGCAATGATTTCCAAGCCTTTATTCACCAAAGATATTTCTTTTTTTAGGGTGAGATGCACTCCTGTTGTTGACATTGGGACAGCTTCCAGCCTTATCACAGAGCAGAATGAAAGTCTGACCTTGCCAACTCCTTGCTTGACACACTTAGGAAACAGAAGTGCCTATTTTTAATTTCCATGTTTTATGCTAATTATTACACCCATCCTTGTGCCCAATGCAATTATATGTGACACAGAGCCAAGGCCTTGTCTGCATCCAGGTTTTGAGAGGGGTTTCAATCAGAAAAATACTTTGAACAGCAGGAATGGAAAACTAAATCCAGAGTCAGTAAACGTTCAGGGAGGTAAAAAGGCTCAGTGTCTGAGAAGAGATGGGAACCAGAGAAACCTGTGGGCACAGTGGGGAGCTGAAGCTGCCCAGAGGTCAGCAGTGCCATGTGCTGGAGACACCTACAGCTGCTTCAGCTGTCGAGAAATGAGGGACTCAGCTCCCTTCCCATTTTCCTGACAGTGCCTAAAACTGCTGATATGAGAGGGGTGTTTTGTCCTGCTCCTTCTGAACCTGTGCCACCAAACAGATAAGAGGATGGAATTAGGTGAGACAGTAACAGCAATGAGAGGCTGTGTGTATGCATGTTGGGGTGCTCATCCCCAAAAGTGAAGCTCTGGTTCTGTACTTATTCCCAGCTGGTGCCTGCATTTCTCCCTGTTTTTTTTTAATGCAAAACATATAACCTGGCCTGGAGAGTTGCCCCTGAAGCTGTTTTTTTCCTGCTCTGTGCAAGGCTGCAAGATTGTGTCCCATCTCATATTTTCCATTTCTAATTAATCTGTCTTCAATTACTTTCTGTTCCTTAACCTTTATTTGACAGAAATGATGAAGAAACACTCAACGTTGCTCTTGTAGGGGGAGTCCTCATGATGCCTAAACCCACATTTTAATAGAAGTGATTGCTCTGGTGGAGCCAGAGTTTTAACTACAAAACCTCAAATGTACTTTGAGGTGGAATTTGGAAACCTAAGTCTCTTGAGCTGCAGGAATATGAGATAATGCCCATTACAGGTGCACATTACAAAATCCAGGAATAGAGTTGCAGCTGTGGAAAAGGGATAGTCTTACGGGGTTCAAAACTATTTAGAGTGAATCTGTAGATGAATGGTTTAGGGTTTATAAGCTGAGGAAACCAGATTTCTGATAAAGAGTGACATATATGGTTCTAACTACATATCTATTTACCTAGTTTAAACTATTTTGAGAAAAACTGTCATCTAGTGATGAAGTGTCAACCTTGGCAGATGTTAGAAGTCAATAATGTTTACAAGAATGTCAAATGACTTTGTGCCATGCCCTTGAGAGCATCAGGCAGCAGTAGTTGAAGAGACTTTCTGAGATCTTCAAAGGGATGTCAGCAGTTTGGGCACTCAGTTTTGATTTCAGAAGTTTAAAATCTCATGGAAACACTGAATCTCACTGGGACCAGGTTTTAGCACCCACCTAACTATGAAAATGGGATCCAGGAGCCTAAATTCCTCCTGTGCCTCTCTTCCTGAAGGAATCTGTTCTGGGCACTAATCTGTAAATCATTCACATTTTCTCTAACTGGTTTGGCCACTCGAGTGCAGCATGAGATGGAGCAGATTGGTACTCTACACATGGCCTGGGTGTTCTACTGTATTCTGCTGCTTTGCAACTTTCCTACTCATACTGAGGATTAGAAATCAATTGGACAGCAGTATTTCTGATTGTACTTAAAAGCCAGGCTTTGTGAATCTTAATGTTACTGGAAAGATCCATGGAGACATATTGTCAACTTTACTTTTTTCTGTTATTCCACTTAGCAATGATTAAGATCCATTCCATGAGATACGGATGATAATTTCCCATCTTTTATCACAGCATGAAATTTCTATTTAGGGCTCTTTTGTCCAGTTCATCATTATTTCACACAAGATAACTGAGAAGACCTCCTAATTTGCTTTTAACATCAAAATGATTGTCAGCCTTAAAAAAAAATATATGTAGAAGAGAGAAAATTGAAGTGAAGAATCAACTCATAATCTTTTTCCTATGAGTGTTACACTACTGTGAAAAGGACTGAACTTTCTTAATGCTTCATTTTTAACAGAAAGCATGACAAAAAGTTCCTATCAGTATTTAAGCTGCTAAGATTTGTCAAACACAAATGGGAAAATTGTGTTTAAATAGCAGTTTCATTTTGTCCCTAATGATTATGGGAGGGGTTTTTGTTGCAAAGAGGACCTCAGCAATAATAGATCATCTCTTTACAGAGTGACAGGAACTCTTTACTGTGCCTGGTGATTTCAGGTAGAGCAAAAGCCAAACTCTCTCTATGATGCCAATAAACAGTGTGAATGCCACCAGTGTCTAGATCACAGCACTCAGTGTGAGGCTCCCACCCTGCTCTGCTCTGGGACTTCCTTCTCCCAGCTCTGGGGGACAGGCAGCACTGCCACACTGTCCCCTCGATGCTCTGTGTGCTGCCCTGCCTGGTGACCCCATGGTGGGACCTTAGGGGCTCCTCCTGTCACCCCAGAATCTGTGACTCTGGGCATCAGGCCCAGAGATATGTGAGAGTGCTCCGGTTTTGCATTTGTTGCCTTGTGTTAGAAAATAATAGCTTGCTTGTCCTTCATTTTTTCAAATGTATCAGCTGACATAATAACAACAACAATATTGAAAACTACTTCTCTCTGAAAACTTTTCAATAGAAAGATACAGCAGAGCAGTGAGTCAAAATAAGATGTCCAAATTGCACCTGAGAGACAGAAGGATGGGGAGCTGGTGGGTCATCTTTCCCTGACAACCAGAAACATCAAGAAACAGCTGCTGTTGAAATGAAGTATTGGCTGATCCTGGCCAAGAGCCAAACACCCACACAGCCTCTTGCTCATTCCACTCTCCTGTGGGACTGGGAAGAAATAGAAGGAAGGCAAGACTAATGCATTGATATAATGATATTTCATGGTTGCTTGGCAAGACAAATGCCATAAACCCATTTATCTCCCCCTTCCCCTCTCCCCAGATTTTTACTGCTGAGCACAGTGTCCTACGGCAAGAAATACTCCCTGCATCAGCTGAGGACACCTGTCCTGGCTGTGTCCCCTCTCAGCCTCTTGCTCACCTCCAGTTTACTTGTTGGGGATAGGAGAGAGAGATAGTCTTGGCACTTGGCAAGCACATAGCCAAAATGTTGTGTTATCAATTGTGTTTTAGCCACTAATGCAAAACATGATGAGGGAAGTTGACTTGCATCATATAATGCAAGTTCTGAGCTGATGCCTTGTGTTCGACATGGTGTTATCCAGAATATCTTTTCTACAGGTGAACTGATGTTCTTAATTTAACATGTGTGAATTCATTATATCTTCAGAGAAATTGGCAGATCTGCTGTGGAGAGTCAATGTGCAGTAAAGCATAGGTCCTCATATAAATATTATGCTACAATAATACTTATTGTTCTACTTGAAGATAGTCTTGGATTATAGCTTGATGTATGACGAAGACTTGAATGCACTCACTTGTTAAACAATTTTTCTTGGAATCGATCAAACAATTTTTGAGAGAAAAATCTCTGAGTGTGTTTCAGCAAAATTAGAATATGTTAGAGAACTGGCAGATTTCAAATACATTATAACATTATACATTATAACTATTAAATAATTGACTTAAACTCTTCAATCTTTTGAAACATTTTGTTCAAGATCAGTTATGTGAGTTTTTTAGTTATTATTATATTCAATTATTGTATTACATCAGATAAGATCACATCAGCTGCTATCTAGTGTGGTAAATTGCTCCTGCCTAGGCCAATACTTTTAAGATTATCTTGATGTCTGCTAAACAACTAAGCTTACTTTCACAAAAAAGCATGGAGATTTTAATTCTCATCACAATTCAGAGCAAAGCATTTCTAAATGCTTTGGACTGCCTGTTTCACTGACTAGCATTTTATTACTGTAGAACATTCTCAGTTCATCAATAACATAATTTTCCACATTTTTTTCTTTCTTATGCATTGGAATTTGCCCCGGGTGCTACAGCATAAGTCAATTACAGTGGCCAAACGTAATTCTCTTTGGTTTCCCTGGGAAATTGAAATGACAGAAAAAATGTCAGAGTTCAGAAAAAGAAAACCAATCTAGCGCACTTCTTTTTTTGTCTGCAGAGATCTTGCATTATCTTAACAGCAGTTATCACAAAATCCCATTGTGCCTTTTACCAGCTTTGCCTGGAAACTGTACAAGCACAGATAAATCTGCTTCTAGTCAGGATGACAGTAAATTGAAGTGAAGGTAAAAACAAATCAGTTTTTGTCACTTATGGTACTGAATGCAACAAGACATTTCCAGATTTGTTTTTGTTGATGTCATTAGTAAATTGTTTACAGAGATCTAAGACAGCTTCTGCCATTTTTTTTTGTTAAAAACACAGGGAATTTGTACTTATTTGAGTGCTTGATGTGGAAAACCTGCCTGTGCTATCTTTGAAAAGTGTGTGTTGAGGTCCTTGCTACTTCTGGGAACGATGGTGAAGAAGAGACCACAAATCTACAACTTTAATACAGAAAATAATGACACAAATGACAGATGATTCATCTTGCCTTGGTTGGCTGAGATTCTTGTCCTGGAAAGAACTCAAATCATCCTGCAGAATATACTCAGATAAGGCTGTTTCTAGATTTGCATCTTCTGTGAATCACCTTATATCTCCAAGTTTCTTTTCTGGGTTCCACAAAAGCAATGAGATATTAACAAATTGGATGGCTTACAGATTGAACAAATTCATGAGAGGGAATTCAGAATTGAAAAGGAAGCCTTGAGGGAAATAGTTTGTGAACATAATTAAATTATACTTTGTCCTAATGCTGAATAAGATGAAATATGAAATACTGATTTGTAAAATCCCACTAAGGGCATGGGACCCACCAAAAAAAACCAAACAACATAAGGACACTTTCAGCCTTCTAAAGAAGAGACACAGACAGCCCCCAATGCCCAGAAAGGGTAAGAAAGTCTGGAAGTGCCCTTTTCTTCCCCTAGTACTGCATGCACTCAGCAGCCATACTTTGGGAATTATGACTCCTTCCAGTCACAGTTCTTCTCATATATTGTGGGTCTTTAATGTGCTTCTTTGGACATGTAGAAATAAGGCTGCAGTGGCTCAATCATGCTTTATAAAGCTGGTCTATATAATGTAGGAGTAGCTCCTTGTCAAAGAAGAATGGGATGAAATTTCTACAGGCATTTCTTACAATTCTTACATTAAATGTAACCTCCCCTGTGCTCTCCCCCTACATGTGGCTAAAGCAACAGTTCTTGGCTCCTGTAGCTTAGTTTCTTATTAAAAGTATATTTAAACATTCTTCCTTGTGCTTCTGCTTGGAAAGAGCTCATCTAAATAAACTATAGTGCTTTGTTTAAATCTGATTAGAGCCACAGTCAAGAAATCTGACAATGACAAGGTATGCTGGGTCTAGTGTGCATCTTTCACATCCCAAAGTCAATCACACTTCCTTTTAATTTTCCTTCATACTGAATATGGTTACTTATTCTTTTCACATCAGAAAGGAGATGCTCAGCACAGAAATCTTATCTGCATTTAGGCTCTGTGGCTGGAAAAGATCCATCAGAAAATCCTGTCTCCATCCTGCTGTCTTGCAATATTCACAAGTGTCCCTACTGAACCTAGATAATGTAATTGTTGAAAGGAAGGAGTGAGACAAGCCTGGATGAATTATATATGCCTTTCCCCTCCGAGCTTATCTTCTCATTCCTGTACTGGACCCACTGCTCCATGTGTCAGAGAGAGAATGAAGTTTATGGAAGCATCTCCACGCTGACATCCTCATAAATACTGAGGTGCCCCACCTGGGGTGTGCTTGCATCCATGCAACTGTTTCATCAAAGCACTGAAGAGTTCCACACAGTATGTGTCAATCAATCAAGTCTTAACAGGAGTGAATACCAAATTTTGGCTCTGCTGCTGGTAAATGTAAGTATTTCCCATGGCTAGAGAAGAGCAGAACTAAAATTACACGTACTGGGGGTTTGGTTTTTTTGACTGGAAAGAACATTTGTTTCTGTTGCCAGTCTAAAACAAAGTTTATGTTGTATAACAAGAACTTGGTGTATTCAGACCTAAGAAAGTAATTAATAAATAATACTACTTTTATTGATAACTCTCTCCCCCATCTGTAAGGAAATGAAAAATCAGAGAGGGCTGCATTTTGTCCTGTAAACAAAGAAATGTAGCAATGTATTTATGAATAAATCTTCAACTCTGTTGCCAATATTTTCTGTGTGAATTTACTTGAGGTGTAAATATTTAATGCTTCTTTTCACTGCATTACTATTCATTTTTTCTGTGTGGGAGTAAAGTCATCCTTCAGCATTGTGAACCAGGTAAATAATGTATTACTTAGTCATGAAAAATGCCAGAGGAAAATAAATGAGAGAATATCTTACCTTTGGTCATCACAATGCCTGCAAGAGTTTTGTGGCGTGCATGCATGGAAGTGAAATTGTCTGTCAGCTCCTGGAACTTCTGTGCAACCATTTGGTATACAGAGTCAGCAAAATCCTGAAAGAGACAGTCAGAAAGAATTGTTTCACTCCTTTGACTGAGGAACCTGGGCATTTCTGCAGATTAGTCACCTGATGTCAGCTGCTGAGAGGTCCACTGTAGAATTAAACACCACCTGAGCAAAGATAAAACAAGTATCCCTCCTTCAACTTCCTACATCATCCTCAGAAATGGCAAAATTAGCTGCATGAAAGCCAAGAGACCCATTTTGATAGGACTGGGGGTAAAGGGAGAAGATTTAGAGGCTGAACCTTTTTCCAGTCTCTTAAGACATGGGTCCAGCACCAGTTCACAGGAACTGAAAGCACTTTATTATAGTAAGCTAAAGAGCTGGACCTGTGTCCCACAAAACCACTTATTTCTGTGAGCCCACAGAAAATTTCCATTATCCCACTGAAGACTGAGAACTGAGTTGAGGCCTGGTTTATCAGTAAAAAACACCTATTTCTGCATTCAAAGTGAGTTTTTAATGACCCAAAGCTATTAAGGCAAAGCAATCAGCTCAGGAATCTGCCAGAGGAGCACCATGATCTGTCCTGCTTCTACCTTGGCAGGATGATGGGCAATCTTTGCTTGCATATCCTGCCAAAGATGTTGCTTGCAGTTCATGGGTGTGCAGTGGTCTGGGAGGGACTGGTCTGCCATGTCTCTTCCTGAGCATGGAATCTTTTTTGAAAGGTCAAATTTGCCCATGGACTGGGCACTGGAGAGTGTGTGGTCTGAACCCTCAGGTATGAATGAGTCCAATCACCAGGGAGAGTCTTGGGAATCTGGTTACTAAAACAGAGCAGATTAAAAGGGTCTAAAAAAGTGAATTCTGCAGACTCTGCATGGATGAGCATGAACATAAACCAGCTCTGGTGCTCCTGAGAACACCATGACTTGGAATGATTCCCTGCTGCAATGTTTGGTATCTTTTCATTTACTTAATCTCTGAGTTTTGTTTTGCACTGAGCCTCTCAAGCATACATTAGAGATAAGTCAGTGGAACACTCCTTGTGAGCATGAGTTGTTCTTAAAGTGCTTTGCAAGTCTGAACATAAAAAAGTAACATCCAAAGGATTTTTTTTTCACATATATGACTTCTTGTAGGGAACAAAGCTAAAATTACAAATCCTTCTGGAAGCAGTTCCTGGGAGCTGGAGTGCTCCTGGAGCACTCTGGGGTGCTGACAGAGACCTCCTGGCATCCTGGAATCTGGTTAGCCCCAAGTGATTGTGCCTTTGTTAGGAAAAGGGGCTCAAGGAAGAAACAATTCAATTTTTTTCTTCTGGTTTTAGGATATGCTACCTGGGGGTGATCCTGGTAAAATAGACCCCCTTTAATCCACTTGGTTTCATTAAGTGTGTTCATGACACACATGGAGGAGATGCTGAGTCTGATACACAACTTCCCTCACCCTGAAATATTAACAGCTACATGGAAATAAGGAAATGTGTATTTAAGAAGATCACATTCATTCTTTTCCTCCCCAAACACAATCAAAAGGTTGGTGTTTAACAGTGTTTTAAACTGGGAGAACACACAGCTACTTCTCAGAGGAAAGCAGGTTCTAACTCACAAATATCAGTAATGCTACTGCCATTAAGTGCCTCTGCAGGCTCTACACCATATGTTTCTACAGTTTGTTGTAGAAATTCAGCTTAATTTTAAAACATTATTATGGTAAGTATAAAAAAAATCTAATTAAATAAAACATAACAACACTTAGGCAAACCCCTTTTCATAAAACCTGGAATATTTTTTCTGTGTACAATCCTTGTAAGTGATTGCAATTTGCTCAAATACATAGAGGATAGGATTTCTTTGACACAATAATTTTTCCTTGTTTCTCTAAACCTAGTTTTCCAAGGTACTGTTCTGGGAACAAACCATTTGCCCAAAACACAGTTTAATATAACATGAATAAAATATGCTGTCTTGTTGCAGAAGATAAAAAGAGGCATGTAAAGCCTTTCTGGGAGATGCATGCAAAATTCCACACTGGAATTAGACGAAAACTAAGAAAAATTATCAAGAACAGTTTGACAGTTCCTAAATGGAATTTCACTTCCACTGCATTTATACCTCTTCTAATCTAATTGTCCACAATTACCATGTGAGTGAGGTACTGCTCATACAGAGCTTCTGAAGGATGAATTTTGGGTCAATTCTCATTTGCCAAGCATCAAGGCACCCTTGTGATATAAACGCAATTACGGTCGCTTTACAGATGAATGAGTGAAGGCACTAAAAGGGTGAGGGACTGGTCCAGGGGAATAGCACAGAGCTGGGCACAGCCAGGTGTTCTGATTTCCTGATGCTCTGGTTAAGTGCTCAGTGCTGGAACACTGCCTGTCTTTCATAACATGAAAGTTTGTTTCTCAACTTGTTTTCCCTGCTGAAGAGTGACTTCATCCATAATGAAAAACAAAGTGTATTTGCAGAACCGATATAACTGGGCCCCATATGGTGGACTGAAAATCTGATCAGCTTTATTTAGACTAAAAAGATGGGGTGGGGGGAGGGGGGATGGGGGGGAAGAGTATCTCAATAAAAATATCTGCACCATCATTTAAAAAAGAATCAAATCATAAATGTCATCTGCTGCCGTGCTGCAGTCCAATCCATGTCTGCATTTCTACTGTACCGTCCAAATCTGCATCCCAGGGCTTTTTGCGCTCATTAAGAGTTAATTAGCTCAGAGGCACATACAATTCCTAAAAGAATAATTTTCAAAATGCTAAACAGAACAAATAACTTTTAACTTTGGATTTAGAAATTCCCCATAGTCAGAGCTTTCTTTACTTCATTTGGCAGTGGGTTCCAAAGCCAGAGAGCAAAGAGACTCACTAAAGGCGAAATAACGACATGACTTCAGATAACATATAAGGGTGATAAGAAATTCAGCATTTGCTGATCTCAGGGAGTGACCTGGGACATTAAAGAACAGCAAATCCATTAAACATGAAGCCTCTTAGCTAAAATAACTCAGGCGAACATTTTTTTGTCTTGATTCCATTGCCTAAAAGGATGCCAGTGAAACTCATGGAAGCAAAGGAGTAACAAAGATGAATACATGTGGAATGCTGGAAAAACAACCAGGAAGAGTGTTTAACCTGAGAGAGGTCATTTCCAGGATATCATGTTGCCCTAAATTTCCAAATGGATATTCCAAAGCAAAATGGAAAGGAGGAAAAGAAGCGGTTTATTTTTTCAGATGGAGAAAAATAAGGAAGAGGTGCATGGCTCAGCCCCACAAGAGATTTGATACTCTGAAGATTGCTCCTCCTTGTGCAGCATTAATTTCAGAGCTTTGAACACTCTGGTCCTGTAAGTTGGCCAGGCTGGGTGTGGCATTGGGTTCCTCACCGACACCCATCCATGCAGCACCCTGCTTTCCCTCTAACACATACCAGAGCAGCTATTTGGCTTGACCTAGTTCTGTGAAATGAAATCAGTGACAGCATTTCTGCCTATTTAGAACCTTAAGATTGGTTCTCAGTGCTTCTTAGAAAACCTTAAATGGTTACAGACATATCTAATGCACACAGGACAGATATGGTGGAGATAAGAGTGGCTGCATTTATCCCTGCTCAGTGGAGAACCACAGATTTCATTCCAGATATTTTCTAGCTTTACTTTTAAACAATAATCCTAGACTACTAAAGGATACATATCCAGATGGTTATTCCTGAGGGGATACAAACCAGAAAAATCCAACTATTTATGGCTATTGTGAGTGAATAAAAAAAATCCAACTATTTATGGCTATTGAACTTTAAGGATCCAGGCTAGACTATATTATCTGCCATCAGAAGTAACTTATAAATCATCTGCAAAAGGAATGGTTCTTTTCTTCTATCAAAACAATCTCAGAGAAAAGTTGTGTTTGGTGATACCACAGTTCCTACTGCCAGATATGAGTGAAAATAAAAGTCTCCATCTGGAGTAAATACAAGAGCCAAATACATCTTGGCAGCTTCTGAACAGCTATCAGGTTAGTAAAAGAAAAAGGGAAAGTTTCTGAAGATGAAGGAAAAATAAGAGTAGAAACTTACCTTGTAAAAGAGAAATTCAGTGCAATTAATAGAGATGCATGCAATTGCTCTGATCATGTAATGGCAGAGAAATTGAAGCCCAGGGCAGGGGGACAGGGGTGAAAAAATTAGAAAGATATGGACAGTGAGAAATTTGAAGTTGTTTTCCAGTCTACATAGAAGAATAAATGGTGAAATGCTTCTTGAGTGCTGAACCTAGGAGGGATTTATGCCTAGGGGTTTAATCCCCTTGGAACACTGGGGCCTGGTACAGATCACCACTGAAGCCAGTGGAAGGATTCCTGACTCTTGCACGTTCCAGACAAGGCTCAAGTGGCAGGGATGGGAGCTCAGGCATGCCCATACCCTGGCCAGGCAGGGTGAGCTCCATCACTCTGGATTTGGGTGCATGTTGGGAGTAAAAAGCAGGAGTCAGGGGAAGAATTGACCTTCAAGGTGCTGAGTTTTTTTAAAACCCTCTGCTTTGATTTGCCTGCTATCAAAATCTTTTCATAGGTTCTCATATAAATTCTTCTGTACAAAAAATGATTGTCTCAGACAGACAAGGTCAGTCTAGTGAATACAGTGAGTGATACAAGTAAGGCAAAGAAGACTCCTTGAACCCCATCCAAGGGCAAATCTGCCCTAGGTAGCACTCAGACATTGAATATTGCCTAAATGCCCTCTGCCTCTGATGGAAACAAGTTTCTTGCTCAGGCTGCTGGCAGAAGAAAGAAAACATAATGCTAAATTGTTCACTGAGAAATCCTACAGTACTTAATGAGCTGTATTTTAACATATACAAGGAGTCTGGAAAGATGAAAAATAGATGTCATTACTATTATAACTGCATTGTGATGTCTGAAGTATTCATCTGTCCTTGATTAGTATATCAAATTACTTCTGTTATCCACAAAAGAAAATCAAACTTTAGATCACACCATTACAGAACCAAAAACTTTTAGGGATTTCTCAGCACTAATATTTCAAATGGTATAAATAATTAAATGTGTTCAAGTTTGCAATGGGAGTCTTCAGGGTAAAACTGACATTCAGCAGGAGTAGTAAGGATATTAAAATCAATAGATTATAAAGGAGAAAGCCTTTAGTAAACATTTTCTATTGAAATCCTGTCTTAGGGTTTATAGGGTAGAAATATCAAAAAGGTTAGATTTGCATATGGATGGGAAGAAATATTCTACTATACAGATATCACTAAGGGCTCTGTTTTTGCTGTCTCCCAAGTACTTTATTTCCAGAATCTCACTGACATTTGGGGGCTAGATGTTGAACACGATGAATGGGGATCAGGTTGATTAAGTTCACAACTCTCTTCATATAAAAGGAGATGCACACCCAGTTCATTTCACTGCCCAAGAGGGAAACACACACTCATTGACAGTGGGAGTTTGTATGTTTTTCCTGCAGGGAACTCTCACTGTCTAAATGGGAGGGGAGGAAAACACAGCACAGAGATCAATCCTGAAGAGCCACTCCTGGTCAGGCTGTTTAGCAAATTGCTACACATTTTTTTTTTCCCAGGCTTGTAAATAAGTTTGCTGTAGTTAGTTGGAGATTCATTGATAAGTGATTGTACCCTCAAGTCAATGAATTAGTCAGGCTCTTCCCAGGTACTACATCATCTTCAAGATGCAGCCTTGAGCAGAGAAATAGCTGAGGGTTGTGGCTTGCCCTCCATCATCAGTCTTCTGAAATCAATTTAGTGCCAGGGGCTCCCCCAGCACAGTGGAGAGGAATGGAGAAGAATGTGGACGGAAGGAAGGAAGGAAGGAAGGAAGGAAGGAAGGAAGGAAGGAAGGAAGGAAGGAAGGAAGGAAGGAAGTGTCGGAAGGAAGTGTCGGAAGGAAGTGTCGGAAGGAAGTGTCGGAAGGAAGTGTCGGAAGGAAGGAAGGAAGGAAGGAAGGAAGGAAGGAAGGAAGGAAGGAAGGAAGGAAGGAAGGAAGGAAGGAAGTGTCGGAAGGAAGGAAGGAAGTGTCGGAAGGAAGTGTCGGAAGGAAGGAAGGAAGGAAGTGTCGGAAGGAAGGAAGGAAGGAAGTGTCGGAAGGAAGGAAGGAAGTGTCGGAAGGAAGGAAGGAAGTGTCGGAAGGAAGTGTCGGAAGGAAGTGTCGGAAGGAAGTGTCGGAAGGAAGTGTCGGAAGGAAGGAAGGAAGGAAGGAAGGAAGGAAGGAAGGAAGGAAGGAAGGAAGGAAGGAAGGTGGAAGCTGGGCTCATTCTTTACCCTCCTTCCTTGGTAAAAAGGGACAATTTTCACCCACATTTCAGGGAAGTTGGGAGGCAAATGGCACTGTCAGTGATGAGACGCTCTAAGCAGAGTCACACAAGGGCTTTGCAGCCAGACTGGAGGCTGCAGTCCACAGCCTATCATAACTCAGCCCTCCTTCAGCATGTGCAGGCATTTGCAGATTATTACTCAAAGAACAAGGCTCTGCCAGGGAATTCATTGTGGCTCTTTCCTTGATATGTACAGGAATTATTTCTCACTGATCATAACTCTCAGAGTATTGATCATTATGTCTGGTTCTGGCTTACCCCTGAGGGTCACTGTATATGGGCTTTGTTTTATCTTAGATGGCTGTGGTTTTATTTTGTCTGGCTGTGTGTTTCATTTCAGCTGAACTGTGCTGATATATCCTGTGAACATCCTGACTCAGAGAGGTCTTCTCAGTTGTACCATTTAAAGGGGGATGGGGCTTGTGCTGCACAGGCTGCATGTGGCAGCATCTGGGTACACATTTCCACATGGAACTTTTAATGAAAACTCCAATAAAGCACTCCTGACACTAAGTATCCCCACAGTTTTCTTATCAAGATTGATGAGGAAGATCAACAGATCCTATTGATTCAGTCAAAAGAATCACTTTCACCACCCTCCCCCATCTGTTCATAGTCCTATTTCAAATGTTTTAGCTACATATGATGCTGAGATACCTCAATGAATTCCTGATTTCTGTGATCATCAAATGTCCCAAATTTGCTCTGCATTTATTAAGGCTCCTCAGTGGCTTAGCTGACCTGGGCTGGCTTGGCCAGTTTGTGCAGATTGTGAGATAGGCTCCTGGGCTCAGAGTGATTATTTGCTGTCTACTTCCCTCTCCTCCCTCACCCTGGCTGGAGGCTGATTGCTCTGCTAATTTCCCAGGCCCCACAAAACATATTTGCCTCCACGCTGTTGCTTCTGTCATTAGTGATCATTTACTAAATATCAGCACTGTGCTGGCTGCTGTGTGCAGCAGACTTTGCACATAGTCCCTGTGTGGCAGACAGAAGAATGATGAAATGCCCCAAAAGATCCAACAATGGGATTTAAAAAAAGACAATTCCTTCTCTCACCCATTTTTCTTTTGTGCCTCACAGTAAATTTAGGGGCCTTATAAAAACTATAGCACTGCCTGTGCTGGAGTTGGGAGGATACAGAATACATAGAAAAATTAAGATGAGGAAAAGGTGGAATGGGAGGATTGGTTAAAGTCCCTCTTTGGTAAAACTTGGCATTAGGTTTCCCAATGACCTCTTTAGGTTTTAGATTTGACCCTATTTTAATGAATGGGGAGATTTGCTAAAAAACATAATAAGATTTTGCTGAATTGTTCATACACCCAGCATATGCTCCAGCAATGCTTAAAGACTGTGGTAGGTTTCTCACTTATTATATTTCTTGAGTGGCTAAATGCCAGGTGAATGACCTCCACTGCATCTGAAACTCTTTTACTAGGGACCACAAAAGTCTCCTGATAAAATTTGTTATAAATATTTTCAGTAAAATTTTTAGTCATAACTGGCAAAGAGGATCTGTTTAGAAGTTCATAGATTTTTGTCTTAAAATATTGAATTTTTATACATAAATATCAAGTTTAAAATGGGGGAAATGCACCCAAAGTTTTATTGGGGCATTTGGGGGTAATGGGAAGGGACAAATTTAGAAACCAAAAGCTGTGATAAAAGTTCTTCCATAATGAAAAAAGTTTCTGAATTTGTACCTGAGTACCACTATGGGATCCTGTAAATGAGATTAATCAGTGTTAAATATCTCAAAAGAAATATATAGTCACAGCGGGAAGTAAAAAGATCAAAGTGAAATTTATTCTACAAGCTCAATGAAAAAATTTGGTCTGTTTTCTCAATATATGCCTTGACTACAGGGAATCAATCAAACAATATAATGTATCTTTTTATTTGTTTCAGAAACCCCTGGAGTGACTGAAAGAAAATAGAACACATAAAATAAGCATACTATTGAAAAAGGAAACACTGTCAAATCCAAATGCCTCAGCTCCTCTAAAAAGTAAGGTTTTTTATTCAGTAGGAAAACATTTTGCATAAAGGTTTAATTAGAATCTTTAAATTTACATTAGTGTGCTAATGTTAGGATGCTAATGTATGAGCCCCCTCTATTTGAGGTTGATTCACTGCTGTCTGCATTCATCTTGCTCTAAAGAGATGCTACCAATAGGTAGCATTTCAATGAATTTAGAGGAAACAAGCTTTTCCACTGACATGAGCAGTTGTTCCCTGAAGGAGGCCGTGCTTGGTTGCCAGCTTTGCTCCTTCTGCATACAGCTCTGGTAATGAAGAATGTCCACAGCAATTTTGCAGAATCATTCCTGAAGTCAATACTGCACCTGCTAACAAACACCAGAAAGGAATGGTTGTTTGTTTGCCTTTTTACTTTTCTTTTACTGATCATTAATCCAAAAGCCTTCTTCCTAGAGAGGCACACATAAGGTTGGCTGCAAGTGCTGAATAATTCAAAAAATGAAGTAGTGTTCACTTTGCAGCCTTGTTCCTGCTTTAGGACAAGCCTCAGGTGTCAAGCTGTTGTACACTACAGATATTAAATTAGCACCAATGGGTTTTCTTTAACTAGATAAAAGCTCTGTAAAGCCACCAGTGTCTAAGAAAGGCTAACTCTGTAAGAACGCTTTTATGGTCTCTATAAAAAAACCCAGATTTAGAATAATATTATGAATTGCCTCTCTTTAATAAAATCAATCCTTTATCTGAGAAATGTCTTTTCAGTTTTCAGTTTCCTTGCTTTATCTTGGTTAGGTGCATTAAAATGAATATCCTTTGGAAACTGATGGTGGCAAAGCCCTTGTCACATACAATTCTCCTGGCTGTTTGAGGTCCACTCTCTTCCCAAAGCTGAACCAGTTAGCAGCTCATGGGTAAGTGCTCAAAGCAGGGAGAGAACAGTGCTTACTCAAATCCCTTGACCATCATTTTGAAAATCTATGCCTGTCTGTTTATGGTTCTCATTAATGGTCTGTGCTATTAAGCGCCTTGCCCGTCACACATGTGCTTTGTTAGATAAAGCAGGGAGCAGCCAGTGTCCAAAACAAATTTAATCTCTTCTGAACTGCTGATCCCAGCAAGGCACAGCACGACTCAACTTTCTGAACCACTGCAGAGCAAGGCATAGAATACTTTGTGTGGCAATTACTATACAGGCATTGGATTTCTTCCTTTCTTCTTGTTAAAGATCTTGCTGTCATTTGCTCTAATGATTCTCAAATTTGGCTGTAACCTTGCTAATAAACTTCCCCTTGGCTGAGAGGGGTGGTAAGGGAAACTGCATTTCATGTTACCTCACTCTTCTCTGGGCTTCTTCTCAAATGTGTGGTTAGCAGGGGTAGTTCTCATCATCCAGGATGGCTTTGTGCCAGGAGAGGCAGAACCATGATTTCCCCTGAATCCCAATTGCCACTGAGGCACCCTCTGAGCCATTTGGGACTGGTGTGTGCCTGGCACCAGAGTTAAAACAGCCCTTCCCTGATTTGCTGTTTCTTACTGGATAACACAAGTTATTTACACAACAATGCTGAAATATATTTTTTTAAAATACTTGCCAAGAACATGCATGTGAAGCCAAAAAATCAATCTTACTTTTAGCCCACGTTCTAAATCCCAAACATTGCTGTCCCATCACCTTCCCCTCCACTCAAGAAGCTCCTAACCAATGTTCACACCTAAAACCTAAGAATGCAATTTTAAAACCTTGTGACAATACTCGGGCAAAACCTGTTGCCTCAGCAGACTTGCCTTTAAACAAGAACTCAGAGCATGAGGCCATGAGGCACTGTGTGGGCTGTCCACAGGACATCCTCCACAGGCTGACCTTCCCTTGTGACCATTTTTCTGACAGAGGTGTAAAACATCTGCCTGCAGTTAAGTGCAAAGTCACAGTTTTCAGTTAGAGCTCAGATTTCTTACAGCAAATAAAATCTTTTAGAAAAATTCCTCATCATTGGAAAGTTGTTTTAAATGAGCAGTAAAATAAGAGCTCTTTGTGAAGAAGAAAAGGAATAAATGGATAAAAACAGTAATTAAGTTGAAAATTATTATTTCTATTTATTTATGTACTTCCAGGAAAATATCAAAGCAATTTACCTACAAATTGACCAAACCCTACAAAATTTATGTAAGAGATGTAAATATATTTATTCCCATAAATTGATCATTAAATTGAGAGACAATCTGCTCTAATATTTTGTTCAGGTAAGCCAGTTTCAAAGGCAAGAAATGTACAATTCTTCCTTTACAGAGTAAAAGAAAAAGGTTAATACAAATATAAATATAGTTCTTTTTACCAGCACACTGTACTTGAGAAAGGATACCTCAAAGTATCTCTAAGGGGTCTGGCATTACACATCTGGGCTCCTTTTTACAGCTGTGGGGTAAGAAAAAATATCCTGAAATTCAGACAGCAATTTTGGCAAGAAAAGAGGAATATCCAGCTCCATACCCAGCTCTCAGAATATATAAAACTGTCTCACCAATCTGTGTTTCTAAGGTAATCACTGGTTGTTAGCTCACTTGTTAAGCTGCACATAACCTAAAGGGCACTCCAATAAATTACTTTCAGCGTGTTTGTCTCTCCTGCTCTGCTCACAGGGATCCTCAGCCAGGAGGAGCTGGCACACAAGCCTTGTGCTACCTTTTTCAGTCTGTGAAATTGTCCTGCCAAAACCTGAGCAAGGAGGGGGGTGTAGAACACAAGGGATACACAAAATTCTTGGACTCAAGGACTGATTAATATGGACAGCAAGGTAAAACATTCTGCTTTATTTCTGAAAATAATACAAGCAAAAAATGAAGGATTTCAAGGCTGTCTGCCATTGCACTTTTGTCTTCCTGTCTTTCGTCTTCCTTTCTCCTCATTTAATTGTTGTTTAACCATTTTCTTCACTTCTTCTGTCGAGTGAATCTGTACTTTGCCTCACAGAGGCATTGCACAGGTGGTCTGGAAACCCAGACAAACTATTATACAAATTGAAGGCTGTCCAGTTTCTGATAACACCAAAACTAATTTATTTTTTGTTTATACTCCACTACCTTTGACAAAGCTTCCTCTAGAGATTTATATCTCTATCCTTACTGCCTTCCAACTGTTTGTCATTTTTTTTTTGCTTTGCAACTGACAAAAGAAAAAAAAAAACACCCTGACATCAACCTTGGAAGAGGTACTGAGTACAGAAGGGTTTTTTTTCAGATGTGATAAAATCTTGCCTAAAACCATGTCCAACCTTTTCAGCAGAAAGTCCAGATGGCTTTGCAGCCTGTACAACAGACTTTATTCACTGATGCTTCTCTAAGTGTCAGCAGGGTGTTGTCTTCCAGAACTAGTAAATGTGCAATGAAAGGCAGCTCTGAGGGGAGAAATAAACACAAACAAAAAACCCTCTCACTTAAATCCCCCTGCTTCCTCCCAAATTAATCTGAGAATTTCTACACACATCTGAGTGAAAGTTCCCTCTGGGTGGAGACAGGCTTTGCAAACGAGAGGAGATGTAAGGGATGAGGTCACAGCTCAGGCAGCTCTGGTGTGAGCAGTGATTTGCACTCTCACTGCTGGCCTGGTCACCCTTGCCTGCATTGCAAGTATTTAATCTACAGGATCAGGACCCTTCCTGAGTCTGTATAGACTTCAAACTGCAGCACCTCATAATGCTGTTCTTGCTGTGGTCAAATTAGCACAAAGAAGCATTCATGAGTGTGAATGGCAGGCAGGGAATGGGGAGGATGAAGGCTCAAGGATGTGGGGTGAGTTTCTGCCCCTCTGCCTGAATCCCCTGCAGCCTGATGGTGCCAGGCATGCCACCAGCCCCTGCCTCAATTTCCAGTCTGTAAAATGGGAACACCCAAGAAGTCATGCATCTGAGTTCTTTGATAGAGGTGAGGGTCAAAGTACTGAAAAGGAGACTCAGAGGTGACTTCATCCCTCTCTACAACTTCCTGAAAGGTGTTTGTGGTTAGGTGGGGTTGGGCTCTTCCTCCAGGCAGCAACTGACAGAACCAGAGGACAGTCTCAAACTGCAATAAGAGAAAAAAAGGTTGGATATTCAGAAAAAGTTTTTTTATGGAAAGAGTGATAGAGTTCTGGAATGGTCTGCCTGGGGATGTGCTGGAGTCACCATCTCTGGATGTGTTTAAGAAAAGACTGGATGTGGCATTGAGTGCCAGGGTTTAGTTGAGGTGTTGGGGCTGGGTTGAACTTGATGATCTTGAAGGTCTCTTCCAATCCAGTCATTCTGTGATTCTGTGATAGGGTTTTACTTCAGTTTATGGCCCCGCTCTGTCCTGCCCACCTCTCCCCTCTGCATAGCACCTGGCTTTAGATGTGGGCAGTAGAGGATGACAAGCAGAAAAGCCACAGCCAGCACTGTGGCTGGATCCTGCACCCAGCAACACGAGCAGGGCAGGTGCCTACACCAGGAGAAAACCACTTCTGAGTCCTGAGAGGGAATCAGGAAGAATAAAAAGCTCCAACCACTAGTTCATGCATCTATTGTTATTTTAACCACCGCCTGTGTGACATGGATAACACTGCAGCCATTTCACTGGTACTCCTGATTTTGTTAGAACTGTGTGGCTTTGTGGTTGGCAGCAATCTTGCTCCATGCTGTGCAGAGTTTATCCCAAGGCAGGCATGTTCCAATGCACCTTGGTATGCCAGCAAGGCAAAAATAAGTGATAGCAATAGTGGGGAAATTCTCAGGAGTAAAAAGCAAAAAAAAAAAAAAAAAAAAAAAAAAAAAAGAAAAAGCCTTTCTAGCATGTCTCCAGTTTTGTTTCTCGTTGACACACTATTCTTGTTCTGAGCTGACAGCTGCAGTCCAGCCTTTGTCAGGTAATTAATCTGGGTAGTTCACTTCCACAGGTGAGTAGCAGGTTGGCACAGTCTCCTCTAGCAGTGGGTTTGTGGGTTGTTTTTTTTTCTCATTTCAGAACAGTGTGGGTATGAAAGCATGCAGGTCTGTGTGTATGAATATGGCACACAACACACTGACCTGGCCAGCCATTTGCTCCTTTCTCACTGCAGAGTTGTATGCTGCAGGTCTAACTCCTGTGCTTTGCAAGGTGAATGGAAGAAAACCTCAGACAGGAATTTAAAAGCATCAGACTTGCTTTCATTGATTACAACTGACAAAACATCAAAAACCCCTGGGTTTCTCTGCCAGCCTGAGCACCGCTGGTCTGATTCACACAACAGTGTATGTGTATGTTTAGAAATGAAAGTGATTAAAAACAAGAAAAAGAGACTGTGAGACAGAGAGAAAAGTCATATCTCTTGACAGGGAAATGGTGGGTGATCTACTGCATTTTAACATTTAGTTAATTGTGAAGTAATGCAGCAATAATAACATGTAAGCACATTTTCTTTTATGCAATTCAGACAGTGCACTGCAAGGTCACTGAGCTGGGAAACATGATTCTGTGGGTCTAGTGCCAGTACCAAGATATCCTTTCACCAAAGACATATACCTTCAAGCTCTCCCTGAGCATCACAGAGCCACTTTCCTCTTTTTGATGGTTTCTCACCACTCCCACATTGTGCCCCAAGAAATCTGTCTTGACAAATGGTTGGGTAATACATGGCTGGACAACACAATTGTAGCTCAGTCTCTCTGTCCCCCATGGTCAACACAGGCTTTCTTTATGTCTCTTTCTTACATTCTTATATTTCTTCTTCCTTGTTCTTATAATCCAGCATGCTCTTAAAACCTAACCTGCATATTAGACTGTTTTAGCTGAGTCCTAGGGTACTACACCCCTCTGTTGCCATGGGCAATCAAGAGATGGATCAGTTCAGATTGTGCTGTGAGAGGATGCAATTTATGTCACAAATGTTTGTCTCCTTTACTAGTAATACAAACAGTGTGATGAACTGTAGCATGTCTCTGTCAATGACAGCAAGCTTTAGTCTGGAGGGGCAGAGTGCTAAGATGGAAAAGCAGTGCAATGATCCCTAGGGAGAAAGCTATACTGGGACAAACTAGTTAGGAGAGGTGGATTTAGAAAACTGAGCATTCTACACCTTTTCTTGAATGTTTGGGGCTGTTATCTTGAGGTGTGCATTTATGACTTCCCTCATTTCCAGTGGTCAGTCCACAGAGTCATGCAAGAGCCCTGAGTGATGGCTTTATTTTGGTCATCTCTTCCCATAAGAGATTATTTCTCCCACTGACTGCAGGAAGAGTCCTGATCTACTGGCTCAGCAGCAGATTAAATTGGTTGTCTACCGCTTTAGTTTGAGTGCTGCAGTAATATTGAATAGGTACCAGTAGTAAGAGATCAGAATAAAGTGATCTCCTTACACCTGGAAATGGAATAAAATCCCCTCACCTACACAGCATTTAGCTCTACATTCATCACATTGCCATCTTTTGTAGTGAAATGTTCACATCCTATTGCAATGTCCTAGATATTAATTTTCATTGCCAGTAACAGGAGTCCTGTGCACTTAACACTGTCCTTGGAACACAGTAAAAATGTGTTTCAGCAGCTAATGAAATTATCACAGACTCTCTGACCTGAAAAACAAACAGCAAGGCTTACCCTTGCTAGCTAAAATGATGTGGTGCAGCTGTATTTTGTCACACACTTTATATATATCTGAGTGTATATATATATATATATATATATATATATATATGCATATGTCATGCCAAATTGTAGATTGCCATTTTATATATATTAAGGTGGTTAAGGAGGCTTTTTATAGATGACATTTCTATCACATCTCAGCAAATGTTTTGCTAAAATCTATGCTGTGTATCATGTATTTTATGGTTTCTTTAGCACATATAGGGTTTAACTGTTGGCAGACTAACACCAGCTTCTAACAGAGATGTAGCAGTGTTGCCATTTTTCTCTAACCAAACTTTCACATCTCAGACTTGACTATTTGTTTTTTGTCCTTAATATTTTTTGTCTAGCTAGATCTGAAAAAACCTTTAAAAGGAACTCTAATCAAAGAGGTACAGAGAAGTTTTTCAAGGCAAGGATGATGGCAGACCTCTCAGGGGACAACTAGGAGCCTTGAGGGAAATTATTGTCATTGCAAAGTATATTGCCATACCACAGAAAAGGACAAAACATGAACTTCCCTTGTGTTTTTTAAGTATCAGGCTTGCAAAGGGAGATGGTTGGAGGTCTTTGAAGAGCTCATTCTCACTCTGCAGGCACAAATGAGATGTAAGGTTGTCCTTTTATGTTATGAAATACCGAAGATGCTTAACACCTAATGCTTTTTTGGTAGAGGCATGACAAACCAGGACAGGAGCTGCAATCACTTTGTTGAAACAGCTGTGGAACTCCGGTGCCTCAGTTTCTCTACCTGCATTCCTCTGCCTGCAGCTCCCCAAGGATCAGCTCTCTCATGGCCTCAGAAAGAAATCTCTGGGGCAAAGCAAAGCTTTGCAATTACAGTGTTGGCATGTCAGCAACATGGGCCAGGTAATCAAAGAGACAAAACAAACATTTACTTCCTTTGCAGGTATAATTAAGCTATGAAACCAGTAATACATATTCAGGATCAATGGGAGATGACCCCCCAAACATGTCCTTCTATCTGTGTCCTCCTGGGTTAAGATAAATGGGCTATGGTGCTAATTTTGCCTTCTTGGTTGCCCTACAAGGAAAGCAGAGGACTGCATGGGCTGTCAACACCTTACAGGAGAGGGGACAACCACTTTTCACTATGTAGCTCCAGCAGCAGCTACTGGCTTTGTGTACTGGCTGGTAGAAAATCTTCATCCATGAGCTCTCCAGGGAGTTCCAGAGCTGTCCTACCAGAGATACAGGAGACTTTGACCAGATGTCACTGGTCAGAGACAGCCCCTCAGCAACAGTGTTTGGGCACGGGGCTCCATCACAGCCAGCAACCAGTGCCATTGAGGACTTCTTGTTTTAAGGAGAAAATGGCTTTCTTGGCCTTAAGGAGACTGTGGGCTGGTTTGTGTTCTGGTTTAGTGCCTGGCAAGAGTGTTTTTGCAGCTTGCAGCAGCTTCACAGGCATACATGGAAGTGTCAAAGGCCAGGTTGGATGGGGCCTGGTTTGTGGGTGGCAAATCTGCTTAGGACAAGGGGTTTGGAACTGGGTGAACTTTAAGGTCTCTTCCAACACAAACTATTCTATGCTTCTATGATTCTACATTATGCAGAATACAGGAGGAGCCCTTTTAGCTGCTGATCTTGTTTTTTTTCCCTGGAAAGTTGAGGATCCAGGAACATTCATAGCACAAAACTTTTTGACAATCTCTTAAGAGATTAGCAAAGCCAAGGAACACGACACAATCTATGCTGAGAATTTTAGTTTAGAAACCCCAAATGTAAAGCCCAGCCCAAAAGGCATGGACTAGCATTATGTGAAGAAGAAATAAACACTTATTAAGGACTGGCACATGTTTCTGCCACATTTGGCAAAGAGACTGCAGCTGCTGACATCCCCAGTTAGTAAGAATAGGGTGAGCCACATTCATTTGCATGCGGCAAGCCCAGTTGTATGTGGCTGAGACTGCCTTCCAACATGCTTCAATTTCAGTGGAAAGAGCACTTATAAAACCAACTCCTAAATCCACCACAGTAATTTCAGAAAGTTCTTTATTCCCTCTCCTTCAAAACTTTTGTGCTAGAATGCAGTCATGTTACTAAGGAAAGAATTCAGAATCTGAGCCAAACCTTGGCTCAGAAATCTATTGAGATTTTTACCTTTGCTTAAGCAGGCTTTAGTTTAGACTTCCTGTGTCTTTAAAAAATGAACACTTCTGCTATTTTATGAGTTTAGCTTTTTATGCAAAGCTTTTAAAAATTTTTCTTTTTTTTTTTAAATTATTTTAATATTATTTTTCTTAAATTATTTCAGTTTACAGCAGTATAAATTTGGAATAGCTTGTGGCTATCAGTGATGCTTACCAATACATTTTTTTTTCAGGCCAGCTAGCATTGATAAATACCTGTAGCATGTCTTTTGCTAACTAATACTATTTCTAAAAATCTCAATGACTAAAAATCAGTGACTCAGAACTTACTGCAGGGGATTGCAAATAGCAGCTCTCAATTACAGATTGCAGAGAGACTATAAACCACCATATGAAACAAGGGGTGGGGTATTGAAACAGACTCGCTCAAGAAAAGACTTCACAAATGCCTCTTGAAAAAAGCAAGAGGAGATGACAGCCAATAATCCTTGTCCCTTAACTTTCCTTACAGATTTTTGCCTTCTTCCTTATGCACATGCTTGTTTACCATTCTTTTTCGTCTACAGATTTTTACTACTCCTTCTGAATAACACTGACGCTCTTTACAAAGGTTTATCTTGTTACCACACAGAAACTCCTTCACCTCTTACCCTCCAGATTAGTTTTTTTCATTTCTTTTTCCTCCTGCTACCATTTCTAATCTGCTTGGAGTGGAGGAGGATCTTGAGCGGTACAACCTGGTGTTGGACAGAGACAGGAGTCTGCCACACATGGAGCCATGGATGATGTTCAGAGCACACACTGGAGAATGTGATCATCCCTGTTATCAGGCACAAGACATTTCCAAACAGATTGATATCATGGGTATAGCTGGTCCTCAGAGGAGGTCTGCCTGTTAGCCCTGGTTTTGGATCAGGAATTGAATGAGGAGGGACAGCATGTGACAGGAATTAAGCTCATTTCCTTCAGTGACTTTTCAGCTTTACCCCAATTTCAAAGCCTGCTCACAGTTCCTCACCACCACCCATTGGTGAGCAGAAAAATAGACCAGCAGCACGGAAGTCCTTGGCTCCCTTTTTATTTTATTTTTTAATGCTAGAGAAAGCTGGCTAGAAACTAGGAACTTTTTGTAGTTTACAAAAATTGGAAAATTCTGTCTTAAATCCTCCCTATCATGCTTTTTGTGGGACACAAGGAAAAACTTTCAATCATATTTGAAAATTAATAAGAAATAGAAGTCCTGAAGTCCAAGATAAGTGATGTGTATGTTAGTTAGATAGATGGATGGAAGGAAAGGGGCTTCTTTGCTGAGATTTGCTGCAAAAAATAGGTATTAAGATTGCACAACTTTACCAATTTTACTTTGTTTTTAGCTCCCTAAGACCCTCATTTTACTTTGCCCTGAGGAGTGCTTAGCTGAGGAGCAGAAGGAGCTGCTGTGATTCACCAACTGCAGAGTGAATCAAGATGCTCAGAGTCCCAGTATGGACATTCCAATTGCACGGGCAGATGGGTGCACATGTGCAAATACCACGAGTTTGGCAGCAGCTGGGAAATGGCCCTGCTCTGCTGCATGGATCCTTTTGGACCTGCAGGCACATCCCACTGCATGGGTTCTGTTCTCCTACCCCTTCCCACCTCCTGGGCACACACCATGGCTGGCTGAGCACGAAGCAGCCGGGTGTCACCTCTGCCAGGGCCAGCATTCCCAGTGCCTTCCAGCAAGCCATACATCATCAAATATTGACACAGCTCCACTAGACTGCCACTGCTGACATTTAATGTATAGCTTCAGGTGCTCTTGCTTTAATTCTAAAGGGTCAGTGAGGGATCGAAGGAAATGCATTTGTCCTGTCAATGTGCTTGAAACGGCCAGGGGGGAACGACAGGGCTGCCAAATTCCCACCAGCTCTCTCCTTGGCATCACCCAGTTAAGGGGATGGAGGCCAGGATTTTAGTCAGCAAGTGAATACTGCTGCCTGCCCTCCAACATTTCAAATATTTATCATTTTAAATATCAACTTAGAGAATATTGCGTTCATTTAAACTTTTCACGTTCCAATGATTTTTTATTATTTCTGTGGACCAAAATAAATGAAGAAAATGTTTCAGACTATACATGAAAGCATGTAAAAATCAGTAAAGTAACTGGATTTTAAAAGATCTAGACTGTCTTGAATACATTAATTTTTCAAACATTTTTCTCTGATCTTTAAATAGCTTTTCTTGGAGCATAACATTTTTTTTAAAAGTCAAATACAGAGCATTAAGGGTATAATTACCATTTTAATTATAACTCAATCATCCTATCTACTTTGCATAGAAATTACAGCTTTTATGTCAGGATTTTGGGTACTCACAAACATTCAGGAGTAATTAATGCTCCTGAAAGAGATTTTCACTGTATATGAACTTTACTTTGCAGCACTTACTTCCATAGGCTTCATTCAGAATGTGTAAATATACTGAATTTTATATTCATGACTTTCAAGCAAAAAAATCTTTCTACATAAATATCTGTAAAGCTAAGACAAAAAAATCAAAACTTGACAATCTTGAAAACCAAATGTATGTCTCCCTCTTCAAATCTGATCCATTCATGTAAATATGGCCAGATGAAATTCAAGTGGCAGCAATGAAAAAATTCCCTCCAATCACTCTCTGACTAGACTCAAGGAACATTTCTGATAATTTTACAAATATTTCTGGAAGGTATTTAAAATTGAAAATTTTATTTTCAGACAGCTCTAAGATCTATTTTTCCTGTTTGAGATTTTATTTAAAAAAACTTGTTTTAAAAGATTTATTTTAGAAAATGAGTTTACCTCACCAATTTGCTGGCTGTATCCTTCTGCATTTACAAGCATATGTATGGGTGTGGGTGTGCACATGAAATTGAGCAAAATCAATTACAACAAAGCTGCTTTTCATATGGTTAACACCACGATATCAGAATTAAACTACTTCTCCCTTTCAGTGCCAAAACAGAAAGTAAAGTATTTTATGTATATAAATACATGGAAATAAAATGATCCTCCATTTACAATTAGGCACTGTTTCATCCTTTACTGACTTTTTGTCCATTCCACACATCACAAAAGACTATTGCGTGCTTTTGTATCATCCTCCACATTTTTTTTTTTTTTTGCAGTGTGCTGAAGTAGCAGATACCTTTTTTCTTTCCTTTAAAAGCATGGTAAAGCTACACAAATTTTACAGAGGAGTCTCACAGAACACGTCCTCTGTCTTTGTTTGGACATTAACGTTATCATAACTCTTTAACATTTCTGGCTCAAGTATTTTAGGGGAGAAAATACTATTTTCCCAAGAACAAAGCTCAGGCTCAAGCTGCAGTGGTTCACCCCCCAGGAGTCGCTGTCTGTGCAGTGCAATGGGCTCTTCTGCACGAGGAATTGCTTTTGCCTTCAGTGAAAGCTTTGCATGAAAGCCCAGGCCAAATCAAACCCGTTGTCTGGGAAGTGCTGAGGGATCTGGAGGGAAGATTCATGATGCTTATTATCAGCTGGCACTCAAGACAGATGTCTCACACTCTCAGTTGTGCAGCTACAAGTAGGTTACACCTGAAATTCATGTGATTAAAGCATTTATGCCATATCACATTGGGCATTCTGCATATACATAAGTGTAAATAGCTCAGAATTTTTGATGGATGAATGAAAAATATTTTATTTTACCCATCAATGGTATAAAGTGAAGGTGAATAGCTTTCACACTTGGGCTGTTCCGTGTTCTTGACAGTTTTGCAAACAGCCCTCTCAATCTCTCTCTCTCTGTCCCTAATCTTTGCCAGATAAAACTAGGATCCTGAAGTAATTTTAATGCTGGTATCTGAAAATAAAATAAAAAGAAAGGAGATGTGAAATAGGAGGCAGAAAACTGATTTTATCAGAATCATCCAGCTGGCCTGAATCGGTGTTGACCTGCACATTGTATAGTCACTTACCCCAGAATTTCATACTGCCTGGTGCCAGGGAAGAATTCAGAAATGTCTAAACCCATTGATTTCCTATCAACTTGAGTCTTGTCCACACAGAAAACTTGCACCTGCTGAATTTAAATCAGCTGTTAGTTTCTGTATGAAGCTAAACCAGTGTACGCCCGTGTGCGGCTGTGTTATTGTCATGCACTTACAAACCAGTGGGGAGACAGGAGTGGGAGCTCTCTTCTCCCCTCCCGTTCTCATTTTGTAAGTGAGAGTCAATCATAATTTCACCTTCAGGCTCTGGAAAGCAGAAATTGGGCTGACAAGGCTCAGTTATCCTAGAGGATGACTCCAGTTATGCTGCTGGGCAGGTTTCTGTGTTTTTGAGCATTAGAGTGAGAGGTGAAGCAGAGCTCGCTGCCCAGTGGAGCTCTCCCAGTGCACAGGGACCAGGCAAAACTCTCTCCTGTCCCCTCTTGTCTCTTCATACAGACACTGCTGATCCAGCACACCATGGGCAACAGGAACAAGCTAGACTAAATCCAGATGGCTTACACCATCCAGCACAGCCTTAGCTAGGGCAATCTGCTCAGTAAGACAAAGGCACAGACTGAGCCAGAGCCCTGGCAGAGCCTCTCCAACCTGTATTCCTGTCCTGGTGGGAGTGGGCTGGGTGGAGCCTGGTTTAGCTGGTGTTTGTGGTAGGAGCCTGCTCCTGCCTGCTGCCAGGGCCCTCACACACACGTCCATGGTGGAATTCAGCCAGGACCTGCTGGGCACAGGGGCACAGAGGGGACCGCAGCCCCCCTCAGTTGCCACAGAGCTGCTGGGCAAATGCTGGACTCTCTTGGAAATAGGCTTAAAGCACATTTTTCCTCCCTGGAGCTACACGGTGTGGGCCATACCATGAGCTGGAGTGAAGGTCAGGCCTCCTCCTCCAGAGCCAGCCATGCTGGCTGGAGATGTCCCCAGCAGCTCCACAGCAGTGCCAGCTCTGCTGGCAGCAGGACCAGTCCTTGTCCCACAGCACAGGCTTCAGTCACCTCCACTGTGGGCACTTAGAGCACCTCTGCTGTGGGTCTCAGCAGGAACAAGATGTGTTTGCTTTTCTGCTCTTTGAGTGGACACTGTTTTGTTAATCTATTGTGTCCTACTGGGTTTAAAGTAGGTAGATCTGCTCATCTGCATTACAGGTCTGCTGCTTATCTCCTAATGAAACAAAACACTTTGCAGCGAGTCTCTGGAGTACCAGGGGTACCTGACTTTTTGTATTGTATTTATAAAATTTCTGAATATTCATGGCTTATCAAAAAATAGGCCCTTTTCTAGATATATTAAGACATTTATCTTAATGGGTTGCTTGTGATCATTCAAACCTATAGTAATTCCCCATGAAAATTTAGGAAAGTCTCAGCTTCAAACTGAGCTCTAGGTTCTTTGCTACAGGAATGAAAGAGCAATTCTAGAAAACATTTGAAATAATTAATTTTTGTTTTTATGTCATTTGAAAATTTTAAAAGGTCTCCACTAAGCCCTCAAAGTGCATTAAAAATATTTTCCCTGAAATAAGTCTGGACTGCAAATGAACCCTGGTCTCAAGAGTCATGTGGAAAACAGGATTTATAGTGAAAATACTAAGTCAGCATAAACAATAATGGTACTGTAACGATGCTGAGGGCTGGACTGGTTCTTCCAGTTTGTTTCTAATAGAAAATAAAAAAATAAGCTTATATTCTTACCTAGAGAAAAATGACCATAGAACAAGCAATAATTCTTGCATTCTGTTTTGGTAATACCTTCAATTTAACAACTGTCTGTGAGAAGGAGTTTCTCACAATGAGTTATTTAGTCACTGTGCCATCTTGGGTATAACTGTCATTCTGAAGGGAACATCCGTGCTATGATTTGCTGTCAGTCTGTTGTACACTGTGAGTCCATTCATTTTTCCCCCTAACAGGTGAAGATAATGATATGATACACAGTAAAAGATAGATGATAAAAACAATTCTTTAAGGGGAAAAAAAAAAACAGACAGAAGAGGTTTGGCAGGAAAATATAAAATGTTCCATTCTTCCTTTTAAAGTACTATAATAAAACATGTCTGAAGTGAAGTACAGATAACAAAACAGCAGAGCATGGGTCTGCAATCCCAGCATGATATCGCATAAGGAGCAATCATGAAGCATTCCCATCACAGTTGCCTGTCACACATTATTAACAAGAGTGTTTAGGACTACTGAATAACCATGCTAAAGAGACATGATCCACTTACAAAAAAGGCACTGTATTTTTTATCAGTTGCATTCAACTTGACAGTATTATGAGTAATTTCAAACCCAAAGATTTTAAAGTCAGAGAGGGATGTTTTGATCTCCTCATCCAGCTTCCAGCACAGCACTGACCATGGAAGTGTTGTCACATTAAAAGTAGCTCAGTAACATGCTGCTGAGAGGAAAACCAAATCAAAAATACCCTGCTCTATTCTGCTTCTGCTCATGGCAACTGATAGAGCTTCCTGAAGACTAGAGAAGAGCAAATGTCACTCCTGTCTTCAAGAAGGACAAGAAGGAAGAACCTGGGAACTGCAAGCCTTGCAGTCTCACCTCAACCCCCAAGAAGGTGGTGGACAAAATCCTCCTCTAAAGTTTCTCCAAACACGAAGGACAAGAAGGAGACTGAGGAACAGTATAGATTGATTGATGAAAGGGCAATTAAGCTTGAGAGACCCTGACAGCCTTCTATAATGAAGTGACTGTCTTGGTGGATGAGGGGAGAGTAGTGGATGTTGCTTGCCTTGGCTTTATTAAGGCTCGGTGGGATATCATTAATACAGAAATACCTGATGGGAGGGAATGAAGGGCCAGACTCTTCTTGGTAGTGCCCAGAGACAGGACGAGAGGCAATGGGTCCAAATAAAACCTTAAATTCAATCTGACTGCAAGAAGGCTGCACAGAGAAATTGTGGAGCCTCCATGTGTTGCGTACTCAAAACCACAAGTGGAGATGAGCCTGGACAACTGCTGTACCTGGTCCTGCTTGGGCAGGGACTGGACTAGATGATCTCCAGAGATTCCTCCCAACCTCAGCTGTTCTGTGATCCCATTTACCAAAACCTTTTATAACCCACTTCCTACTTTCAAAAAATTCCATAATTAGTGTAATTAGTGATCCTATTTCCTTAAAAAATAAATAAATTGAGTCTTCCAATGGTAATCAGGGAGAAAAGAAAGCTAAAATTAATAAAACAATCACAAGCTGCATCACCAAGATGCAAAGTGCTATATTTAGACCTATACTAAGCTCTGTGCCTAGGCTTCTTGTTGACAAAATCCCTTTAAATTAAAAAAAGCAAAACTAGCTGGTGACACAGCCAGTTACTTTTTTTGTCACCCTCTCTTTAGGCTACTCAGAGATAGCTGCATTGACATTAAAAAGCCATTATAAGCAATTTAAACTCTGAATTGATCCTGACACATACATTCAGGTCTTCCTCGTATGTCCTTTCAATAGTTCTCAATTCAAACTGAGAACAAGCATCACCCTATAAACAGAGGAGATAATTATGCTTTATTGATTAGCCCCTCAAGGTTTGAATGGAAACCAGGCAGCTTTCTAAGAACAGCCATCAATGTGGGTTTTAGGTTACACTATCTCAGCATTTTCTTGTACAAATATTCCCAAAATGTAGTTTTTAACATGGAACCTGTACCAAACAAAATTTTTCCACTAGCTGCAGTGAAAACCATCATGTCAATGCAGATTTACAAATGGTGGCTTTATATACCTCCCACAGTTGTGTCCCTGTGCTACTGCAATAGGTTTACCCTGGCAGGCAGCTCAGTCACACACAGTTGCCTCCTTCCTCTCTCCCTCCCAGCTGGATATGGAGGAGAATCAGAAGGGTAAAAGTAAGAAAATTTATGGCTTGATTTGAAGACCAAGCTTATTTGGTCTAATATTAATGCCTTAACTCTTGAGTTTTCCCCCTTCCTCCTTCTTCTCCAGGCTGCTATTGATGAGTATGATGCCACACAGTGTGGGACACCCTTCTGGTCAGTTGGGGTCAGCTGTCCTGGCTGTGTCCTCTTCCAATTTCTTGTGCACCCCCAGCACTTTTGCTGGTAGGATGGGGTGAGAAGCAGAGAAGCCTTATGCTGTGTAAGTCCTGCCGAGCCACAGGTAAGACATTGGTGTTTTATCAACATTGTTTTGCTCACAAATTCAAAACACAGCACCATAAAAGCTGCTATGAAGAAAAATAAGCCTATCCCAGCCAAAAGAAGACACCCACTCAGTTTCCTCCTAACACTGGCTCATTCATCTCATGGCTAATAACCCCATGTATCATGAGATAACCTCATAACCCCACAGATGCATTGTGGACTTGCCCCTTTCCCTAACAAACTGCAACCCCCTTCACAGCTGCCAAATGAAACAAGTACTCCTGTTTAATCCAACATTGGATTAAATGTCAACATTGATTGGCTTCAATTTTGCTAAATAAGGATTTTAACACCTGCCCCATCTATCCTATAACAAATGTACCACAGCAGATTCACCAATGGACATCTGACTAAGGATATTTCCAGTTTACAGCTGAACTTCTAATCAACCATTTCTCAACCTTTCTGCTTCTTGCTAATAAAGCCTGTCAGCAATCAAAACTGAGTATGTTAGAAAAACAGGATAATGTAACCATTCTATGTCTGAGATTATCTTACTGTCTGAGGAAAGGAGAAATAGCTTTGTTATGATTACTGACAGTCTTTTGAACTGGCAACACCCTGCATTGAGAAACAGTGAAATTGTTCACAGCTGTTGCTACAATACATTGAAACTCTGATGGTCACTTTTGGGTTACCTACACAGGTACAAAAAAAGGTTCACTGTTTTTGTGACTGCATTGCCCCCAGTGCAGGACAAGTTGGGTTGCACTTGCTCCTTCAAAATCCCTATTTTTAAACTGTATATATGAATGAATGCCTTGAGATATCCTAAGCTATCAAATATAGTTGAACAGTCTCGAGGATTGCTAAGAGCAGCAGAAAGCTGATCACAGAAAACTAATTTGGAAAGCAGCCTGAAAACATGCACAGAAATCTCTTTTGCAGAATATTCACATCACATGAATGGCTGCTATCATGAAGGGAGATAAAAGGATGGGGAAACTTCTCTGACTGCTTCATTGACCCTTCTAGATTCTGCACTGCAGTCACTGCAAAAAATGTATGGAAAAATGTGTAAAAATATTTAGCTGATAACTCCATACCCTAAACAAACCACAGAGTTCCCATGTACATCATTAAACTCACATAAAGAAGCCTAAATTTGGAGTTTCATAGTAAATGGTCCCTCTGCAATTGTTTTTAGTTATTTTAAAAGCTTTCTGTTCATGTAATACCAGATTAAAAAAAGAGAACATTTTGTTGCACCTAGAATTATCCCACTAACTAAAATGTATGAAAAAGCTGTGATATACAGGTCACATTTTCCCCAGTGATAAAATAAGAATGACCTCTGTGACTTCATTTAGGTTCCAGCTCTCCTGAGTTACGAGCCACTCCTTGCTTATAAGGTATATCCCATATCTCACTCAAACCCTCAGTGGACCACAAAACTCCCTTCCAGAAAAAATTATGCTTCCCTCAGTCTGTGGAGGATTACCCATGTCAGGCAAAGTTATATTATTGTTTTTAGTGCTGCTAGGAATTACTTGCAGGATGTTTCAGCTCATTAGCTTAAGTTTTCATCAGCTGTTTTCCGAGCGTGGTAACCTTTGTGATGCAGGTACTGTATATATCTACAGTATTGATTCTGCGTCTCCTGCTACACTACATGCAATACATGTAAACAGAAGAGTGTTTCACTACCAGCTGGTAAGGTGCAAAATGGTAGCTGATCTTGCAGCTACAAAACACAGATAAAACCTTGAAGTAATCAGCTGAACTGCCATGGAACTAATTCCATGATATAGTGGAAGCAATTATTTGCACTTATGTGTCTTATTGGAAAATACAGTCAGTGCTAAACCAATCCTGTTAGTGTTGTCAAGGACACATTTAGCTCCAAATGCTCCCCTTTTAATCAGTAACCAGTTATTAATTAATTAGGCAGTGATCATGTTGCTTTTCATACATGTGTATTATTATTGCACTCGATATTGTGCCTCTGCACCGATCGCTGTTAATTTGCAGCAAGTGCAATTGTGTTAATGTGCTCTAATGCCAGCTATTATCACAAGGATGGGGCAGCTGACATTTAACCTAAAATCACACTGAATTGTTCTCACAGCTGCCTCCTTGCAGCTCCAGCCTGCTGCTGCCTGCCTGGGGTGTGCTGGGAGAGAGATCTCTCCTGATAAAGGGAGTGTCAGAAAATGGGACGCAGCAGAGCGGGGAAGGGAAATAAGGCTGAGCACTTTGGGAGACACCTGTGAGCCTGTGCCCCGGCAGGGCAGAGCTGCCCACTCCCTGCCTGCAGCCAGACTGCTGCCTGACACCAGCAGGGAGAGAGGCAGGTAAGCAGAATATGCAGCAAGTGGAGGGTGTCTGACAGCTCCTGCTTGGCAGCTGTGCTTCAGGGGAAGATGCAGTCTCTCTTTGGTCACAGCTCTGCAAAATCATCAGTTTTAATGGCAGGGGTGAGGCTGCCTGTGGAGAGCAATTTGTTCACAGCTAATACAGAAGAAATCCTTTGTCCTCCTAGTATTAGTGGTGCTTAGTTATGCTTACTAAATAATATATTTTTTCAGATTTTTCTTCCAATCTGAAAGCTTTAAGCAGGACCTGATACCAGCTGTGTCAAGAGAGAAACAAATACTAGTAGAAGCCAGAATTTATCTGAATTGCATTTAATAGAGGCCAGAAGCAGTGAGCTAAGGATATTCAGCTGAAGCAGTTCAGTCAGAGATAGCTCAACTTTTTAGTGTGCTTATTTAAATAGAGAGGCCTGAACTGGAGATTAGCTATTTATCAGCTGCAGGATGGAATAAGAAACAGCTGCAACATATTTCAGTGTAAGTTTTATTTGCTATAAATCCACAGGTTCAAATTCTGCTCTGGTTTATGCCTGTGGGAATATGGAATAAAGGTATTATCTGCCCACATTGTTTTGTGGCTTCATGCCTATGTATTTCAGAGAAAGTTTATGTTGGTTCAGTTACTCACCATAATCTCCCAGCCACAAAAAGGACTTTAAATATTTGCTATGGTAGCAGGTATATGTGCAAAATATAAGCTGTCAGAATACAGTACATAGCATAGGTAGCAAAACACAGCTCAAATTACTGTCAAAGAATTTCCCTATGCATGCCTTTGCAAGGATTTCACTTCAAGACTGTGCTGTAACTCCAACAGCTTCCTTTCCACATTTCTGGTTTTTGCTTGATTTTCACCAAGGGGCTAAATTCCACCCCTCACTCCATAGAAACTGTTTCCAGGTCCTTAAGGGAGTAATTTCTGTATTATAAGCCTCTATTCCTGACTCCAGAAAGTGCCCTGATATCTGCAGCTGGGAGCAGCCCTGCCCCTGCACAGTGGATAACACAGCCTGGCAGAGGCAAGTGGCCTGTGCTGATCCCCTGTTGGCATCTCGTGGTTTGAAAGCGAGGAGGAAAATCCAACTGCTGCTAACCACTACAGTAGGAGTGTTTAGTTTGTTTGGATCAATTTCTGTCAAAGGCAGCCTGGAAGATTTTTTTTCCCTTTTTTTCTTCTTTATGTATTTATTATTTTTTTCCCCTCCTGCTTTTCATTGCAAAGTTTCTTTCTCTCCCCCTGCTCAGTTCAGCCTCACTGGCTGGTTTATATGGTGACCTCTTGTTATCAAGGGGTCCCCAACAGATCCCTTGGATTTGCACAAGTTGCTCCTGGTCTGCCACAGGGCAGCTTTGCTCAGATATCTGCCAGATTTTAGCTCTGTTACATGGCAAGGATGTTAGTCTGCCTGTAAAGACTATCTAGTTTGGCTTGCTTGATTGATTTTTGTTATATAAAGGAGAATGTTATTTTTTTAACTTTTTTTTTTTCCTTTTGGAGAGAGGAGGGCTTAAGATCTCTCTAAGTTCACAAATATCTAAGAAGTGATGCAGGCAAAGATATAAATTTAGGCTCCTGTCTATTCATAAGGGGAAAAAGTTCAAAATATCTATATCAAAGGCTAGTAAATTTGAAAATCATGTTACGTTTTTCCCCCCATGAATCTAGGATTTAAAAGGAAAAACTATGCACTGCAGCTTGTCAGTGTTTTGGGGAATGCTATTAATTTCTTTCCATCAGTGTTCTCCAGAGCATGGTGACAGCAGCAGCTTATCCCTCTTGTACTTTTATCTCTCTCAAAGTCAAAATATAAAATCTGCAGTTGAAGGCTTTTGCCCTGCAAAAGCAGAGGGCATCTCCTATCAGTAGTATTATGATTGTGACCAAAAATACAATACATTTAAATAAAGAAAGAAAAAGGAAGGGAAAAATAATCTTTTCTTGACAGTTTATATGGCAGTACTTTGTGGCTTTGTTTTTAGATTTTTTTTTTTGTGAATTTGAGTAAAATAGCTTATTTAGCAAAAAAATGAATTTTAAGATGTCTTGTTCTCTTCTCTAATTGTCAGCACCAGGTGGAAGGGAAATACAGTCCACAGACTCCTCCAGACATGGTGAGATACTTGCCAGAGTAAATGTTGATAGTTTAGGCTATGCTCAAACCATCAGAGAGCCATGAATTATGATCAGCAGGAATTTGCTTCAGCACTGAAGGTGCATCTTTGAAGAAGTCAGAACAGATGGAGATGTCTTTGTGTCAACAACTCATGGCCCTGTTCTAGTAACGTCCATGTAAATCCATACAGGAAAAAGTCCTGATTGGATTTAATTGAGCACTGAAGGGAGAACATGCAATGCCAGCAAAATATGACAGTGTTTTAATGTGTTGTCACTCCTTGCTGGGAGTAGCCAAACCCTTGGGCAGAGTTGCAAGCTTAGTAATCCATAGGATCCATAGGAATCAATGTGCCATGGCTTTTTTAGGTTTTCTTTGGTAAGAGCTGATGACTGCCTTTAGCATCTGTGAAGATGTTTTCCAGACTGGTGATCCTCATGGATAATTCCTCTTCTCTCCATGTGATTGTGTTATGAGCTGCTATAAACATTATTATTGGACACTTTTCTCATGCTGCTTTCCAAGCAGTGCCTGCTAACTTTTGGCTCAGACAACAGTTTTTACAGCTATGTGATATGTTTCTTTTTTTTGGTGCAAATTGCTGATACCCAGGCACAAAAACTTCAGTGTGTCCCTGATTTGTGTCTGTAGTGTGAACCAATCAGCACATCTGCCCCTCATTGCTGCCATAGCCACGAGCCTTCAAGAAACTTGACTGCTGTCTTATCAACCACCGCTCCCTACTTTTTTTCTAGCTTGCTTTTGTCTGCTCCATATTGATGGCCACTGGCTTGGTTTGCAGAGGATTTCTGTGTAGCTGGGTCAGGATTAAGCAAGCATTTTTGCTCCTCTCTTGGACACTGATTCTCTGCAAAGACCAGGACAACCAAGGCCTAACAGTATCTTTGTGATGCTGTTCTGAGCTGTCCTCCATAGGATGGTAATCAAGAGTCATTAGGCACTGGGAGTTAGAATTACTTGTGTGTATTTCAAGGAGAGTAGAAGAAAAGAGTGGTCTCATTCAGGAGTAATGAGTTTATTCTCCAATATCCCTGTGAGGATTATTCCTTAAAAGTACAGGGCAGAGTTGATTTGGATAAGAACTAATTAGCAAACAAGAAATGAAGGCAGTGTAGCTGTCTCCACCCTCCCCACCAGACCCTGGGGACACACATTGTTCCTTGTGTTTAACCTATTAAAGCAATGACCCACATAAGAGGGAAAGGAGTTGATTATAATTATTTCTGTGAGCATTAGTGCCCAGTTCATAGGAGATGGCCCAAAAATAGGAACTCAAAATAAGAGCACTCAACAGGACCAGAAAACTTAAGAGATCATGGGATGCTTAGATTTTTGTCTGAACAAACCAAACTGCGTTCATTTTGTTAGTTGACTGTGCTTGCTCAGAGAATGTACTCTTTCCACCTTTAGTTTTTAAAGATGAACTGGATAAAGAGAGAAGGAAGAGACAGTACAAAAGAAATTGCAAATTAGCATGGCTTCAATAACACGGGTTCATTTGGATGACATCTCATTGTAGCACTGATTTTAAGGTACCATTGTGTGAATTCAGGTCTGATTATGGGGCTGGTGTCTGCAGCAGGCACGATGACAAGTAGGTTAAGAGCAATCACGCTTAGGTATTTTCATATCAATTCCTACCCTGGTTCAGAAGACAAATAGGAAATAACTGCTCACTTGGAAGTAGACTCTGACTTGTTAATTAGAAAACTAGAAGGCTGAAAAAGGAACATGAATTTGTTTAAATAAAATAATATTGCAGCATGAAAGATAGAGGAGAAAAGTTTAATGGATGCATCAATATTTTATATGTCTTAGAATACAGTCTAAGAAGCTGATGGATATCATGAGACGTAGACAATGGTAACTGCTTTCACTGAATAAAATGTGATGAATGGAGAGGGATAATTTACCCACTTTTCCCGTGATTACAAGTGTTTATTTCCCCTTTCTATTTCTCATAAATTTGTAAAAATATTTTATCTTAATAAAAGTTCACATCATGCACCATGCAGGTGCAAAAAGAAAAAAACCAACACCCTTGCTCTAAAGTTTTGCTCCCATTAAAAATCCAAACTCACTAGTAAGGTGTTCATATTAAGAGAGCACTATGTGCACAACAAAGGATTTTACTATCTCAAAGAACTTCAGCCACTTCTCTCTGGTTTTATAAATGTCTAAACACATAAATCATATTTTACATCCAGTATAACAAGTCCAAAGTCTGTTCTGTTCATTACTTCTCAGCAGTCCTAAGATTAAGCCCTAAATACTTTCCCGTTACTGAATTTTATGACCTGCATACTATTTTGTGTGTGTGTGTGTGTGCTTAATCATTGCACATAGCACTATGTGTGGACATTTTAGCTGAGAAAAAGGGACAGAAGAAATGTTGGTTTTCTTCATGACTACCACACATTCACTATTTAAAGGCTAGCATTTGAGAGAAAAATAAAATGGACAAAGATGTTCCCTTTTCAGTGGGAGGGAGTGGTCCCTCTGCTACGTGTGGCACTGGGATTCTCAGCAGCATCTCCGGGGGGCTTTGAGCCACAGCCCTGCCAAGGTGCATAGGCATTTTGTGTTATCAGTTTTCTCTTCACAGGACGGTGGATCTGCCTGCCACAGGGCTGGCACAAGGACCACAAGAGGGAGGTAGTCATCATAAAATAAATGCTAGGAGCTTGCCTCTGGTACTCCACATAGAAGGAAAATTCTGCTTGAATAATTAAGGCTTCCTGGATGTGAATACTGATAAAAATAGATAAAGAATGTGGTTTTGGCATGACTTTAACACTCCAGCTCAAACAGAAAAGGCTTTTCATGGAAGTCAACCAAAGAAAAATTCACTCTGGGTGCTTGTATTACAGCTCTATTTAGTGGAGCAGAATGATCATGGCTGTATTTAGTAGGTAATAATGAAGCATCATAAACAAAGTCAGGATGCAAGTCCAAGATTAAGTGGCAGCTTTAACAAGGTCCAGCTTGCTGGGAGCTTTTTGAAGTGTCCCTAGCTCACTTACAAAGCCAGAAAACAACAGAAGCAACTCTGACAGCTGCGAGAGTGTCTGGTTTGAAGAAGGTTTTATGTCTGGATGACACCAGACTGGGATTCAGCTTTCATGTACTAACTAGGTCTGCTGGTTGCTGGAGCCCTAATCATTCTGCACAAACTGTCTCACCCTAATGAGCTGCACAAATAATAATTCTTCACAAATCAGATCCACACCATCAGCTTCATGGATAGACAAGGCTGGTTTATTGAGGTAAACAGAATAAGTCAGCAGAATCCACGCTGGGTCTCACTAGACATGTTTGATATGCAATCCAGAATCTGAAGGGAAGAAATCAAATGCTGTTTCTGTGGATGTGTGGATGGTATGGAGTATTTTCAATAACTAAAAAGCTAAAGGAGCACCCAGCAGCCAAGTTAGATGGTTAAATCTGATTTACCCTACTCTGAATGCACTGTAATCACCATGGACCCTTACAGTCTTTATAAGGGAAAATTAGAAACTTTTGATTTTCCTTTCTTTTAAGAAGAAGAAGAGGTTTGGATTGCTTGTAAAATTAAATTACATAGAAAAATACCTTTCAGCATTATAGATTTTCTTCCTTGAAGATATAACAATTATTTTTTTCACTTCTGTAAATTAAGATTGGCCATTCATTAACTAATTACCATGATTATTGCAGTTCTTCTAAGTATTATTAATTAGGTGAGTGGTACATTTAGAATTTAACATCTCATTTGGGAGAGTTTTGTTTAGCATACCTAATGCTCTGAAAGCCCTGAGCATGCTCGACATGACATAGGACTTAAAGAGGAGTGCAGGGGAATCTTTTGGGGATTGGAGCTATCTATGGCTGGGAGTTACACAAAACAGCAACTCAGGAGCAAAAGAGAGAGGCAGGGAGTGTGGAGATGCATACATCAACTTCTTTCTGCAGCAGAGAACTGCAGGATTATTGGAGCTCAGCTGATGCAAATTTATGTGGTGTTTTGCAGTGATGACTGGTTTTTATGTGCAACCCCTTAATGTGTCTACATATATGTGCTGATGCTGTGAGAGCAAGCCACCAGAGTCCTTCCTACCCTTTTAATTTATTTCCTGTAATTCCATGTAGGTAGTCATTCTGCATCTCTGTTTGATCTTGCATGGATTATATACATTAAACCAAAGTAATTTCTTCATCTGAGACTCAAGGTGTAATCTCTCTGGGCAATAGATATCTTTTATATTCCTCTTGTATGAAAGGTGAGGAGGTGGTCCTTGTTACTCAGCTGTGAGCCTAGAAGTAACTACAATCCAATTAGCAGCCAAGATAATAACAGTATCCAGTAAACTAATGCTGTGCCTCTAAATTGGTACTTTTGCCATTGTTTTGCTTAAGGAACTCTAATCCTATAAATTTCTTGATTGCCTGTAGTTCTGATTATAAAAGCAACTTTCCCCACCTACAGAGTAAGAAATAGATGGCTGAAAATCAAATGTTATTTGCATTGCAAAGGCATCTCTCTGGTCCCCACCATTTCTCTTTCTAGCATTCTCCTGTCAGGAGCTACACACACACCCCTATCAGCTGTTTCTCTTTGTGCAAGAGAAAACAGAGAAGTTTATAAAACTATGTACCTACTCAGACAAAGCTCTTCACAGAAACCTGTTGGAACAGTTTCTCAAAGATCAATGCCTGCTCCATGTGCTGCTGCTCTTCACACTGGAGTCAAATATATCACTGCCAGCCTCAGTCCTGGGTTAACTGTGACATGGGCGAGAGGCCACAGTTGTTGGTGAAGGAGGATAGTGAGAGAAATAAAGTTAAGGAGGCAGGAACAACTGACACTGCATGAAAATGAACCAGCTTTGCAACACAGGGAAACAGGTTTCTGGAGGGGAGTGGGTGAGAAGTGTGGGGTATGTGGCTTTCCCTGGCATGGTGGTTGTTCTTCACATGATGATGCCACCTTATCACCAAGGTGGCACTGAAGTTAACTGGCCAGAATCCTTGACCTGCTCAAAGTAAAGAATCACTGCAATGTGGGATCAAGGTTGCTTTAGCCTGCAGATGAAGCTTTTGGCAAATAGGGGATTTAACTGGAACCAAAAGGTTAGCTGTATTTGCCAAAGAGAGAAATCCTGCTTCTTTTTGAGGATACACACACAAAACACAATGAGGTTTTGTTAAAATAAATAGACAACTACTGCTCTGGAGAGGCTGAATGTGAACAAGCAACAGCAGTGTTAAGCCATTTCAAAGCAGAGTGAATGTGATTATCACACCTATTTTTTTCTAATTTAGGTTCATTTGAAATCCAGGCTCCCCTCTTTTACTAATTTGTTATGACAGTATTAATTAATGGTATTGCTCTACAGCAGTAAGAATGCCATTTAGACTAAGACAGGTTAGAAGGACAACAAGATCAGAAAAAGAATTGCAAGTTGGTCAGATGCAGCTGGGGGCCACCCTGATCTCCTGAACTGAGCACACTGCACTTGGAAAGCCTGGGAGTGTGTGGATGAATTTCTACCAGAGCAGACTCATTAGGGTTAGTTAGGTCAGGTCCCTCTGATGCTGTCTCCTGTATTGGAATGTAAGAACATGAGCTTCCAAAGTGGGAAGAAACAATTGCCAGACTTCCATGAAAGCTTATAATTGAAGAAATTGCATTTCATTTGATGGAGAATATGAGTTCAGACAAACTATGCCAGGAAACAAGGAGTAGTAATATTTAGTGACTTATCCAAGGTACAGTGAAGAGTTGAAATTTCCATTCTCCTGATTCTCTTTATGTCTGCCATGGCTTCAGTAGCTCTCCAGGCTCCTATCTTAGCTACTCCAATCAACATTGTATGCCCAGTCTCTGACCATCAATCGTATTTATCTTGCACTTCAGTGCCTAGCACAGATCAAACATCTGGTTGAAGAAGAACTGTCAGGCTGATGGGAAAATCTTGTGACCATTTCAGGTGATTCTTGGATTATCTCAGCTACCTTCTCTTCATCCTATACATGGGCAAGTGCATATGTCTCCCAGCCACTATTGTACCTGCATGAGACTCACAGAAGTGGATTGATGCACTGCTGATGGCTGTAAAGAAGGCACGATCTCAATTATCTTGGTTTTAAATGAAGAGATTAAATGTTTTTTTCTGGTGTAAATCGTATTATGTCTTTGTTTACCTTTTGTGTATAATTTTGCAGTTAGCTCAAACACATTGTGCAGCAGTCACAGGAAAGAAAGTTAGAGTCACAGCAATGTTCTTTTCAGAAAACATTGGTATTGTAAAGTGCTCAGAATTTCATGATGTGTTTTCAGTAAGTGTTTTCATGGTGAGAGGCAGCTGAAGAATCAAGCTGGATTGCAGATGACCCAGGGAGTTTATCTATTTCTGGCTTTGCTGTTCTTGTACCCCTTGGTTTCACCTGAATCAGAAGAGATCAAGGTGACATCAATCCGTGCTGTGCATTTCCTGGTGGTTCAGGAAGCCTCCTGTGTAGACACCACCTCTCAGGACAAACTGGACAATACAGAATCACAGAGTCACAGAATCATTAAGGTTGGAAAAGATTTACAAAGTCCTCAAGTTGAACCTTTGATTGACCATCACAATGCCAACTAAACCACATTACTAAGTGCCACGTCCAATTGTTTCTTGAACGCTTCCAGGGTTGGTGACTCTACCACCTCCCTCAGCAACTCATTCCAATGCTTAACCACCCTGTCAGGGAAGGAATTCTTCCTGATGTCCAACTGGAACCACCCTGGCACAGCTTGAGACCATGTCCTCTTGTCCTGTCACTGGTTGCTTGGGAGAAGAGGCCAAGCCCCACCTGGCTACACCCTCCTTTAGGTAGTTTCTCTTATTGTTCCTCCTTGGACATTGTGCATTGAATCTCCCTTAGTCAGCAGAAGAGTGTCTGTCTGTCCTCTGGCATACCCAAGGCCCAGGCTGAGGGACAGCAGGTCCCCTGGGAGCCCTGAGGAGCAAAGCAGAAATGTCAGTGGTTTGGATGCCCAGCTAATAAGGACATCTGATTTGTTTTGAAACTTTCTTGTACACTGCAAAATCCAAAATTTCAGGACAACTGGACTACAGGTGTTATAGGACTTTTGGCTATTTCCTGCTTCCAGTCAGACTGGAAAAGGCAAATTGTGGCCTCCTAATGCCACTGATAATAGCAAGGCAAACAGGAGCAGAGACATGCAAAATTGGAATACCCTCTGAAAGGACAAACAGAGAAAAACACACTCCTGGATTCTACACAATATTCAAAATATGCTGAAACTCTTACAGCTGATCTTGTTTGCCTGTTCTCACAACCAACGAGTTAGCTGTTTGATATTCTAACAAATACAATGAAGTACATAAAAAGAGTGAATGGTTGCATGGGACAAGAGTTGCTCCTTATTCTGTGAAGAAACTAATCCCTCCTAATATTTCAAATTCTGCTCCTAAGCTATTTGAGTTTCCTGCTTTTAAACACTTATGGACATAAATCAAGACTTCTAAATAGTAATAGTTTTGAAAACTTGGCTTGAAGCATATCTTTGAAAATGTGGTCCCCCAGAAGATCAGGGGGACAAGAAGGAGCTAAAACAACACTTGGAGCAGCTGGCTCTGACCACAGCTATTGAGAGCTGCACTCTCCCCAGTATAGTTACACCACTTCAGCTGACCAAAGACCAGATGGGCTGACTGAGATAGTGAGCAAAGGCAGTCACTCGATGAGATACTGCATAACACAGTGAGAACAGGAAAAGATGCTTCTGGATTTAACGCTTAAGCTGAAGTCAGTGGAAATAAGTCTGTTGGTTTCTGTGGAATTTGAATTATTAATTTAGTGAGTAACATAAACTCAGGTTTTGTGTCACAGCTGCTATATCTGTTGATGACAGCAGCTTGTAAGGAGGTCAGCAGAAATCAGTGTTAAGGCTTATCTCTCAATTAATGTGCTGAATTCTGGCATTAAAAGTAATCTTTCAGTTGGACAATACATAACCACTCAAGAAATACTGATGGAGAAAGTTCAGTGACACCTTTTCGCTGACATTTATACTTCCAGAACAGTGAAGAGAAGAAGATAAGGAGGGCAGCAGTCTACAGAAAGGAGAAAAGGCCATAGAAAAGGGAACATACACTGGAGAATATGTCACTTAATGAACAGTTGGAGACTGAAGTAAAATGTGATATTCAGGCAGAAGGTGAGTGTGAAGCCAAGAAACCAGGGAACATTTCAGAGAGCTCAGGAACCGAAGCAAAGATCCTTGTGGCATAGTTTCAGAACATGACAAACCAGAGGCCAAAAAATACATGGTATTTACCTGCTGACCCACCCAGCAAAGTTCACTGGGGGCAGCAAAGCAACCACCAGAATGGGATTACTTATAGCCTGAATTCATTTGGGTAGGAAACACTAGAGGTATCTCATTTAAAACTGTGTGTACTTTGAAGGAGCACTGGAAAGGTGAAACTGTCGTGTTGGCTGAGGTTTCCAAAATGCCTGCAAAGCACTCTGTTAGAAGATCACTGTTATTATTGAACTGTGCTATTATCCCACTGGTTCGTGGAGTTTGCAGCCTGGAATTAAAAGAAAGTGGAGGATTATGGTGTATTTTAGAATTTCTCACATTTAACATGTTTTCTTTTTGGAAACATAGAAAGGAAACTTCTAGGTCACCAACTATAATTCCTGGGTCCCGCAGGCAGTCATGCTACCTAGAGGATTAATCTCCTATCAAACTCCTTGAACATATAATGATCATTTTTACTAATGTTAATGAGAATTGCTACTCATAATTTGCATTTACACACTAGTTAAGGATCTTGAAGTGTTCTTTTATATAATATGCTCATTTTTATTACAGGCATATTGAATTTAAATGACTTGCCTACGGTCTCACAGCAAGCCAACAGCAGAATGACTCTTAGTGCTCCTAGTGCTTTGCATTAAATCCTGGACATTAACAGCTCCCTTCATAAAGGGAGCTTTGCAGCTGTAGATCACCTCCTGGTGCTGATGAATCAAACCTTTTCTGGCAGTGCAAACAAATCCATAAATTACTTGAACCCATGTAATGCTTCCCAGGGTCTGCAAATCCTGTCTTCCTGAGAACTTAGAAAGTTGACACAAGTCTGAGTAATGCTTAGATGGCCTTTGGTGTATGACCAACTACAAAATTTTCATGTGCTAAGTAGGCACGTCAGATCTGTATTTTCTATGTGAATACAGCAGTAATCTCTACATTTATTCCAGGAAAGTTTCGAAACTTTCAGTATACTTTGTACCATTGGAGGCATATGTGAAAACAAAAACAAAACAAAAACACCCAAGCCCTGAAATCAAACCAACTAAACAAAAAAATTACCCCCAATAGTAAGACTATAATAAACAAAATTTCTTAACTTTTCCAGTGGCAGAATTTCTCTGACACAGATGCATTCCTTATCACTGATGTCTCCTCTGAATAGCATGGTCCTCATCAAAAATTAACTCTAAAAGGAGGAAATTGAACACCCCTTTATATATGGGCTCCTCTCTGTTAAGAAAGATGCAGTTCCACAGAACTACCTGAGTTTTCTACCTCTGTCACTATTATTGTTGTCTCTAACAAAGTGAAATGTTGGTATTTCCCCTTATATTTTGCCCTCTCCTCTACGCTCCCATGGAATCAGCTTCAAATTGTACCCAATGATTTCAGGATACTATTTCCAAGCTTTTGTCTGTGGGTCTTTGTCCTGGGTTACAATATAAAGATGTATTCTATTTCTATCCTCAAGAGCTGTTGAAACCAGGAGGGGCATTGTTTTTCCTTATCTCCTGTTAATGGGCCCATCAATGTCTTGCTGTATAACTCAGAGATAGCTCCCTCCAGGAGCCATTTCTATTTAATGGGCAATCAAGGACCCACCACATGACTCAGAATGATATCAACCCATTGTGAGATGCTCTGCCCAGAGGGAAGGAGCTATGCATCCCACCTGGATATAATCTGGGTTTTGGGATTGAGCAGTCAGTCTTTCAGCTGGATTTCCAGAGGAACGGCCATCTTTTCCACTGGATCTTCAGAGGAAGACTACACCCTTTCTACAGGATCACTGCTCCAACAAAACCACATTTGCCACTCCAGGACTGCAGCCAGCAATCCAACTGGACTGCTACCAACACCCAGACCAACAGGGTGTCAGGTTGTATTCTGACTTTGATAGTGGTTTTTCTTTTGTATTATTGCATGTATTTTGGCTTTCCTTTTCCAAATAAATTGTATTTCTGACTTGGAGTCACTCACTGGTTTTGCTTTCAAACCAGAACAGTCCTTCTGTGGGAAAAGGGTTGTTTTGTGGCATGACACTTGCTGTAACATGAGAGGAACCATTGAGTAGACCAACAACAGCTACAGCAATACCAAAGCCATCCATCAAAAGAGTTCCTCTAATGTGGTAGCAGCTACCCAGGAGCTCTCACCTGTGGCAAATGGTGACATTTACTCCTGCTGGGAATGTGGCTGGGCAGACGGATGTTAAAGAGGGCCTGCAGGGCCGCCTGCGCCGCTTGCCCCTTGGCCAGCTTCTTGCTGCGTCCTGAGCCTTCAAACGTTCTCCCGTCCACTCTGACGGCCATCACGAAGCTCTTGATGTGCTGCTTCTCCACGGTCTCCGAGAGGCAGACGTAGCGCAGGCCGGAGCGCAGCTCGTTGAGCAGCACCACCGGGTTCTTCTCGCTCTCGGCCTTGGCCACGTGGTGCTTGCCCGCCTTGGCGGGGCCCACCAGGTCCAGCGTGTGGCACAGCAGGCGCCCGCGCCGGTACGTGGTGGAGAGCAGCTCGTTGTTGACGGGGTTGTAGACCGAGAAGTCCTGGCTGTGTGTGGAGGGTTCGAACTCCTTGAACAGAGTGTCCGGGAAGTCGGCCTGGTCGGAGGTGAAGTCCGTGGATGGGCTGATGCAGTTTCCCATGGCGAGGTGGGCCTGGCAGGCGTTGGGGAACTGAACGAATGACTTCAGAGCGAGCTCTGCGGCGCGCATTTTGGCTTTCTTTTTTGTGGGGCCTGTGCCTTCAAATGTAAGTCCATTTACTTCCACAGCAACAGCAAAGACTGGAGCATGCACCGGACCTGTCTGGGACACCATTTTATATTGTAATCCTGGTTTGAGTTCGTGTAGCTGAACCAGAGCGTTCTTTGGTGTCACTGACCATGAAACCTTCTTCCAGATAAGCTGAAGTTTGCAGAAATGGCCATTATTGCCTTCCTCTAAGGGTCTTTTCCTCTTACTGCTAGTTGTTCCCCCTCTTGCCCTATCAGTAGATGCTATTGGATGATCCTCCAGGTTGCCAATGTTCCGATTTTCCTTTACTTCTGCACTGCTGGTACCTGTCAGTAAAGAAAGGAAACAACTCACATTACAACTGTCATCATCATAGCTGACATTATGCCTAGGGCTGTCAGAATAGCCAAAAAAAAAAAAAATTGTTGCTAAGCCCATTTTAGGAGTTTTCCCTAAATATCTGTATAATGGTTGGTTTATTATTTCTAGCACAGTTTTCTCGCATGTTCTGAATGTTTACTTGTCCCTAAAGGTCTGCTTCTATTAGTCATTAGCCTTCTGTTTTAAGAAAAGATTACATCATTCAAAGATGAAGCATAATGGATGCTATGTGACTTAAATGAACTGCTTGATAACTGCTAGTAAAGTGTAAATAGTTTGCAAAATTCCCTTAGGATGACAATTGTTCTATAATCCATGTGGGTGAATGCTTATGAACACATTATTAGAAATCAGAAATGATTCACAAACAGAAAAATTGGGCAATGCATTGAATAATCTATTTGCAATGAATACATTGACTGACTCTGCTCACACCATAGCCTCTCGCATTGTCAACCTAATGAATCCAGACTAGGAAATGATCTGACAGACCTTCATAGCATTTGAAACAATTATTTGGTCTGGACTCAAATCCCAGTTTAGTAAGTGAGTGCCTTTCTGTCAAACTCAATTGCAGATACTCTTAGTTTCTGCATCAGTAACAACTAATATTGCAAAAGTTGCAGATAAATCCCAATGAGACCAGGAGAAGCCAGAACATGATGATGGGAGCAATTAGTGATGTAAGGGATGATCGTGTCAAAGAAAAGCAACAGGAGAGAGAGTGACTGCCAGGAGTGCCAGGAAGGGAATGAAATGCCAGTGGGGAGCTGTGGAGGGGGAGCACTCTGTTGTTGAGACAATGAATCCACCCTGCCTTGGCCCATGCCTGTGCAATGTTCTGCAAGGCTGTGAGTGTTCTGTGCCACAGCAGAGGCATGGCTGAACATGGAGAGTCATCCCACTGATGTCCTGAATGAGACACAAGATGTGCTGCTGGCTAAATAACCATCCTATAAAATTTCTGTAATTTCTGATGAGTTTGTTTAAATGTCTTGCATCTCTGACACATCCTCCAGTCCTCCTGTGCATTTCTTGGGACAGAGATAAATGGAGGAAGTAAATATGAGTGTAACCAACCTTACAAGGAAACCCATCCCAGCAGTGATGCAGCTGATCCCTTTCCAAGCAGAGCACTGTGCAGCTGCCTGCTTTACTCCAGACACTGCTGGGCATGGAGCCTTTCCCCGGTTCGTTTTGTTATTGTCAGACGCTATCAGCCACCTGCACAGGCTGTGTCAGTCCCATGCACAGAGAAGGTCCCTGTGGTCCTTAGGGAACAGAGAGTCCTCCCACTTTCTGTAAGGGCATGGCCACGTTTGGTTTTCTCTCTACTCAAAGTAGAGTGAATGTAAGGGGTGAGATGCTGGCTAAGCTTTGAGAAACTCCTGCTGGAGGACAGTGTCTGTGCTGTATGCCAGTGTTAGGCTTGGCCAACAGATACACAGGAGCCTGTGGAGATCATGTAGAACCAGCCATCACGATTAAAAACTTTTATATCCTGAAATGTTACACTTGTATTTAATATCAAAAGACTTTTTCCCATCAGAGCATTAAGTCTGCACTCATGCAAGTTGTTCCACAGAAGGAGGGCCACTGCTTAGACAGGAGTAATAGTCATGGCACAAATGCCATCTGTGGGGGCTATCTGCAGAACTGAATCTTTAGGCTTCCTCTCCTGAAAACCCTGCAGCACACACTGAGCTTCCAGCCTGGGTCTGTGTCTCACCAGAGTTATCACCAAAGAACTCTCTTCTGCAGTGCTTTGCTGAGGTAGAACATGACAAATTAAGGTTTTAGTGACTAGTTAATTTTTACTTTCTGAAGCTAAGGGGACAGAATGAGGAGAGGTGAGGAAAGAAAGTAAAGCAAAAGACATACATAATAGAAAAAAAGTTTTATCATATTGTATTCAGCTGTATAAAATACGACATCTTGAAACCAACCTCTCTGGAAATAAGACATTTAAAAGATGATGATAACTAAGGCACAAGGATAATGTGCTGCTTTCTCATTGAGTTCACAACTCTATTTATAGAGACTCTGATCTGAAGGGAAAGGGAATATCAGCTTTAACTTCCTCTATCCAGCTTGGCAGTGTCTCTGGCCATTTTCCATCATGACCCTTTCTCATGTTTTCATCCCACTCAGAAGATATCTCTTTAGTTGTGTGTATTTTTTAATGCAGAGGCAAAATATTTTGACGCAGACATATTTTTTTAGCAGGAAACAGGTTTGGTTCTGTATTTCACACCTCCTCTCTCATCTTAACCTAATAGGTTTTTACAGAGCCAATTATGGTACATAATGATACTGTAGTCAAGAAGCATGAAAAGAAAGATAGCTCCTGCTTCACACAATATTCAGCTTTGAGGAGAATTTGTATTGATTATGCACCACTGAATAGGAAAACTCAAGAGGTTATTTGTGTTTATCATTCATATTGTCTTATTCCATCTGGTTTTTCTTTCATGGTCAGAGAACTGGATTTGTGAGCATCAATGTGTGACCTTAATGTCTTACCTTGACCACCCTCAATAAAACAATGGTTAACTAAAACCACAAAATAAACATCACTTATTTGTCTTAAATTATGTCTATAAAATTGTCTAGTCCATGTTTGGCCAACAGAGAGTTTGCCTTGATGAAGTGAAAAAAAATGCAGAGATGCAAGTGAAAAACTTACAGAGATCAAGCACAAAGGATGTGTGGACAAAGTTGGGCATGCACAGTGATGACATGCTTGTATTTATGGTGTGTTTTAGCCTCCCCACAATAAAGAAAGTCTGTACAAGTATCCTTACAGCCAACCAGGTTTTAGAGCACCCTGTCCTGAAACACGAGGAAACAGCTCAGTTCTGCCCAGATCTCAGTAGGAGCTGCAGCAGCCAAGAGTCATCGTGGCCTGTAAAGCAGAGGCAGCCTAAACTCAGTGAGTGCCTCAGAAAGTCTGTGAGCCTGATGGACTTGTGTGATCCCTGGCAGCTGCCAGGAAATGTGAAATTACTTTATACTTTCAGGTATCTTTGAAATAGGAAGTCTTTGAAATGTGTCTTTTATGAGACCTCTGTGTAGCAGACATAAGATTACCTCTCTAATGGTGGCACATGTACTTCTATTGTGAAAATCAGACAAAGCAGGCAAATGACACCAAACTACACAAGATAAATACTGTAAGCAGCTGTAATAGAACAATCACAAGCAATTTTAGAAATGAAGAGTGCTAAAAGGAAAGGGGTAAGTCAAAGGATACACACAGGGAAAATGCAAAACTGTGGATCATTTTCAGTCTTGTTATTTCTCATAATGTCTTTGTTCTTGACTCTCCCAAATATATTCTTTACATTTGGGAAAAAAAAAAAAAGATAATAAATTATGGCTCTCCCATGATGAAAGGTTGAAGAATAATAACATTGAAAGGGGATGGAGTTAAAAAAAAAAAAGGAGGAAGGAAAATATAGTTTTTTGGCAACAGTTTCTAATTTATTTAGTAAGATTTCTAAAAAAGTCCTGCAGCTTTGCACAGTAATATCTCCCCAGGTAACTTGATTAATTGATTTTTTCAGTTTCACAGAAAACAGGAGACATTGTGATCTTGTATTGGCTTCAGTAATTGAATGGGAGAAAGGAAAGCAGTTAGTGAAATACATTTATTTATGCACTACTCCTCAATATTCTGACTGGTCTTTCATGTTTTTCTCCTTTTGGTCATTATGCACAGTAGAGTTAACCTAGAGAGTTTGCATCATCAAGAGCATTTCAGAACTATAATGCATCACTAATAATGACACTGACTATGTCTCTGGGTCTTAAGGGCTCTGCAGAACTAACCATCCGATCCTCCACGCTACATTTGAAGAGATAATATTGTTCCTGTTGAAGGTTATTCTGCTGCCAAGTCAACTCCTAGGGAGGATGGGAAAGGAGAGGTGGTAGGTGGCATCTTCCTTTTTGCTGGCATCTTTACTATTGAACACAATGGACACTACATTATTGAAAGGTTGTGATATTAGAAGTAAGAATTTGCTATATCTGTATTATAGCCAGCTCCCGATTCAACTGATATCTGTGAGACAGGCAGTTACTGTCTTTAGAAATGTTTAGTAAACATAGATTGCTTATGTAGAGTTCATTTTTGCTGTTCCTCTATATCACATTGACTGCAGGTGTTAGAAGGATTGAGTTCCATAATTCCTGGAATACTTGAAAGCAAAAAATCTTGAATCAGGAGCAGTAGGAATGAACTCAGGAGCCAGAGCCATGGTACCTCTGTCCAAGGCCAGCTCTGACATCAAATGCAATGTAGGGCAGTCTCCTCTTGCAAGCAAGATGGCATTTTCATACACTTATTGATTCCCCAACCAAGAGTTGGGAATGTTTCTGCTGGGATTTTTAGGTTGATATTCTTGACTTTGGAATGATAAAATTGAAGTTAACAAGGGAAATCACTCTTTTCCCTTTCACAGGAAAACAAACATGTATTTTTAAATCTTCATGTAAAAAGTGTAGGTAAGCCATTACTTCTCTGTTGAACACTCCCTGAACACTCCCTGGAAGCTCACAGGGTTCAGGTGGTTAAAACCAATTAGATTTTGTTGGTGTGTAACATCTCACTACAGAGAAAAGCATTAACAGTGAAAAATGTACAGGACTTTGCTTAAAGGAAAGATGAAAAGTTGAAAGGTGATTGCCATTTTCTTTAGCTCTTCCAGAATGAACATACTCTACTTTGTCCACCTAACTATCTGAAATACCTGTGAAATCCATGTCTACTACAGATCTTACCTATGAGGGAAATTATTCAAATGATCTAATGACCTGACTTAGATTGATACTAAAATTCTGGTGCTCTCTGTCCAAGTTAGCAAAGAATGGCATGTAGCAGAAAATGTGGGCAGCCCATGGCAGAGGCAGACCTAAGGACATACCTTCCTGAATCAGAGCCAGAACATTTTAGGCCCTGGAGAAATCCAAATGATAGCAATAGACAGTTTTCAAAACAAAAATAAGGAAATAGTTTTGGTGAAGGATTGCTTGGAGCTCTGCCTCCTGAAATGAGATATTCACTTTTTTCTTAGCGACAGGGCTGTCTGTCTCACAGTGTGAGGCTGTATCTCACACTGGAAACAAAAGCTCTGGGGCCTCATGCTGTCTGAAGAGGAATTTGACCAACATGCTCATAACTGAACATGCCTCAGCACATTGAATCTGAGTCTGGAATGTGCCCTTCAAGGCTGCTGCAGTGGTTGAAATCAGTGTGTTGGGGACCATCTGCAGACCCTGGGGAGGCGTGTGCTGCCCTGAGCCTGTGCCTGTGGCAGCACTCCATAATGAGACACCCAGGAATCCTGCGCTCCTGCTAGAGGTGCAGCCTGGATTCAAAATGACCTGTGGCTGGTGATCATCTGCCTTGACCCCATGGCAAAGTGGGGATGGCACATTTAAGATCAGGGACAGGCATAGTCTTGTAACATCATGAAAGGCAGACAGGTTTAAGCAGTGAACAGGGAATGATTATTCACTGTTTCATGCAATCCCAGCACTAGACACAGCAGGTTTGAAGCAATAAAAGGGTGCACTTTTTGACAGCACTCTACATCGCTCCTTGTTCCTGGCCGCTGTTGAGATCAGAGGTATCAGTGGGCTCTGGAGAGGACAAGACAGTTCTGTTGATGCCTAAGAAATATCATGATTCAGGTGCAAGCTCTAGCAGAGTAAAATTTTCCTAGGGGCTAGAAGGTTATACCAAGGGGAGGATCCCCATTTAAATGTCCTTTTTCTCAAAACATCATTTACAAGTGTTGAAGATCATGAACAGAGCTAGGCTGCCTATTTCTAATCTTCTGTGATATTTCTTACATTCTTAGGTACAATTTCTTTTATTCTTAGGCACTGCCTTCTGGGGATGAACAGGGTGGTCCTTTCCTGTTCAAGAATAAACCTTCATCAGAATAAGGTTCAAGAATAAACCTTCATCAGAGACAGATGTTTACTTTACCTACAATTACATTTCAATGGTGCATGGTGTCTTTAATAAGTTTTTCTAGTATTAGTTCATTGATCAGAAACCACAAAAATCATGTCTGTATGCTATTAATCACCTGTTGAAAAAGCAGGTGTAGTTAAACTGCATGGCTCCCTTTATAAAGAAGGCCTAAGGGAATGTGAAACAGGATTTGTATCCATTTCAGCTGGTGGAACTCTGCCCATTGATACAGCACAGTTGGGAAGCAGTGCTCCCACAGGATGCTCAGTGAGCAGAAAACTACAGGGATAAGCAACCCACTTTTCTATGTTGCCAGCATTCTCCTGGGCTCCTGTTAAATTGTTAACACAGGAGAAGAATTTTCCACTTGTTCAGAGCAAATCTCTGAAGCTCTTTAAAATATGGAATTACTCCAGAGGTACATGTGTGCTATAGGCTTTAGTGGGATTTAGGCCACTATACTGCAAGTGAACACAGAAATAGGGATGAATTTAAATGAATTCATATTTTAAAAAAATATTTAAATATTCAAATAGTAACACCTAAAACATTTTTTTGTATACCAAGAAATAAATAGCTGCCTTTTCACTGGAGCATATGTTTGACCAAAGGGAGAACTGGGTAGGATGACCCTGAAAACAGAGACATTTGCTGTTTCTCTTTCAGAAAACGGAGCTTACCCTGTCCATGTGAGCTGTTTTACAGCCCACGCAGGCACAAAGCTGTCTTGGTGTTGCAGTAGCAATAAGAAAATGGTGTTACAGTGTTTGGCTTGTACAAACTTCCTACATTACCTAAAAATAACTAAGTAGCACATTTGGGGACTATTACGCAGGAGGCGCCTGCACAAACTCATCGTGTGCATAATATGTTTCCTCTGTGTGTGTGTGTATACTTCTCACATGTCTTCCTGAAAATACAGCCTTCCTGGGAGCCATTCTGAAGGATTTTCAGAGTTTTTTTTTGCCTTTGCTAAAATCTGTAATTGCCTGCCTTTGCTGTGCAGCAGAATAGTGTGATGCCCATGTGATGCTCAGCAGCAGAAAATAGCAGGCTGTGCTTCCTCACTCCTCCAGCAGCTCTTCCCCTTGCTGGTGCACCATGACCAAACCAAGGCAGATCAACAACAACAAGGGAAAAACACCAAATTCCTCCCACTGAGTGGCTCTAATAGGGCAACATGGCAGCATGTGTCTGGCTGGGAAAGAAACCAATGTGGTAGGTGATACTAAAATGTTGCTCATTTGGTTCAGTAAGCTTCCCTCCCTTTTTTTTTTTAAAGATTCAAGTTGTGTTACAAAAAGCAGGCAGGATAACAGGCAATAATTGCTTCTAGGTGACAAATGGAAGGGCTTACTGAGGGTTATTAATTCCTAACTGCCACTCTTGGGCTTCCTGGTGTTTGGAAAACTTCTCAACTCCTTCAAACCCAGCAGGACTTTTCTCCAGCTGTACAGTCATGGGCTCAGAGAATTGGTTGAGGTGTAAGGGCCCAAGAGAATACTAATTAGCCAAGAGTGGGTAATTTTTGGGTTATAGCGGTTTATTTAAGCCTGGTTAATCAATTCTCAATTTGATAGTTCTGTGCAGGGCTAGGACCTGGGCTTGATGATCCTTGTGGGTGCCTTCCAGCTCCCTTCTGTGATTTCACATGAGGACTTGCCAGTAGTTGCAAAACCTCCTCCTTTCCACAATTGCCTTTTTATTTATGAACTTTATTGTTCATCTATAGAGAAATGAGACTGCTTACTTAAATTGTCTTCATCCTCCATGGTGGTTGGGCCAGGACTCAGGTACTTGAAGGGTGCTATGAAGGTTGACAGTATGCTGAGTTTTTCTAGAAGAAAACAGAAGAAAAGATACACATAAAATAGGTGCTCAGTCGATGCATTCACATCTACTTCACACTTTTTCTCAGGGCAAAACATCTTGGTAAGTCTGTTTGGTTTTAGGACCAATGGAGGAATGGCCTGAAGTTGTGCCAGTGAAGGTTCAGGTTGGATATTAGAAAAAGGTTCTTCCCCCAGAGGGTATTTGGGCACTGACCCCGGGCAGTGGTCACAACACCAGCCTGACAGAGTTCCAGAGGTGTTTGGACAGTGCTTTCTGGCACTTGATGTGACTCTTGGGGATGTCCTGTGCAGGGCTGGGGGTTGGACTCAATGATCCTCATGGATCTCTTCCAGCTCAGCACATTCTGTGATTCTGTGACTCTACAGTACCACCACAGTTTACTGAACCTCAATGCATTTATAACACCTGGCAGATACAAACATCAAACACATATTCCTCCTGGTTTCTGACCCCATGTAATGTTTATTGACTGTGCTTCCCAGCAGTGGTGTCTGAGCACTGCAGAGTAGGGGATGCTTGAACTGGTCCAGCTGGGAATGGGGGAGGCAGTCAGCCCTGGGAGAAGGGACATGAGCACTGCTCTAATGGATGAGATCATGTACTTCAATTGTTTCCTCTCCCCAGTGGAGTCTGAACCAGAATTCTTAAGAGAAAACTCATTGATGGATGGCACAAAAGACTACCATGGCTTGTAATTCTACCAGTTTTTGATATGATTTTTGGAAAACTCTCATGGTGTTCCCAGAAAGCTATTGTTCACTCAATAAGAATGCTATTTGAAATCCCTCTTGTGTGTTCATATTAAGTGCTTTTAACTGCAGTTTCTGTTTATCCTGCAGACAGTGTATAGCAGAGACATTTACTTCCAGTGCCATGATCAGACTCTGCATTAGAGGCCAGGGCAGATTCAGCAAAATGAGAACTCATACTGACTTATACTAGGTTAATGCTTGGCTCAGGACTTCTCTATAGAGAAAAGCTGAAGTTAACACAAACACCAGAAACAGATATATATGTAAGTGTTTTATTTCCTTTGATAACTAGTTTGTTTAGCTGAACATTTATTTTTTTAAGGCTGAATTCCTTCTGACACACTATGGAGACTTTATTAAGGACCAACAATAGCAGAGTGTCTACTTGACAGAAGAAACAGAAACACATCTAACAAAGGTGATCCACAGCTTTGAAGACCTTTGTTGCTATTCTAAAGTACTTCTCTGTTTAGAAAGCTTCAGCTATGGCAGAGGAAATAGGCAGCTGAGGCTCACCTATTTCCTCAGTGAAAATGCTCTTTACCCTGCACATTGTGAACAATGTTGGCCTCTCATCCTGCGGCAGAAGCATCAATGTATTCTTTCAAGGAATGTATTCTTTCAAGTGACACAAGAAATAACATTTCCAAGGGAAATTTCCTTATCATTGAGAAAATATTTCTCTGATTTTCATCAAACTACCTGCCTGCTAAAGTACCACTGGTCTAAGAGGTATTCCAGCTGAAGAGCTCTTTAAACTTTTTCAGCAGCCCATCAATTAGCTTTTTTGGCCTGGTTCTTCCTACATTTGCAAACAATCCTTGTTTTTGTTAAAGACTGTTATCAGAACCCATCAAAAATGACTGCATATATTTGCCCTTGGCTGGGTAACATTACAGCTCAATTCTATTACAGGAATTCACTGTAAAAGCTGACTGCTCTTTGTTAAGTAAATACAATAAGCAGAATAAAAGATTGCCTGAAGAAAACCTTTTTTCCGTCCAGAAACCTTTCAGCCCAGACTAATATATAATTAGAGCACAAATTAGCCTCCTTCAATTGCAATTTCATTATGGGATTGCAGTGATGCCAGGACCAAAAGAATGAAGCTATTTATGAATGTAATAGCCATGAGATTTTTCTAAGTGAATTCTTTGACACTTTTCTTGCTAAGGCATTTCTCACTGAGAAATGTGGTGTCTCTGTACGGCGTCTCACTGTGTGTGAGACTTGGGTTGTGATCCTGATAAAGGCTGGTATTCACTCCTGACTTCCTCAGCTGGTTCCTTTGATTGAAGTGAAAAGAGCGTAGGCTTTTGGGACTGAATCCAAAGGCTGCATTTGGTAAGGGAAATGCTTCAGATGATAGACACAGGATCAGGGCAGCCCTTGGCTGTAGTACCAGCAGTGACTGTTGTGTCTGGGTACTGAGATCCCAAAGTGTGTGTACTGCACCTGTGCCTGACTGCTGACAGCTGTCAGACCTTCAGGATTAACTCTCAGGACACTGATGTCACACACAAACCTGAATCTTCTTTGCTGAGAAAATATTCTCACTTATCATAGTGAGAATTAATTATTAACCAAGCACTATGGAAGTGCTTTCTTGCTGCAGTGGTTAATGCTTACTCCTGGCACCAATCAAAATGCAAATCCATTTAGTTTTGTACTAGGTAAAGAGATATTTTATGATTTAATTTTGTGTAATTGATAGGTGAAATTTACAATGTGGATTTAAAATTCATCAATTTAATTTTTATTTTGTCTTAAGGGACCCTTCAACCATCTTAAGCTTTTGTTGGTAATGTTTTCCACTTGTTCCCAGAGCCCTTGCTGGTGACTTTACTTTGTGTGGCAGGGAAAAGGGATGTGAAATTTGCTGCATGCTTAGAGTAGCAACGGATGGGATTGTGTCAACCAAACAAAGGCAGGTCCTAATAACAGGATATAATTCTATCAATACCAGTGATAAACATTATAATTCAATATGTCAATCCATTGGCTAAGCAAGGGAACATTTAGTGTGTGTCTAAATGGGAGGAGGAGGAGGAGGGCAGGGTTTTGAGTAAGCTCTGTAAAAAGAGAAAAGCTGTAGTAAACATACAGACTGCACAGATGAATTATTGACCCAGAGAAGGAGGAAAAGATAAATGACAGAATAATTATTGAAGGTGTTTACAGGGAAATAGTCAGGTTAGGTTTAAAATTATTGGTATTATTTTGCACTTCCATCTTTTGCACATTATTGCCTGCTGCTGTAAAGGCCATGAAGCACTTCAACTTTATTGCCAATGGTGAAATTCTGTGCTAATTGTCAAGATTAGAAGACTTGTATAGTTGTACTTTATGGTCCCTTTGTAGGTTAATGCCCATCATAATTAGCCTTGTTTCCAACAGTTTGATGAAAACTTATGAATAAGAATAAAGGACAAGACTGTATTTGAAAAAATCATATAGAGAAATACCATGAAAGCCTCCTTCTCCCATTCTCTTTTCCTTCCATGGCTTTGCTTTTTTTTTTCCTTTATTTTTTTCCCCCAAAAAAGAAGCAATAACAGGTAGCCCAAAACTAGAGAAGCTATTTTTAATTTATAATTGTAAATGATCTCTGTATTTGTCTGAGGAAGATATTTATCAAGGTTAGAAGAGAGAGTTTAAGTAGAAAAAAAAGACATTTCAAAAATTCTTTTCTACAGAAATGCAGACTATATAACCCTACATTTATTAGAAGTAATACATGAAGGTATTATTGCTGGCATTAGAGTTGTACCCAAAGTCTCTGATGCCATGAAGAAGAGGTTTCATAAAGGCCTACATGGACACAAGGAAAGCTTTATTTACAATGGAAATTGAGAGACGAAGAGCAGGTATAGTGGAATTTGTCTCTAGCTGCCCTGGAACACTATTGCAAGATGATGGCATCATATTTTGTAGTGCATTCACTATAAAAACAGTCTTCCAAGTGGAAATCTGCTCCAGTAGTGTAAGCACAAAAATCATAATTTCTTTTGAAGAGAAGCCTATTAGAGGAAGGAAAGGTCAGTCTTCTGTTTTGTGATGGAAAAGGATTTCAATCCACTCTTCTGAGGATATATTTTCCAGCAACAGTAAATAATTAACACAGAATCATGAAGTGTTTTTACAGTAGTCATAAAAATAGTTAAAATTGAAAAAAAATGGGACAAGATATGTGTTGAATGAAATACAGAAAATGCTTTAGTACAAATGATTCAGCAAAGCCTGGCACATAAGGCAGGCAAGTTTCCATTAAAACCTGCATTTTTGTGAAGTTGCTTTTGCCCTGGGGATGCAGTCAGAAGGCTGGTCACAGGTCCTGTAAATACACTTTTATTGTGAAGACAAGAATGCACATATACAGCTATAAACACCTTTGTGCCCTTCATACCTATCAGTATTTGAAGGGCACCAGACAATACTGCTTGATCATCAACTCTAGGGAAGTTCTTTCACTCTCAATCACCAGAATAAAAGCAACAGGAACAGCAGGAGCTCAACACTTTTAAAAATCAGCCCTTATACATGTTCAACAAATTGTTTAGCTTTGAGAAGAGCAGACTGAGTGGGGTCATAACAGCAGCCTGCAAGCACATAAAGAGCTGCTGCATGGAAGAACAGAGTAAGCTGTGTTCCATGTGCATTAACACAACCAGAAGTAATGGACTTAAATTACACCAAGGAAAATTCACTTTAGGCATTAAAAACCCCTTCCTAACAGTAGGGATAGTGTAGTGCTGGAATAGCTTGTCTAATGGGGAGGTGCTGAAGGGCTGACAGCTGGAATCTGCAGGGGGTTGCACTTCCTTTATAGAAAGGGCCCATCCTTTATACTCTCCCATCTCTACAGACTCCAGCAGAAAAACTTGTCCTGACCATGAGATCCTGCAGCAGGGTCTAGCTCAGACTTGGAAAAGTGAGCAGGATTTGCTGGTATTTGCAGAAGTTTGTGGCTTGCTCTTTTGCTTGGCAGCTAATGAGCACTATTAATAATTGTTTTTCAAAAATGCAACTTTCAAACACAAGAAGGATTAGACAGATGGATACCAGTGGTTTGCTAAATCAGAGTTAACAATGTTTTACTGAATTAGTTTCATTCTCATACTCAAATTAATTACCATAAACTACTTTACTTGTCAGAGGTCCCTTCAATAGTATTCTTTTAAAAACACAATGCAGACATTATAAACCAGTCCTAAGCAATTCATTTGGTCTGTGTAGAGTACTAAATTACTCAGGAAGGGACAAATATGATGCAATAGTGTAAACTCAGCTGCAAAATATCTTGGAGAAAACATTATTTTTCACTTCTCTAAAGTATTTGCAGCTACTTGAATGGTTACATTTTTACAGTTGTGTTTAGCCCTTAAGGAGGGGGGATATAGGGAAAAGAGAGCCTGCACATCAGGAGATGATCCTTTATCTTTCTTCCCATATCTTAGTCAGTTCAAGCTTGGGCTGACACTGACTGACAGGATGAAGAGATTCTTAATGCAAAAGAAAAATATGGCAGATTTGTGGAGAAAATAACAATGTCTTTAAACCACGGCACTTATTGGGGAGGCTCACAGCCTTCTAAATTATGGCTTGTACGGCCACCATGCTGCATTATTTAATTTAGGCAGCTGGTTTGTAGGTAGGGATTTACTTGCATGGTGTCAGAATCAGCCCTTACAGCTGAGTTTGAGAACCAGGTGTTGAAACAAAAGTTTCTGAGTGTGCAGGACTCAGCAGCATTGCCCAAGTGCTTTTTGCTTCACATGCAAGCAGGCAGGCCCTGTGTTATGCTTTTATATCCACACTGACAAAGCTGTCCCCATGAATTACCACCACAGTTCCACTGGGGCTGGGAGGGTCTCTGTCCGTCCCCTCCAGCCACGTTCCAGTTGGAAATGTGTCTGCCCTGAACCCCTTCAGAGGGCTGATGTTTGTATAGACAGAGCAGCAGCTTTGGCTGCTGCAGGGGCTCCAGTTTGGTGCCTTGCATGGGATAAGCGCAAGCCTGAATATATTTGCAAGGGGCTGTTGGCACAGGCCCATTCCTGCTTGGTTTGAGTTTTCCTCTCTCAGCCCTACTCTGTGTGCTCCTAAATCAGAGCTCTGCTGACACCATGGACCCTTGAGAGCCATCAGTCAGTGGAACTGGAACAGCACACCTGGCTGAGCACTCCAAGGGGGAAAAAAGAGCCTTTGAACTGGAGAATATGAAAGGGTTAAAATATGTGTATCTGTTCCTGTCTGTAGCTGTGATGCTTGGCACCCCTGAGAGCACGGCCTTTGAGGTGGACAGTTACTAAAGGTCTGCTTTGTATAATTGGTTTTTAATCCAGAGCGTTTGCTGTGACATCCCACCCTGGCCCACATGGGAACTGTTAAGGAAAGCTTTTCTTAGAGGTAGCAAAGAAATATGCAGAGAGAAAAACCTTCTGGTTGAATATGATTTTTGATTGGAACAATTTTCTTAAAAACAGAGACAAAAGGGACTATTCAGATTAAGGAATTTAGGTTTATAAAAGAAAAAAAAACCCTCATCATTACTCTATTTGTTCTCTGCTTCAGCAAGGACCTGAAACAAAGATGTAAAATATCAGAGCACATTGCTTTTAGTCTGATAACTAAAAGGAAGACAAAACCAGGGAACATTTTGGTAGTCAGCATTTCAGGAGAAGGTTTTCAGCTGCTCAAAGCAGGTTGTGCCTCGAGTTAGAAGTCAGAGGTGTGAACCTGGAGCCATGAAATGTTCCTCCGAAACAGGGCAGCAAGCTGTTCCGTACCATGCAGTGCCCAAGCACCTGCTTCTCTGCCTTGCCTGGAAATGCAACATGGCCTGCCAAGTGCAGGGGTCTTCTGTAACCAGATCTACTTGCTGCCTGTATAATTTTTTTTAAGTAGTTCTTGGAGCAGAGAATACATTTTTTTCTCTAGTCTTGTTCAGTGCTTAGCAAAATGGGTTCTGTGTCCAAGACAAGAGCTCTGGAATGCAATTATATTGAGTAGCAAGAACAGTTTATGGTATTATGATACTGCAGAGAACATTGAATGTGAAGCACCAGTTAGCTCAGGGGCCTGGCAGCTGGACTAATCCTCTGTGCATCCCTTCCCAGCTGTCTGCTGACCCAGAACTGCTGCCTTGGAAAGCTTTTGGGGAAGCTGTGTGAAATGTTTCACCAGGGCCAGTCCAGCACCTAACAGGCAGTGGCAGGTCCATGCCCTGGGCTCTGGCCCTTCTGCACCCCACCAGTACCTCCACACAGGGCTCTGAGGCCAAAGTCACTTCTGCCTTATCACTTAGGAAGCAGAAAGGACCAGCAAAAGCCCCATGCATGGGATTTATATGGATTCATTCAATATGGTCTGAGGTACACAGGGATATATTTAATTGATCACATAATGCATTAAGACATCATTTCTTTCTACAGTGGCATGTCCTGAAGCTCTCCTGCATTTCTGGAATGGAGACAGTGGGGTTTAGCTGCAGATTTATCAGGAATTCAAATGGGCACTTGCATAGCCAAATCTCAGGGGCTGTGCTTTGGTGCTCTGTACCAGCCCACTCCAAGCTCCTTCACCATGGAAGACTCTAAGGAATGAAATGTGTTGTGTTGTGAAATATTACTTTCTTATTACTTCCAGTAAAGAGCAAAGTAAGTAAAAAAACACAAGGTGGTAGATGGATTTTTAATAAGAAAGGCAATGTGTCTGTGTTTTGTTCTTTGTTAGATTCCTTGGAAATCAATTTGAAATCTAGTTCAGCCTAGTAAAATTAGATCTAAAACTATTTAATTTTGTTGCTAGTGTTTCTCTCTCCCAATGCCTTGCTTGAGGACACGCAGAGATAAAAACTCTTGAGTTATTATCAGTTTATGTGACTCTGTCTGCCTGTGGAGTGTACTATATTATGTATCTCTAAGTGATCTGGCTGTGGCTTGAAAATTGCAGTTTAAAATCCACTTCTTAGCAAGCTCCTTATGCTATTTGAACATTCATTTTGGAAATATTTTTATTTTGCTCTCTACAAGCTATGACACGCTTTTATTTCCTTTTCTTTTTTATCCTTATTTTTTGGGGGGATGTCATCACTTTAGAAAACAGGAGAAACACAGAGAAAATAATAGCATGAAACCCACCTGTTCCTAATGTGTGCTGAATAGAGATGCAAGAAGACCACAAAAATAGCCAGTGGATTTATTAAGCATACAATAAATCAGTGTGATTAACTATGACTATTTGATTGTATGCCAAACAGGATTATCAAAAAGTCTTCAGTCATATGGGCAACTAGTTTGGCCAGTACCAGGGTGAGTAGGTTAGTTTCTTATCAGCCTGTGTCTGTACAGATCTGCACTACTTAAGGAGACTTTGCTCAGCTGGAACATAAAATGGTATGAAAGTCCTTGATTTGGGTTAAGGGAGGTCTGCCTATCAATAATTTAAACCTGTCAACTAAATTATGATTATGTGAAACATGAGTGGTCTAACCCAAAGTAAGAGTAGCACAGTTAGTAAAGGTATTTAAAAGGATGCCTGGAGCCAGTGGAGCTGAGGCCTGGGGAGCAAAGCAGCTGCCTTTGCAGGCAGGAGTACAGACTAAGGCTCAGCACTGTCCATGCAGAGGGACAAGGAGGATACAAAGCTTTGTGCTGCACAACTTGATTTTGAAGGGTTTTGCCACCTTCTGAAACTAGCAGTCCTCTCAGGTAGACAAATTCTAAGGTGGGTCTGAGCTGCTAACACCAAGTCTCAGTTTTCCAAACTTTGTCTCCAAGTTCAGCCATTATCTGCTGTAAGAAAGGCTGAACAACACCAGGAGGGACTGATCTCATTGGCACATACACCTGCAAATAAATGCCAGTGGGATAAATGCAATAAAACCTTCCCAGTAAGTGCCTATTGATTTTACCTGGAACATGGATTTAGGCTAAAAGACTAACTAGTAGATGTCCAAAGCTAGGAGACATGATTTCTAGACTACCTCCCTGGGAAATCCTGACCTGTGTTATCACTGCCTGTGGCTGCATTACAAGGTGCAGAAAGGGATGTCCTGCTTCCCTGAGCATTGCAGCCCCTGCAAGAAGGCTTTTCTATTGACAGGATTTATTGGTATTTTCAGTCCTTGATCTATGCATACGTTTGGGTAATGAAATGAATATGTTACTGAAAGGGGGATCAAAACTCCTTTATGCTCACAGAGCTCCCACTTGAGCCACTCAAAGATCTGCAAACACCATGAGTTACTACATGGAGAAGCTGTAAAGGTATTTGTGTAGGTGCAATATGGATGAACAGCTAAGATATATATTTTATACCCTGTAAAACAACAGCTCCACTGTGAAGTGAGTCACCCAACATGGGCATAGCAATGTGCTTCACCTCAACACAACACAGCTCTTTCAGTTCTTTTAAGGTTTCACTTGCAGTTAAGGTTTCCTCAGCAGTTAAGCCCACAAATGCAGATGCAGAGCTCTCCATCTCCTTTCCAAAACTGGCTATGGGACTGATGTGGAACAGCCCCAGCTGAGTGCAGACCCTGCCTGTGAGCACTCCTCTGTGAGCTGTAACCCTCTCCCTCCCAAAATGAATACCTGCTAAACATTGGGAAGTGAATGGCCTGCATCAGAAAGCTCCAGCTGGCAATTAGTGCTGAAAGGCTTTTTAAAATCTCTTCTCTGTTCATCTGCTGTAAGCAGCCAAGTATGACCTCTCCCTTTTGTACTTCCATAACAACAACAACAACAACAACAACAACAACAACAACAACAACAACAATAATAATAATAATAATAATAATAATAATAATAATAATAATAATAATAATAATAATGCATATTTAACCTGATTCCTGCCCAGATTTATCCTTGGTAACATGAGGCAGTCTTGTGTTAACTAATCTGTCTGTGGGCAGAAAGTTAAAGGCATTACCATTACAGTTTAGGGTGATATAAGAGGGCTGACACTTGCAGGGCTTTCTTTGGAAAGATGCTACTGAGAGAAGTCAGGTCTGCTAATTGAGCCAGTTATTTCAGTATTTAGGCATTTAAATTCTCATTTGACCCCTTGGGGGCTGAGACAGCTAGGAGGGGATAGGGGCTGTCCTGGGGCTGTCCTGGGTGCTGCTGGTATTACAGTGCCTTTGACTGAAAAGCAGCTCCTTCAGTTTCACCTGTTAAGGCATGACCCTTCAATATTTATTAAACTTTCCATCACTGCTTGTAGAGAGTCTTAACATCTCAGATTCATCACTGATACTTTGTTAGTATTTTCTTTTTATTTTTTCAGTCTTTATTCAATCCTAGGACAAATGGCTTCAAATCTATTTCTCAATTAAGAGTGGTGACAAAGGAAAAGTTTGCTAGAGCTTTACAAAGAAGGCCAAGTTTTCAGAGTGATGCAAAGGGAACTTGACACCTGACTCCCATTAACAATAATAATGGGGGTTGTGCATCTAACTCTTTCTGCATTGCGCTGACATTGTACCCTTGAATGTTAGTACAGTTCAATAATTCTCCAAAGATGAGGCAGCTTATTTTCTCTGCCATTGCTGCTTTGCTGGCATTTTTATGGCATTCCCAGAAGTACTACCTGTCAGAGTTAGTACTTCCAAGGATGGCATTGCTTTGGGGTGATTGAGGATTGATGTAATTAAAGAGAAGGCAGTCTACTGCTTGCCCATGGGTATTTTATATTAAGCATTTCACTGCACAGCTACGATTGATGATTTAAATGATGACAAAGTTGGGCTGCTCTGTATGGGCAACAGTGATTCAAACCATGAATTCAGGGATGTGCAGCCTCTATTTTATGTTCAAAATTCTGAGAGTGCTGCAGAAACAGAGCTTTCTAGGAAAACTGCAACTTCTTCAAGAACCATTTAGCAAAGGATGGTGTTCCTGCTCACGGCAGGGAGCTTGGAACAAGGTGACCTTTAGGGACCCCTCCCAACCCAACCCATTATATGAATAACACCATTGAAAACTTGCAGAAACTTGCCACAGGAAGGGATAGTCCCAGTCACATCTAGGGATGAGTAAGACCATTATTTGGGAACAATTTGGAAAAGAATAGGGAAAAAAAAATATAATATTACATCATTAAATAAATCCCCTGGTGCAGTTGTTGTGGTCTTAAGTGGGATTTTCGGATTCAATCTACACATGCTTTTGTGCATATCAACATCTGGAGCAGCCACTGTAGGCTTTTTTTAATAGTCAGTGAATAGCCAATATAGCCCATAGCATTAAAAAACATTGATTTTCTCCTAAGGTAAGTATGTGTTAGCTCTGCTCTGTAACCTGAACATATTAAAAAACACACAAAATATCAGACATATTATTATCTCAGTGTTTACCCCTTAACAAAATGATGAAGTGTTAAAATCCTACAGGAAGGCTGCTCTTTAACACTGCAGACAGAGTTTGCTAAGGAGAGTCTGGGAACATAAACCAGCTCTTTGTGCAGAAAGAAGAGGAATCTCTTTCTTCTCTTCCCTGCTATAATGTCCATAAACTCCAATTACATTTATAACTTTGCATTAAATTAAATATGTTATTTTACACAAGCACTTAAAAAGTCCACTAAATATCCAATAACAGTTTTCTTTATTCCCTTGTTAGCAGCTGCCATGGCAGCAGGACCTGCACAAGAATGAAAGTGATTTAGTGCATTGATTTGCAGTTGGCACGGCCCTCTGTTCTCAAACAGAACTGATTAGCTTAGCAGGAAAGTGCCATTTACTTTTATCGTGTTTCTTTCCTTCTCATCTCCCTTCAGTGGCTGCCAAGAGGAACAGAAGAGCTGTAACCTCCTGAGCAGGTTGCTTGCTTTCCTCAGCTCCAAATTCTGCAATTCTGAGGACTAATTTGCCTGGATAGTGCTGTGGCATCAATACAGATGCCAGGGTTACTGCTTTGGTGTGGAGAGCCTGGTTCAAGCATGGCTTAATGAAAGAGGCCATGAAGGTATACAGCTGATGGGAAAGTAAAAGGCCGCTGTAAAGCAGCAGTTCCCAGGCTCGATTTTGCAAATAACTAGGTTCTCAGACACCTTTTCTATAAACAGCAGGATTCTCAGACAGTCTTCCCATAACAGGCAAAACATTCTGTCCTTGGGCTCTCTGGGAACAGATAGCTGCTCTGGGAACAGATATGAAGGTTTTGAGAACTTTTCATATCACAGTGAGAACGCTGGTCCTGTTTTCAATAAACAAACCACAGGTATTGTAAAACAAAAGGAGGGGTTAGAGTTTTCTCTGTAACCTATCGTGAGCTTGAATTTTGCAATATGCATGAAGTTAATTAACACTGTTATATAAAGTGGCTGATTTAATCAATAAATCGGAGTCGATGCTGATCAACAACAAGATGGGTCGTCTCCCTTCGCTTTCAACACTTTGGTGTACTGGAAACTGGTCCCACTGAGGTCTTTCAGGCTCTTCCTACACAAAATTAACCCTGACTAGGAGAATCCCCTGAGTGTCCAAAAGTGCCATCTAAACCAGGATTTTAGATGTTTTTTCACCATTTACTGGTAAAGCAAATAGGACAGCAAGGCAAAATATCTAGCTGGGAAGGTTTCTCTTGAGTATCTCACTTTTGCTTCATAAACTGACCGTAGGGCTTGCCTTCTAACACATAACATTTGAAGGACTGTGTACACACTTCTGCACCTCTGATCTTCCATGTATTGAAGCTGCTGGGGAAACTCTTGATTCACCAGTTAAAAGTAAAGATTTTCTGCAGTGCAGAATGACCAACAGCTGCAATAAAACAGTGGGAGTCATTGAATTGAATTAGCAATTATTTTCCCTTGAAGACCAATTCATGACAATAAGTTCAGTTTGCTTTGGCTAAGACTCCATCATTTCAGGGGTCAGATCCTCAGCTGGAGTGAGTTTCTGTGGCTTTATTGAACTCCATGAACATACACAGAGTCATGCCAGCTGAGGTCACTGGAATAACGCTGTTTCAAAGCCGTTAAGGTTCTGATCCCATAAACTTGTCCTGACTGTTCAGTCTCATTAGTACTTTTCAGGTCTCTCTCAAACTTGTCAAAAATTCAACCATGCCTAATCTTCTTAGGGGTGTTACATATTTCCAAGTCTGTTTCTACTAAGAAATAATAAGGAAAAAAACCAAAAAGAAAGGGTGGGAGGCTGAAAACCTGGTTCAGAGTTATTTCTGGAAACAAAGATTAAAAGATGAAGAGGGGAGAGAGAATCTCCTTCCTACTTTCTAGCTGAAATTCACTCAATAATATTAATCCTTTTGGACTCTTTACAGTTAGTGGAGATGAAGAAGCTAATCTCTGTCTCTTCTACACTGGAGTCTCCATTAGTTCTACTAAATAGCTGGTGCAGCACCAGAGAAAGGAGTACATACCCATTTACCTCCCTTCTCCTTTGATCTCAGCAAGAGATTATAAAACAGCTCCCATATTCTGTTCTTTCATTTTAAAATGCAAAGCAATCTGTAACTTTCTTCCCTCTGGCACAGGAAATCCTGGTGAGGAGAAGGGCCCTTTACTAGAAAATGTATAGCTCACACTTTTCAAATGTATCTAACTCCATTAGTCATGTGAATTCAGTCTCTTTTATTCCCTCCTATGAACCATCTTTCCTCCTTCCACAACAACAAAGAAAATCCTCTTTTCTGGTAAAGCAGGCGTTATTTGAACTTCACTGATTCGAAAGACTGCAGTATCTGCCACAGCTAATGAACTCCAGGCAAACTAGGGGTGTGCTGACAGGGCAACATGACCACAGTCCTCTCCCAAACCACCAGAAAATAAAAGCTGCCTCTTTGCAGGGCTGAAAGTACTGCAGATGTGGGTGTACTCCCTGTCAGCAAAACCTTACTCTCTTGGTGCTCTATACCATTTGTTTTGCCACTAGTGGCAAACTTTAATAATCATCAGTTGAATTTTAGGATAAAATGACTCATGCCTTAAACTCCATTGATTGCAAAGGGATGTGTGCCTGGCTCAGATACAGAATAAACATTTGGTCAGATAAAACCAACATCATATGTCTGGTCATCCACAGCTCTCTCACAGTTACATCTGTGAAATGTCCTCCTTGGCTGTATTCTGGGCTTTCTTCCTGTGAAAACTCAGACACAAGGTGATAGAAGAAGGGAAAATAATGGCACCAGGGTGCAGAAAAAATATGGTGTCAGAAGGTGGCTGAGGGTCATACTATAGCTGGATGGCATAGAAATATGGAGGCACACAGTTGTGGCCTCCAAAGTGGATCCTGTAACGCTGTATCAAAGCCTAAAAGAATTACTTAGGTTTGGAGAGAATCTAGCATCGGATGCCTCAGAAAGAGAAACACAGGTGACAGCCTTCTTAGTGTGGTTTTCATGAAAGCATTCAGTAATAAATACTGAAGATTAGAGTGTATCCAAAATCTATTCCCCTTCAGGGCTTGGGGAGCTTGCTTGTGGTAACTGGGAGGGACCCCTTCAGTTTCGGAATTTTTCCTGAGGACTGATGCCCAAGCCCTGTCTTTCAAATTGTTACATTGGGAAATGGGAACAAGAATCAGAGTCTTTTGAAATGGGGTAGCTGTGGGTGACAGTGAGGGTAGACCCTTGCACCCAGGTGACACAGTCACTGCATTTATCTAGAGCAGGACTTTGGACTGATGCCGTGGAAGGGCTGTGGGCAGGTTTTCCATATAGGAAGAAACAATAACAGATATTTTCCAGTAATTCTGCTCTTCCCTACTGCCACTGGAAGGCACCAAACTACCCAAAATACCAGTCCTTGCACCAAACACACTTAAGGACCATGCTCAACGAGGTCTTGCTTAAATTCCAAGCCTTTTGATTAAAATCTGCCACGTTCTGATCCACAGCAGAGACTCTGGGAACTGCCACCACGTGGCTTCCCCATGAGCACCTTGCAGCAAAGCTGGAGGCACAGGAGCACAGCCACCTCCATGGGCACTGGATCCCTGTCCTGAGCACAGCCCTTGGCTGATGGTGGCAGGGAATGGACCCCAAGGAGCTGGCACATTCTGCTGGAAGCAAGTGCCAGAACAGGGCAGGGCTCAGGCTGCCATAGGGCTCATCTGAGAAGCCCTGATGGGGGCTAACGGCCTGCAGGTGGATGGTTCTTTGTTGTGCTGCTGTATGGAAATGCTAGGCCAGTGTAGCAAAACAATATTTCTAACCTCACTCTTCACTACTGGAAATAGGCTGTGTTTTGATTTGTTCAGTTTTGTAGTGTTGTTCAAATGGAACAAGTTCAAGTTGTTCAAATGTGGAATCCGGGACAGTGGGATATATTAGGGGGTCATACCTGTAGTGCCATGGCTAAAGAACAAGATATTACAACCATATATATTAACATTTCCAAGGCATTTGATTGTCCAAGACTATTCAGAATGTCCAGGAGCATTTGTGCTAAGAAAATTGAAGCACTTTGGCCTTAGCTGAGCTTCAGCAGATAGATTTGCTTCATATTTGTTAACAGGAGTTACAACGATAGAGAAAGAAAAGGTGACAAATTTGTCTCCAGAAGAAGCCATACAGTAAATCTCCAGGGAAGAGTTTAATGGGAAAAGGTGGATTTCCACTATTCTGCTTCCAGACCTTATAGATGGTTATCAGGACAAAGGTAATTATCTAACACCGGTGATTTAAATACAAACAACACAATCATTCATTTCCTCGGCTCTGAGTGACAAAAACTTCAGAGTGCAATGTGACCTCTGCCACTTCCACAAAAGACTTACTAGCAAGAAATGAACTTCTTCAATTCAAAAAGAAATGGAGAAAAACAAATCCTTATCTTCCCTCCCTAAAGGGACAACAAGATCATAAAGTCATGCTCCATATGGCCCTGCCACTGTCAGGTGGTTTAGGCAGTAGATTGAGGTCTGTGTCATTGATATGTGTAGACCTCAAGATCTGTCTAGCTTATGTCTACTGCTGAGAGAGTGATTTGTATCTAATTTGTTCAGTAGCTTTTCTGTTTGTATCAGACTTTGATTTTTCCAAATATACTTGTCAGTAGAATTTACTCAAGTGCACTTTGCAAACATATTTTAGCCTATGCAAACTATTTGTTTTGACTGTTCACTACTCATGCTGTGTAACCAGCCACCTAAGGCAAACTGCAGTTTTCCACTGGTTTTGCAGATGATTGATCCCTGAAATGCCCTGAACTCCTTTTGCAAATCTCTGCTGTAATCTGTCTCTGGTCATTCAATAAGGTTACCAAAAGCTATTTTTCAGTCATATAACAAGTGCCACTGTCTCTTGTCTCAACAGATATGCTTAGTGTCCTGACAGAAAACTGTGATGGAAGTGATTAGCACACACACAAAATGAGTTGAAAAAGGAACATTTTCACGATTCTTTTTTCTTTTCTAACCCAGACATATTTAAAATGTAAAATTTACTTCCAAATCTCTTCGTAAGTAGATAAAAACTGCAAATGCTTGCTTGCAAAATTCTTAATTGAAAATAAGCTCAATAAAACTTCTAACATGGATGCATCTTTTCTTGGCATAGCACTTACCAGGCTGCTGCTGAAGAGACCTGGAGTTCTGGACTGCACAACTACACCCACAGTTTGAATCCATTGGGTAAGTTATAGCAATATCCCATTTTTTACTCTGCAAAATGAGATGTGATTGTTGTTCCTGATGAACAGCAGTGGACATACTTTCCTAGAGAATGAAACCAGAGAGCCTCACAAGACTAAATCACAATCTCTTGACCGCCCCAGAGCCTTTCATCTGGTCAGCTTGATGCTTAGCTCAGTAATGGCTGAGGTTAGATGAGATGAACCCCACTCTGACTGTTTTGATTTGAAACAACTCCCAGTGCCAGGCTGATAAAAGCCTCGTGCATTAGTACAGAGGTGACACTGCCTTTTTTGCAGACACCCCCATGGAACAAGCATGTTGTTTTTATGGTTAGTTAGCAGGGATTTAAGGAATGAACTGCAGAGGAAATCCGACTGCTAATGATGCATCTGTGGGCAAAGGTGCCACAGCCTTCAGAGTGCAGCAAAACAGAGTTCCCAAACGTGTGTCACTTGTGACAGCCTCATCAGCTCACTGACGTCCCAGGCACCTCCTGGGGCCATGTTTATTTCTGACAATCTGGTTCAAAACATATGTCATGGATCAGAGAATTTTGCATTTTTTAATGGCCAGGCTGGGGTCACACACAAAGGCTTCCACCCTCTTGCAAATATCAAAATCTGACTCAGACTGGACGTAACCCAAAACACCTTGTCATGACTCCTTGTGGGAGCACCATTACATGTGGCAAAACTAAAATGAAAATAAAGATATCTGACCTAAAATAGGTAGCATGTATTTTTGTAGAGGAAGGTCATTTGTTGCCGTTATTTTGAGTACTCTGCTGACAGAGGCTTTTCTGTATCTTTCTAATTTCAATGCTTTTATCTATAGCTCTTTGTGTAGATTTGTCCTTTCAATGTGCACTGTTGTCAATGGAAAGGTACTGTAAATCAGTTTCAAGGTGTGACTCAGAAAAAGCTGGCAAAAGGACACTCTGAAATGTTCAAAGCCATGCTGTGCATATCTGCAGTTTGAATGGATACGCATGCAATCCTCTACAGTTTGGCAAATCTCATCCATAAACTGCCTCCCACCTTCAAAACAGAGTCAATGTCATCCAAAAAGGTTCTAGCACATGACAACAATGATTCCCAGCTCTTGAGGACAGCCTTGCATCTCTGCTATGGCTGCTGTCTATGAGAGAATGTACACATACATCAAGTTTGCACACATACAGACATACATTTACAGGAACCTTTGTGATTTTCCAAACACAGGCACCGAGTTTGTCAGTCAGAGCCTCCAAGCACCTAAACACATACAGGAGCCACCCACACCTCAGAGTTCCTGGCATCCATCTAAGGCACTCATGATTGAAACAAGGTTCCCTATGTCCAAGAGAAAATCTTCATGTGAGGCTTAGAAGACTCACAGGTTTTTAATGCCATTATGGTGAAGCTTGTAGAAAAGAAATCAAGGACAGAGATTTGGAGGGAGGTAGATCTAGATGAATAGTGCCTTTATAAGGAATAGCACAGAATACATTTTTAGAAAGAAATCCCATTATGACTTAAGATGCACAATTACCCCAGATATTGCCTATAAGCCCATAGAAGAATAGGATTTCCTGGCTCACAAGAATGATTTTCTTTTTGCAGGTCTGCTCTACACTATTATTGAAAGAGCAAAAAATATCATAGGTTCTCCCAAAACAATTTAGAGCCAGGAAAAGGAAGGCTTCCTTCCATTCTTCCCCATTTCTTGCTGCTGCCCTGTTCTGACAGGCTGCTGCAGAGGACGATGGGGATTTACTGTTTGCTCTGTGGCACACTAAAAAGCATTAAAATAAAAAATCCTCATGTAAATAATTGCATCAATTTTGCAATCAACCAGAAAACAAACAAACAAAATCCGGTGAGGCCAACACTGAATGTGCTAACCTTGCCAATGCTCTGTATAATTAAAACAATTTCACCTTGAAATCTGGCATCCATTATAATATGGAGCACCTCCAGGCTTTAGCATTTATTTGTTTTTATGGACCTAGCTAGAACAGAGGTTTGTACATGAAATAAATTCTAGTCTTTTTCTTCTGATCCATTTAGCCATTATTTTATGCCATCTATTTGCTACATATTAGCTGTCTCTTGTTTCTGTTGCTTCACCTGTATGACTTAGGAAATACCTCAGTGCATCTCACCTGGCAGCAAAATTAATCACAAAAGCACTGATATCAACATACTGACAAAACCTAAGTAAATCCCAAATTTGTGTTTGCATTCAGTGATTTGCTGTTGTTGTCCTCTAGGTAGTGAGAGAACAAAATTTTAAAAATAGTTCTTAATCTCAACACTAGCATTTCAGATTTCCCACCTCATACAGGAGCTCAGTTTACAGGAAGTGTCTGACAATATACTGAAAAATTGTTGATATTTTTCGGGAAATCAATTTACATAAATTAAAAGGGAAGCACCCAAACTGACATACAAACTCCTCATCTTTGCCCTTAACTTTAACATGAGAAATGGATCTCAACCTCAAGCTTTAGGAAAATGCAGACCTTATTTTAAACTTGAGACCTTACACCTGCATACTTCACTCTTCTTAGTCCAAATCTACTCTGGTTCTAGTACCAGTCTGATTCCTCACTTAAATTTAAGTCTTGCCACTTGGGCCTAGCTTTAATTTAAATTCTGCAGGTTTATTCAGGTGCCTTCCTTCTTCTAGCATCAAATGGTTTCAGCTAAAGAGATTTGTACTTGAAATGCACCCGTTCAGCATTGGCGCTGTTAAATTAGAGGTGATATATATGTGTTTGTGGGCACAGTGACCTTTATTAGCTCCTCATTATGTTTGAAAATAGTTCTTGTTATCTGACTGAATGAATTATGCTGAGCATTGTTATGGCTCAGATAACCTATGGAAACTAGTTATTTTTCAGGGTGTGTTAAATGTTAAAACTAACAAGCAGTTAGTTAAGCATTACACTGGAGACTATCATCGTGTCTTACAACTTGGAACATGCACTTTTAAGACTGTTCAGATTAAAGATGAATCAAAGCACTTCAGCTTCAGGGATAGAACTGGAGGTGTACATCCCTCCAGACAGAACTGGAGTGTAAAATCCAACACAAATTGCTTTTAAAATTTAATAATTCACAAAATCTATGGTTAAGCACAGCCTGGCTGGGATAGATAAGTAAAATAAATACCGCAAAGTCAATTTTTAATAATCTGTGCCATGAAATTTAAGCACAAGAGAAAACATTTCACAATCAAGTCTGAAGCTTTTTGTAAATGATCAAATGAGAATTTTATTCCCCGTCACCTACCAATGCAAAATGCATCCAGTTTATCCTTTAGTCCTCACAGCACACTCCTAGATTCCTTTGTTTGAATGCCTTTTAATTCTAAGAGAGCCTTTATTATGACCTCTTTTTACATCTAGAGTTATTTACAACCACCTCAGAAAAAAATGGATTCTGGAGCCTCTTCTTTGCTGGTGAATTGGTGCCTCAAACGTAGGAAATAATGTAATTAGTTCCTGTGCTAGTCTGGTAACAAGTGGTCTGGTATGTTTATCTAATTATTGAGACAACACATTTACAACTGAAGGGATTTTGTTATAAGAGGTTTATAGTAATCTGATTCTGATTTAGGCTGATCTTCAGTCTCTTAATGCCAAGTAAAAACTGGCCTTCAAGCAACATTTTTGTATGATGAAGAATAAAATCCCAGATGGATTATGACAAGTCTGTGTTGTCCTAAAAGAAAAATCAAAATGAAAAGCTGGGAAAATTAAATGGCAAGGATAATATATATACACAGACTCATTTGAGGGAGAGAGAAAATGTGAAGATTTGTACGTATTTTATGCATCTGGAATCAGTATGCTAACATGCTGTTTATGCTAAGAGGTGTACCATCTGCAAGGAATAAAAAAAGGGAGAGATTATACTATATTATGGGGAAATCATATTTTGACTTTATTATTATGGCTGCGGCTATTTTATGAAAAGGAGGTGGATTAATAATTGTCTAACCAACCAAAAAGGAAGGAGAAAGCAAAATGGATTTTTCAGAGAATATTTCTCATGCAATAATAAGGGGTTTGTGCAACAGAGCAGAAGGAGGAAGGGAGGGCAGTGATGAGAGAGGGAGACTGAGCCTGATGGGCACAGAGAGGTGAGAGCTTGGGTGCCTGCAGAGCTGAGCATGGCTGCAGAGGGGAGGTGGGCACGCATCAGCAGCCTCAGGAAACATAGCCAGAGAGAGAAGAGGTCCTCTGGTGCCCTGGACTCGGGCAAAGAGGATGACAAAGAGCCACACAACTTGGCTGCATGTCCCCTGAGCACAGCTGCCTCCTGAGGTGCCTGGGCATGGGCAGAGGAGAGGCAGGGCAAGGGTTTGCTGCAATGCAACCCTCAGTGCTGAGGGGGGATCCCAAAGCCAGGCCCTCATCTGGGATGGGATGGGATGGGATGGGATGGGATGGGATGGGATGGGATGGGACGGGGGTCAGGGTGACTGCATTCTCTCACATCTCCACGTAAGGCCCAGGGGACCAGGGCTGGCCATGACACAGGATGATGACACTGGCAGTCCAAAGTGGGTCCCTGAGTAGTAAGCTGTAAGGAAATTATTTTCTGGTAGGAAAGTGTAGGGAAAACACACAGCCTTTCAATTTAAGGTAAAGGAGCTAAAAGCTGGTAAAGCTCAGCCCTACACTGTGCATCTGGACCAGACCTCCTGCTCCTTTTATTTACGCTCTCTCATTATAGATATTTGGCACATGCTGTTGCACTACTTCCCCCGCTGCCCTGCTCTTACTCTGGGCCAGAGGCTTTTTGCTCTGAATGGAAGGACAACCCTCACAAAGGGCCTTTTTCCTGAGAGATATTGGTTTCATTTACAGTGAGCTAGAAATGCATGTGCTGCCATGCCCTGGGCCTTTCAATCACCCGCCAAGAGCACTCACTTTTCATTGTTTCCATTTTAACGCTGCTCTTGCAGCTGCAATTGCAGCCACTTTGAATTAAATCTGGGTTAACAGTGTGAGGACAGATAAGCCCCAAGAGAGGAAATGATGTAAATCCAAATGGCAATTCTTTAACCTATTGCTTATTATGACAGGCTGGAAGCCCTGCGTGCGATCGGAAGCAAAGTGCATTTTTGCAGTCTTTTCTCATTTGCATGAACCTTTCTCTTGGAATTTGCATAATTTTTCAATTAATCACCAGGACAATACTCTAACTCCTGCACATCCCTCTCCCAGGCATTTAAGGTATTCTTGCTAATATAAAAGCTTCAGACAACGATGATGAGGCCAAGACCTGGCGTTTTCTATTTATTTCCACGTAAACCCCCGTCCAAATGTTTACTGTACCTTACACTCCACAACAAGTGCATCACTGATTACTGAAAAAAGCACAGATGGGACGTAGACAGTTTTTCATTCCTTGTTCCATATGATAGAACTCAACACATCTGGTATGCTATGAAAAGCATCTTTGCACTAATTTGTTTGTCAGTATCTATTGAAAGGACTATCTGTCATCCTGTCGCATTTTGGTTGCCCTGAGATGGCTGAAGACAAGACTAGTCACAAATTGCGACTGCTGGCCACTGGGGAATAACTGGTAGAAACCACCAGCTGTTCCAAAGATTGTCAGTGGTGGATTTGTTATTTTGATTTTTTTTAGTTTTTTATTTTTATGAGTGGAAATTTCAGTGCAATCTCTCCTCAGACATTTTGTGTTTGCAAGAAGAAACAAAATCACTTGAGCAACAGACAGTTTGTTTGTCCTGGCTGTCCGTGTGCACATTTCCAATCTGTTTCTGCAGCTGCCTGAATTTTCTTTGACTGGACAGGAGTGATGCAGGGGGCAGAAAAAGTGCATGCTGCTGGTTTACATAGGGTGATCTTAACAACCACCTTTGGATGCTACATCTTTTATGTCAGGAACTTGACCATAAATAGATTGGTTTGTCAGGGAAAAGTAAAGTTCCTAAAAGAACCTTGCTGTTTATATGGGTTAATCAATAAAGTTTGAGAATGTTTTTTCCCATAGTTCTTCATGCTGATCATCTTCTTGAAAGACAGCCCTGTGATTTATGATTTGTTATGTTTATTTTACCTCATCTCTTTGCCAATGAATCAAAATGTTGGATGTCATTTCTCTTCCAGCCTTATTGTTGTACATTCTTATTGTAAATGCTTTATTGCATTAAATTCTGATTGTGTGGCTAATTTAAAACATTTTTCATCAGTCAAGAGCTGTTCTGCCTTGAGAGTGCAGATCTGATTGAAGGTGTGAATTTCAGATTCTATTAATGGCTGAGTGATATACATAAAGAACTTCCAGAAATATAAGAAAGCCTATGAAACAAAGTGGAAAGATTCCCGTGGCCATTCAATGGGCATATAACTTCCAGAAATACTGGTTTGAACTGCTTGTAGCTAATTAAGTCTTCATGCATTCTTATAATTAATCTGAATGATCTGCAATATAGCAGCATAACTTACACTTAATGCCAGCCATTTCAAAATAATGAAAATATTTTTCTACTTAATGACATATAATCCTTTGAAACTGCTGATCTGAGTAACAAGCCATACCTTGTTTCTCCAGTGCTATGAAAAGAACAATCAGTATCTTATCTGTATGGGAGCAATAATAACATCATGTGTGTTTCCCAGCTCTTCACAATGCTCTGAGTGCCTAAATTGAACTCCTCAGCTTTGGGCATGAGTTCCACATGAGTTCTGCCTAAAATTAATCCTGTGTTGTGATCCAGAGTACTCTGTAATTGCCCTTACTCTTTCTCTCTGCTAATTACTGAATTACATATGAAAGATTTAAACCAAAATCAGGAGGGTATTGAGTGACAGCTAACAAAACTAAAGATGCCTCACAATCCTGACTGTGCCTATTTGCAAGAAGGTCCCCCCACTGTGGCTGAACACTGAACATTATTGGGGCCAGAACTGGCATTTGGATGTGATGGAAGAGGATGTTCCTCACTCCTGCCAGCACCTAGATTACAGCATGTGAGAATACTGCCAGTGTGCCTTGTGTTCTTAAATCCATTTCATGTCTCTAGTGGGATAAACCTTGCTAAAGTTGGGCATGCCAGACATTTAGCTTGCTATGGAAAACACCCCATAAATCAAGCAGGCTTGTAAACCAGAATAGATATGCTGAGGGAATCCTTAAAAATTAAGACAGCCTTTCATGACTGCAAAGCACATTTTGGGCTGAATAATTTGAGGACTAAACAGCCCATAATGTAGCTGGTTTCACATAAAGTATAATTTGATAATGAAGTGTTCTCACACAATTTAGGCTTTTCAGATGGCTGCTTAAACACAGAGGTGTGGTGTGCACTAAATGAGATTATGTTCTAAAAAATGGCTTCAATGAACACATAGTTGCTGTGGAGAGCAGCACTATGGTGATGCACCTTGCATTCATGTAAAAATTAATTTCTCGTAACACCAAAACAAACCAACTGCTTTGCCTATTATTTCCCCTTCCACCCTGACATTAAAACTGAGTGTCTTGCTTTTTGGTCCTGGCATGAAAATCAGCTTTTTAGTGTCAGGAATCACTACAAATTGGATGAGGCTGATGGGAAGCTCTGGTGGCTGTACAGACCAGCTCAGAAAGCTGCCCAGGACTGTGACCAGCTGGGTTTTGGATATGTCCATGGGGAGAGGCTCCAAAACTGAAGCTGGTGCAAGCAGCAGCAGAAGGTGCCCAGAAAAAGCATCGTGGGTCTGAGGCAGAGGTTTTGGCATACAGGTAATAGAGAAGAACTGCACAAGTCCATAAGATGTGCAGAAGTATTTTGCCTTGGCTTTCTGATTTCTATCCACTAATTTAAGAGAGATCTTCACATAGGAGGATTATATTTACTCAGGTTTTCAGCAGGCACATACACCAGAAATAAATTCTTATCTCATCTGAGAACCCCAGTGGAGCAGCTGGAACCCCAGGAACTCAGAAACTTCCCTTTTCTCCTTCGCTCCTTACTCTGAAGGTCTTTCTGTTACAAATCCCATTTCTGTAGAACTGCAAAGACTTGGAGGAAATCTGATGAGAAGAGCTTTTACCAGGAGATTTTTTGTGTGTTTTACATTCAGTGAAAGAGAAAATAAGAGTCAATTTAGAAAGAATTTGACTGATTCTGCTTATAATCAAAGCCAAAGCTAGACAGCACAAGCCAGGCACCTGAAAGGTAACCAAATTTTAGCAGCATTTGATTTAAAATTCATAGGACATTGCAAATCTGGGCAGATTTTTTTCCCCCTGTGCCATACACTGACTTCATCAGGGTCAAACAAATAAAACTTTATTTGAAAATTCCTTACTTGTCTGCTTCTGTTTGCCTTAGTGTAAAATTGATGTGACAGAGATTTCTGAAAACCCTTTCTTCCTGCAGGGATTAATTCTGGTGTTACTGTGTGTGTTAGGGGTTTTTTTATAATCTCTGCTGGCTGTGAAAAAGGACTATAACACCTATGGAAATGACCATGCCCTTTGCTTCTGTCAGTTTTCAGTCAATATACGAAGTCAAAAGTAGCACAGATTGAAACAGGTGCATGATGGGAGAACCCAATGTCGGATTTTTATTTTCTTTTCAAAATTGCCACATTTCTGCAGTTTCCTACTTCACTGCCACCTTCATTCTTTTAGGTCAAGCAAGAGATGGGAGACTTTGGAGATGAGTGGAGAGTGTACAATAACAAGAATCAACCCATAACTCTTGAGCCTGACCTCTGAAGGGATTCTCTCCTGAAGCCACTCCCAGCTTTACCCTGAAGAGGGGTTTGAATGCTTGTTGTGAGAAGCAGCCCTACATCTCAGCCAGGAGGGATGCAGGGGCTGCCTCTGCCTGCCTCTCCTGCTATGGCCATCCAGAAAGGCTCCAGGCAGGGCTGGTGGGTTTTCACTCTGCTTATGGGTCTCCTTTCTTGGCTGGGTGCATGTGTCCTGTTGACCAAAGCAATGCCAGCTGGATTGGCTGCAGGGATTTATTAACCATGGAAAGCCAGGGAGGAATGTGAAGTTCACTGCACCAATTAGACTCTCTTTTGACCTAACATCAGCTGATGGCAGATATAAATCATGGAAAACTCTCAGTATCTTTTATGAATGGAATGGATACTTTCATGCAAATATGAGTTGTTCTGCTGAAGTCACTTACCTTTATGAAGCACCCATAAATTTCCTGAAGGTTGGTAGCACCAGAACACAACAACAAGCCACTAGCAACTTTTATAATAATGATCTCTATTTTTGAGACAAGAATGAGGCCTATTTTGGAAGAAGCTTTATGTCTTACTATAGTTTAAGATTTTTCTTCCTGCTTCAGAGATCACCTACGAGCTACCTAGGGCTGGTATTTGAAATCCCATTTACCATTTGATAAAGGCAGGTGAAAAATAAGCCAAAGCAGGTAACACTTGGCCTCTTCTATTAACAGGTACAACATGGATGACAATCTTCAGAGGAAGGCACATGTTGATATCACATTTCCTAAGTTGTATCTCTGAACCTGGGGGCTGATCCTGTGATTTCTTACATGGAATGAAACACACAGGCACTTAAACTCATTCAGCTCCTACGACTTCCATGTGCTTCTTTGGGACTGCCACATCCCTTCCTAGGCAATTTTGCTATGGTCTTCATGGAAATGGTTAAATTGTTGAGGTTTAAGGTTCTTATAAGAGCAGTCACAAGGGAACATTGTCCATATCAGAGCTGACAATGAAATTTGGTATTGACAACAGTGTGGACAGGCTTTTACCATCTCTCAAGCCCGGTATGCTGGTGGGAAGTAACACTTCATTTGCAACTTCCAAGACTGTATATCTTAAATTGCAATAGCTTTGAGGGGGTAAAAAATCAGTGCTAGAACTCTTAATGCATCCAGGTACATCTGAATTTCCCCTGGGGGTGGGATGACTTAACTGTCATTTCAAGTTTTATATTCTTCCTTTAAATCAGCTATTTCATTTAAATAAAAAGGTTCTATATTCTGGGATGGAAATGCAGCTGCTTCAAGTAGCCCTGCAGCATGTTGATTTATTACTGACTATATACTCCTTCAAGGAGAAGATTCCTTAAGAAGACATTCCACATCCAGCTCCATATTTCTTGCTACATAACAGTTTATATTAATCTCACCATATCTGCATCCATGAAATTTGAGAAAAAAATGGAAAATAAGGTAATTACATATTTGGATAAATACATTTGCAGGATTTAATGCTCTGTATTCACATGAATAAACTACTCAGCTGTCTGTTATTACAGATGTTTAAAAGTGAAGTCATATATCTGAAAAGGATCTTTTCTGCATACACTGAGAAATGAAAAGTCTCCACTTCTACTTTTATGAAATTGTACCTAAATGTCAGTAAAACTAGGCTTAGGATGTACCTTAAAAGAACCCAACAAATTCTGAAGGGAAAGCCATTTATTTTTGCTGACAGTATTTATTTACATTTGATTTTTATGTGATTAAAAAAAAAACATTCCCAGCTGCACTTTTTCTGTTAAATTAAAACTTGATGGCCACAATGTTGTGCACCTTTGTATGATCATGGATTCCAAAGGGATGTTATGCAGTAAAATTGGATGAATTCTCCTAAGGATGGCTCACATAGCTTTTCACCAAGTTTGTCCAAACACAAACCCCACTTTTTAAACTCCAACAATCAGAGCAGACACACACACAGAGCAAAATCTGCCTTTGTATGGAATGAGTGCAAGTCCCATACCTGGAGCTCACATCAATTTTTAAGGAAGTGTCTGTCCTAACAGTTCCACTGTTGCTAATGTGCAGTGAAAATCTCATTGAGCTGAGCTCCAACAGTAAAGCAGAGCTGGATACTGCTGCTGGAGTATGGCTCTCTGAAGAGAAGAAAGAAGGAGGAAGTTTTCTAAGACTACATACTTACAAAATCAATGTTGCTGTGATGGATACAAGGCGGAAGCTTTTTTATCTCAAATCGTAAATATATTTTGCTCAAAAAGACCCAGCTATGCTGAAGCCAAGGTGGCACAGACTCATAAACTTTTACATGGCTTGGGCATCAGGGAAGGACCATGAGCCACAGGAATATGAGTTAGATACGGACTGTTGGGACCAATAGACATCTAATAAATACCTGAACCTGAACTATGTTAATACTCCCTAATGCCTAAAATTGTTCCACAGCAGAATGTACAGGCTGGGGTTGGGGTAATAACCATCTGAATCCTGCTTTGTGCAGGATGGTGTCATTGTGCTAGGAGGACCAGGAGACAGAGACTGAACTAGAAGGAAAATCCACTAGTTCTTCTTGGACACCACTTCTTTCCTCTCTTGTTTTGAAGGAAACACTTTGTGCAAAAGAATTGAGCAGGGGTGGCCGACAGCTGAGAGTGACTTCTCACTCTGGGCAGGCACAGGATTCATTGCTGGATCCCATTTTTCCCCTGGGAGGAGAATTGATGCAGTTAAACAAATGATCTGAGGTCTTTTCTGCAGCGGGGCAGTTTGAAATTCATGCAATTCATGCTCATATATAATAAGAAAAGCTAAAATGGGATACAGGCCGTTAATAGCATTATCAGCTTGGTGAAATCAAGGAGCCATCCTCACTGCTTCACATGAGCACAGCATGGTCTGCTTCCAACAGCAACCTCAGGGAACAGCCCTGATTTAAATAAATAGCAAGACTTTTTCAGTATTATCAAGCTGCTGGGTTTTGAATACGTCTGTACAACATAATGGTCTGGGATGTATCAATTGTTACTGCAGGATCAATATTATAAAAGAGCTCCTTCCCTGCTCACAGCAAAGTCTATTTTGGCTTAAAAGCAGCTGAATGGTGGGAGAGAAACATAACTTAAGCAAGACTTAGATTCCTAGATGCCATTTTAAATTAACAATCTAATTTTAACTAAATCACTCTTTTCACTCTCACCTGGAGACCTGAATTTAAAATCATAATAACTCCCTGTAAAAGCTAGTTGTTGGAATAAGGCCAGGCTCTTTCTAAGATAAAATGTTGTTATACCAGCGTGCTAAGATGCAATTTTCTCCTTTTATTGCTTGAACAAGAAAAAAAAATTTAAAAAGATAAATGAGATACAAATTCCAAACAAAATGTGTCTCTAATAGGATATTTCTCTAACAAGATGTATTCTAGCACAGCATATATTGAACCATGGTGTTTTAGGGTCAATATTCGACATATTTTATGCATAGAGTTAACAAAATATGATGCACTGAAATAAAAAAGGTTTTTTACTGCTGTGAACACAGGCCAAATACTACAAAATGCTGAATAGGGCAGACATTACAAATGCTCCATCTCTACAGAGCTTTAAAGAATAAAACTTCCCTCTACATGGTGTGACAGCCTGGTTTTTGAGATTGCTTGGTGGTGTCAGTTGAATCACTGCTACACACAAACTGTCAGGTCTAGCAGACAAGCACAAGTCTGTATCCCTGTAATTTGGTTCCATTTGTTATAGACCAGTTAACAATATAAATCCCATACATCACTTTTTCCAAATGTGCAGGGGAGGGACTCCCTGTGTTTATAGAAATTCAGAAGGATGTAAAATGACATCCCTCCCTTTCTGTGTACAGTTTATATTATTTGCTTTTCCTAGTATGAATCCTATTATATATCCCTTACAATAAACTGCTTTAATGACTGGGGTTTTTTTCCCAGTTACTTAAAAGGGTGCATGTAAACAAGTTAGTACTTCTGTAAAATGAGATGGGTAATTTTAGGAGAGGCTGCTGCCTCTAATTTACTGTTATTATACAATTCTTATTTTTATAAGACATGTCAGATAATAAATCCTCTTTTACATTCATATCCTCTGTCTCTGAATTTGAAGTATCTTAACCTAAACAGCAGTTGAGATGATGATGATGAGTGTCTGTCTTGGACTTCTGTCTCACTTATCCTCCAGTTCTCATCAGTGTAATTTTGCCACAGCTGAGGAAAGTGCCTTTACTTCCCTCCCATCACTGAGGAAAGTGCCTTGCCTTCCCTTCCATTGCTAAGTAGGGCAAATGGCAGGAGGTGCTCATCATGTTACAGGTCAGAAGTCATCTGGGTCACTAGCAGGACATTTTGAGGCGCTCTGGCAAACTCTATGGTGCAGAAACTCCAGTAGGAAGGCTTCCAGGTGCCCTAGATTGCAAAAAGTGATTTGGCTCATTTTCAAAAACCACTACATAATTAAGAAAAGAAATGTGCATTACAAATTGTGGAGGACTTGGATCTCAGAGATGTGGGCAGTGAAAATTTAATTTGCCTTCCAAGTGCAGCAGAGAGAATTGTTATTTGTAAGATTAAGAAGCTGAAGGGGTTATCAATTAACGGGATATATCTCTAACCAGATCTTACATGGCAGTATCATATGGAGCAGTGACAGAACGTCTCAGAGCCCTGCACACTATGTCCTGTATGTTCATTCTTTTTTAGTTTGATTTCTGTGGGTGCTTCCTTCCATGAGAGAAAAACACAAGAAACCTTGAAATGAATTAGTGGTCCAACTTAATATCAGAGCAGTTCTTTTTATGCAGGACATCATTCTCTCTGTTTGCCTTCAGAGGAAATATTGGACCATGTCCTCCTGACAAGGAGCAGCAGCTCCTGCAGACATGGCACTGACACGAGCTGTGCCCAAAGAGATGGTCCTGCTGATTTCACAGACATCTCCCATCCACAGCCTTCTGTCCCATCTGGGCCTGGATATTTATTGTACCATTGCCAGAACCCTGACAGAAAGAGGAGCAGTTCCACTGACACAGCAGATGAGAAGATCCTCCTGAAATGTTTTAGCAAAACTTCTCATGTCAAAAAGAGCCAGAAATGGTGGATGCACTTTTCTGAACATAAACACACATTTTCTGACAGATTAGGGGTGCCTTGCTGGACAGGTTGTAAAAAAATGCTCATGCTGAAGCACTACCTCACCAGCAGCTGCCACAAATCCTTAAATGCAGACAGAGGGAAGAACATACTGCTGAATATAATCACACAAGGCACAAAGGAGGGCTGGTAGCAGTCTGAATGCTCAGACTAAAAATTTGGGGTAAGATGATGTACCACTGTTCAGCTTTTGACATGGAAAAACTGCAAAATATAGGTAGCATGAACTCAGCAACCCTTGTGTGCAGTTTTTGTGAAGCTCAAAGGCAGAAGCAGTGTTCCCTGCCAGGGTCAGTCAGGCCATGTAGGGCATGTGGGACTCATCCTAACCTGCCATGCCCAAATTCTGAGCCAGGCCTGGAAATGAAGGGCAGGAGTTCCTTATACCACCTACAGAATCACAGAATCACAGAATCACAGAATCACTGGGTTGGAAGAGACCTTCAAGATCATTGAGTCTCACCCATGCCCTAACACCTCAACTAAACCCTGGCACCCAGTGCCACATCCAGGCTTTGTTAAACACATCCAGGGATGGGGACTCCACCACCTCTGTGGACAGGCCATTCCATAACTTTATCACTCTTTCCATAAAAAAAATTTTTCCTAATATCCAACCTATATTTCTCTTGGAACAGCTTAAGACTGTTTCCTCTGGTTCTGTCAGTGCTGCCTGGAGAGAGACCAACCCCATCTGACTGCAAACACCTTTCAGGGAGCTGTAGAATGAAAAGGTCACCCCTGAGTCTCCTTTCCCCAAGCTCAACACCCCCAGCTCCCTCAGTGGTTCCTCACAGGGTTTGTGTTCCCAGTCCCTCTCCAGCCTCGTTGCTTCCTCTGGATGCACTCAAACATCTCAACATCCCCCCCAGTCTGAGGGCCCAGAGCTGGACACAGCACTCCAGGTGTGCCCTCACCAGTGCCGAGTACAGGGAAGGATGAGCTCCCTGCTCCTGCTGGCCACACTGTTCCTGGTCCAGGCCAGGATGGCCTTGTTGGCCACCAGGGCACTCTGCTGGCTCATGTTCACCTGGCTGTTCACCAACACCCCCAGGTCCCTTTCTGCCTGGGCACTGTCCAGCCACACCAGCCCCAGCCCATAGCATTGCAGGGGTTATTGTGGCCAAAATGCAGGACCTGGCACTTTAATTTATTAAACTCCATCTTAATGGACTCTGCCCATTCATCCAACCATTCCAGGTCTCTCTGCAGAGCCCTCCTACCCTCCAACAGATGGACACACATTCCCGGCTTAGTGTCATCCACAAACTTACTAATGAAAGACTCAATCCCCTCACCCATGTTATCAATAAAGTTATTGAACAGATCTGGCCCCAGTACAGAGCCCTGAGGGACACCCCTGGTCAGCAGCCCCCAGCTGGATGCAGCTCCATTCACCACCCCTCTCTGGGCCCGGCCATCCAGCCAGTTCTGAAACCAGCAAAGAGTGAGGAACTTATTCTAGCATGAAACTGAGTAGCTGGTAATCTCCCAATTGGGCACAGAAGTAATCTGTAGCAGACAAGAGATTGAAGGAGCTGTGAATTCCTTCAAAAGAGTTGAAATGACATGTGCTGATTCTTGTTTCATCTTCTGGAACACTGGGGGAATAAAAACTCGCTACATCAAGAGCACTCTTGCAAATCATTAACCAGGAAATCTTCTTAAAGGAAAGTCTACTGATTTTCAATGGGGTAAACTCCTAATAGTAATATGAAACTCAAAAACCACTTTGTTGCTCTGCTCATGTCTTTCCAAGTCTTACTCAGACAGGCACCTTTAAAAACAGAAATATAAATCATTATAATCAAAGTAGGGAATAATACTATATTTTAACAGCAAAATAATATTAAGACTGCAATAAATTATATAAAAACAGCATTAGAAAACCTATCTAAGATGTTGAATTATTATCTGAGGTGAAGTGTAGAGTTATAAGTTCATAAATAATAATGAATCTTCTGTTGGTAACATAAGTAATGTTTAAACTGTAGGGTTTAAACTCTGTTTTTACTGAGCTTCAAAGGCTTAAAAAGAGAAAGAGCAGAGTGAAGAGGGCACAGCCTCAGATAAAGCAGCTTTTTTCATTCACAGGCTGTGTGGGGAATGGCAGAGGACTCCATGACTGAAATAACAATTAAAATAACAACAAACAAGTGGTGCATACCCTGAGCCATTGATAATACTATCTCTAAACAAATCAACCCAGGAAGCCCCTGAATTCTGGATTGTCTGGTAAAACACAAACCAAAGTGAACTTGCATTGGAAAACAAGCTCCCATTTCACTTTGCAAATGACCCCAAAGAATCTGACCTGCCATGGATGTGGTAATTCACACTCTCTAAGGCACAAATGGCACCTCCTTGAAATGTCTGATGAAAATTTAATGTTACCTCTGAAGTCTGAACCATGAGAAAAGGCCAAGCATGACCCCAGTGTTGCACTCCTGTAAGATGATGTTGCTGGGTCAAAAGAGCGCGTGCTGCAAATACCAGCTGGTCCCTGCAGGATCCTGCTCCACCTGAGAGGATGATCCATCACCTTGCTTGCTCTCTAATGCTGAAATACCAGGGTGAGAACCCTGCCAGTGCAGGACTGAGGCTGGTAAGGCCACATTTAATGTGTGCGGCTTTACCTGAAGTTTGTTTCCATCTGTCCTGAGGGACACTGCAAAGTGCCACACCAAAGGATGAAGCCTTCCCTGCTCCACCCTCACATGCCACCAAAGGATGGCTCTCCTCTCCTGCATCCTGCTCAGCTCTGATGACTCTGGGACTCGGAGAGCTAAAAAAACCCTGCAAAGCCTTATCAGGATATCAGCACTGTGTTTTGCTAATAAGTTTCAGGTAAACTATGCCTATAGCTTGCTAGGCTGCTTGATAAGTGATTGTAAATGAGTATCTGACTTGAAAATATACTGTGCTACTGAACACAGATCTGTTTCTAATTAAAAAAAAACCAACCAACCAAACAAACAAAAAACAAAACCCAAAAAACAACAACAAAACCCCCAAAAAACCACCAAAACCACCCCCCCGAAAAAAAACCCAACCAAACCAACCAACCAACCAACCAACCAACCAAACAAACAAACAAAAAAAAAAAACCCAAAAAAACCACACACACACACACAAAAAAAACCAAAACCAACCCTGAGAAAAAAATACAAAAGAGAGCTGAGATAAAAGATAAAGGCTTCCTTCCCCTGGCTGGAGAATGGAGACTTAGCTCAGACTGGTCCCTCCACAAAACAGCAAACGTCATTTCTATAAAGACTTTTGCTACTTCATTTCCACAGTGGTTTTAACAAGGTGTTTCAAGAGATGATAGATGATTATGTTAGCCTGCTCAACCAATGGCAAAACTGCCTCTGGTCCCATGTAAGAAGTTACATGATGCTCTGTGTATGTGTGTACACTTGTCTATTGATCTAAATCTATATAAAACATTGTTTAATACAAGAGAATAAAGTCCTGTCATGCCCTGAGTAAGCAGCTAGGATTAAACCCACAGTAATTATAGTCTATGTAAGCCTGAAAGAATTTTTATGTCCTGTTGAAGGCTGCCCTTCCCACTTTTGGTAGAAAACAGCTTGAAATGGATGATGGAACTTGTGTAAGAGTCATCAGTCTATCAAAACCTCTTCTAAATCTCCATCGTTATCTACCTGAATTTTGAATATTCAACCATGCATCCATGGGTGCAGACTAGAAAAGTTCTTACTCTGGAAGCAAAAGTCTACCCTTTCTAGCTTCTCAAACTCAGTTATTTTCCCCCTAAAAAGGAAATAATTTTAAGCAATCTTTGGTTTAGGATAGATCTAGAAAAGGCTGGACAGAATTTGACTCAGATTGTGAGAAGTTAGTGACCTTGATCTGTGCCCTCAGATGTTCTGAAAGAGGAGAGAGAGAGAGAGAGAGAGTTCATCTCCTGATAAGCGGTCTTTTTAAAAATAAACACTCAGCAATGAGGAAGTTACTGTTGCATTTAAATTACCTATTTATTTAAAGTAACCTTCAAGACCCGATATTTACTTTTGCCTGAATATAATTTATCATGAGAAAGAAAGTTGCATGGTTAGTGAGAATACATGGACATTTAGCTATTTTTCCTGTGTAAATATTTTTATTATCATCTGTTTTGTTGACTTGCAGCTTGCCATGAAGGAAGAAGCCACAGAGTATTTTATTATGCAAAAAACCAAGAAAGCTTACACTGGATTTCTGACTTCAAATCTGTCTTTTCACAATATCCCAGACAGCATTTTATCTTTGCAGAGCTGATCATTATCTGCTGAAAGAAAAGCTCCTTAAATAAAATCAGAACTGAATATAACTGTTTTTCTCTCAGCTAAGCATGAACTTTTGCAACATTCCTTGCAACTAATGATGATACCACTCAGCAGTGACTCACAGGGATTGCTTCAGTATTAGTGATGGGATTGTATTTTCCTAAGTTGCAGTGGAAGTGTTCTGTGCCTAGGCAAAAAGCTTCCCACTGGAGCACCACCAGGTGCTGGAAACCTGTTGTCTTGCTATTTAATCACAACTTCTTTAATAGGGTGTCTGGAGTAAGGGCACAAAAGTGAGATGTGCTGCAGGAGGCAGAGAGCAATGCCAGGATGGAAGAGGGGCACCAGCCACAGGGAGAGCACAGATTGTCCCAGTCCTTTGTCACTCTTGAAAATTACTAGGGAATCTTTCCGTGCTCCAGCTACTCTTTTCTCTTCTGTTTTGTTCTTGCTTTATACATGCTCTCCATGGCACAGGTTTTGTTAGTTCAACAGCCTGATACCATCTCCACTGCCCAAGATCAGGCTGTGAGAGGTTTGGCAGCCCTGAGATTGCTGGAATCATTGACAAAATCCAACAGTTGTTCCAGGGCTGGGCCTGCTCCCTATGGGGTTTGAGGAGGAGACTTCCCCAAGCAGGCTGATGCCAGTGGTGCCTGACTGCATGCTGGCATTTGGGGTGAGGGAGAACAGGAAGAGTTCATATGATGTCAGTGTTGCTTAACACAACCTGTATGAGCAGCCCCTACTTTTTCTCTCCTTTCCTTAGGATTTTTTCTCCTGAGAAGCTGAAAGGCCTCAGGAACAAAATGTTAACATTGATTATCTGCTGCTGTGGAATGCAACAGGTGCATCTGTGATTGGTCTCATGTGGTTGTTTCTAATTAATGGCCAATCACAGCCCAGCTGGCTCAGACTCTCGGTCAGACACAAGCTTTTGTTATCATTCCATTCTTGCTCTATTCCTTGCTAGCCTTCTGATGAAATCCTTTCTTCTATTCTTTTATATAGTTTTAATTTAATATATATCATGAAATAATAAATCAGCCTTCTGAAACATGGAGTCAAATCCTCGTCTCTTCCCTCATCCTGGGACCCCTGTGAACACCACCACAGATGTTCCTTAGATTTTGGTTGAGTGAAGAAAAACAGGAAGGATTGAATCTCTCCTCCTGTGGACACTAAGTTTCTGGGTTCTCTTCAGCATTCAGGCCTTCCTAAACCACAAATAATGCTTTGGAGCCAGTGAGCACAGTCCTTGCTCCTGTCATGTCAAAATGTACAAAAGTCTGGGGCCTCAGGGCAGCATCCAAGCCAGTTTCTAGGATAGATCTGATTCCCCAGCTAATCCAGCAGCCAGCAGCAGAAGGCAAAGAGCACTCAGGGCTGTCTCTCATCAGAGGCTGTCAGGAGAGGGAGAGGACAAGGCTGGTGACTACCCTGGCACTGGCAGCAGATGATCTGGGTTTGGGCCACAATAACAGGAACTAGTGCTTAAACATGGGACCTTGAGTAATTTCTGGAAAATTTCTAATCTGTTTAGAAGCCAGATTTTTTAGATCTTAAAATGTGCAGTCTGGAATAAGCTTTGAGATGGTCTGCAGGAAGGACCAAATCCATTTTCCTCTACCTACAGTTTTTTGCTTTTGCAATGATTAGAAGCATGCCCATTTTTACATCAATAACTTCTGCCTAAACAACACTTAGCTCCCCTTAAAAAAACCTGTGTTATCTGTGTTTCCCCTTTTCCCCTTCTTTTCTAAATTCTCCGATGGCCTCTGTTTTTTAAACATAAATGGTGTTCACTTATTAGAGAGGCTGTAGAAGTCCTAGGTTAGTATGACTTTAGTTTATATACAACTTGAAACACTTATTGAAATAATTTCCTGAAGGGGTCCTTCCCCTTCTTTTTTATCCTGCAGAAGGAAGAGCAGCACCACATGATTTTCACAGGTACAATTTATTTACAAGCAAATCCACGTCCTGCTTATCCATACAGCCAGCTGACAGATGCTTGTTAGCAGGTGAAAAGAAGGCTACTTGTTAAAGTGCAGCTGCTTCCATATTTTTTTGCCAGCTGCATATCAGACACCACCTGGCAGGAATTTATTCATTAGATATTACTTTAACAAACAGCAATGAAATGCATTTAAAATGTTAATTTGGAATGTTTTAAGGACTAGGTCATTGATGAGGAAATATAATGCTAATTTGCTGTGACTGTTATTGCTAGTGGCTATAATATTTGATTACCTTTCGAGGTTTGCAAATGAAAAAGCCATTGTCATTCTGAAACAATAAAATAGCAACAATTCTTTCCCATATTTGTTAGTAAATAAAAGACATGGTGGATTCTAGGTCACAGAGATCCAGCTAAACTCAGGCTTTTGACAAAAAGTTAAGCTCTTGTTGATAGCTGGTGAAAACCCCTATATTCATTGTATTAACATTTTATCTCACTATAATGGGACAATCTGAAGATCTCTTAAGGGAATTACTCATAATGCTTTCATTTTACCCTCCTGGGGTTGTATTTTTTAATGAGGCTTCTTGTCCTTCCTCAGTTTATTGTAAGTAAAAAAGGTATTGCAGCATAAGAAAATTTCATCCAAGTTATAAAACCCAATCATGGAGAATTATTCAAAACAGAATATTTGAGTTTAAGTGAAGCATTTCACAGATAAGGTACTCAAACTGGAATAAAGGAACACACTTCATTAATGGTTTAGCTTCTCCTTTCCTTTACTTCTTAAAAATATAACAATCCTCTCTCCCAGAGGGCTGATCTGAATCCATATATCAGTAACAGTGAAAAAATAGAATTTCAGGAAAAGAGTTCATTTATAAGACTGGGACTCAGCTCCCAAAGAATATAATTCAGTTCTGATTATTATATTACTAGATCTCTTCCTGGATAATTAATAGATGGGATAATCTGTAATACATAATTACAAGAAGACCAAAGAGTTTCAATCTAATTTATTGACTTAGTATTTTATGAAATGGAAGTTCATTATGAAAAGGAGGAAGTATTTTTTGGTTTGACCTTCTCTTTATTTAATTGATACTCCACAGAAACCTTCATGTCCATTTATTTCCTAACGATGTCATATGTGCTCTGTGAGAGTGGGTAAAGTCACACAGACTTTCTGTTATCACTTATTTACAGCAGCAGTGTAGCTCCAGGGCTTCAATCCATGAGAAGTTTTAAATATATTGATCCTGTCTCCTTTCTCTTTATTCTGACCCCTGAAGGTGAAACAACACCTCCTGTAAGTTAGAGAGATGTGGCTTTAGAAGTGCTCTTGGTGCAGGCAGGCAGCTGGGTGAGATGTAAAGTCAAGGGAAAAAACTTGAGGGAGAGTGAAAAGAAAAGGTTTGCCTGAGGTTTTCAGGAGACACTGAACCTTCCTCTGTTAAATCTTTCCTTATACAAGAGAAAATACAATCTCAGTTTTGCCACAAAGAGGATGAGGCAGCACGTCTTGCAGGTTTCATGAGCATGTGCCACGATAAAAGCCACGGTGCTGGATTTCCATGTATGATATTTTCCTGAAAATCATAGATTTTCCTTTCAAAATTCTCATAGTCCTTATGTATCATGAAAAAACTAATAATAAAAAAATTGATGAAAAAAAAAAAATCTTATGTCCACAGAAAAAGTGAAGTCAGGCTGAGGTTTCTGATGCTGCTGGATGGCTCAATATTCTCAAAGCTGAGGTGGCACATTTGGGCACTACTGACACAGACACCTGTAATGGCAAAGCAGAACCCAGAGCATTTCTAAAGCAGCAGCCAGGAACATGTTCAGATTAACAAGGATTTTTAAGGTCTTTTCCCTTTTCTTTCCCTCGCATGCTACCATTACAAAACACCTTAGCTAGCCATAGGTTGGAAGACATAGTAAGATATCAGTGCCTTTTGAGATTCACTGTTATGTCCTCAGACACTCCTGTGACTCTTTGCAACTCCCCATAACAAAAGCAGAGTTCATCTACACTCAAGATTTCATATAAATAAATCCCATGGGCAAAGCAAGCACTTGGTACCCACCTGCTGCTGGGCATAAACCACCTAACAGCAATAAAATGTTAAGGATTTAAGTGAAAATTCCACTGAACATTACAGCTTCACATAGTGTCATGTCTCCCTTTCCCTAATTTCCCCTTTTTTCAAGAGAAATAGTTGGCTTTTAAAAATTTTCAGGTATTTTCAGTGAACTGCACCATTTTATTTTTGATTGATAAACATACATGGTTAAGGAAGGAATGACTACCATTCTCCTCATAAAATCTGATCATGTAGTTAAATTTAATTTTATTTCAATTTAGATTTTCCCCCCACATTTATATTTATTCCAAATGGCCTTTTATAATGACCATTTCTCTGCATTTAAAGGGTTTGTTTCTGCTACCACCAAAGTCATTAGTAAGAACAAATCAGGAGAAAAAGCAGGACTGGTCCTCATAGGGACTAATAGATGAGATCAACTGCATAGTAAATTAGTTCCTGGGGGTATTTTTTTCCCAGTATTTGGAACGGGAGCAGTGCAAGAGAACCTTTGGTGGTTTCTGAGAAAATTAAAGGCATTTTCTTTCTGTATGTTCATTCAAATATTCCAATGCTCATTCTGCATGCTGCTTAATTACAGAGATCTAATTAACCAATCTGAAAGAGATGTTCAGAACTGAAGAGTGATAATGGAAGATTAACTTAATTTCTCAAAAATTAGAGAATCCGGATTAAAAACAATGTTATTTTTTCCCCTACTATTTTTTTACCTAAAGTTGAGAAATGAAGTAATAAATGCGTAGATAAAGGTCATAAAAAAAAAAGAAAAAAGAAAAAAAGAGCATAGAAAGGTTATGTTATATTTTTGGATCAGTTGTTTCAGCATCTTATCAGCCCAAGCTGCTCACAGGACAGAGAGTGTGGGCATGAAACAGATAATATCTCATCGGATTGTGCTGCTGGTGCACCCAGGGAAGCTGTACAGGAGCTCTTCAGCACAACAACTATTTATCTTTGCATTCAGCAATGTGAAATAGCACTCCTTTTAAACCCACACATGCTCAGAAAGCTGTCTGTATGTGCACCTATGTACCTGCCCACATGTGCACATTTACATTTAAGAGATGTAAAGATTCTAAAGGAATTAATGGAACAGATTCTTGCTGTCCTCAGGGAAAGGAACACATTAGCCATGTGAAGAGATGGAGAGATAAGGAATTTGGAGTGTGTGATTCATTCAGCCAATTAAGACAAATGGCTTATAAAGACATGAACCACATCCTGAAAATATTAATTTCTCTGTACCAACTGCAAATGGAATTCATGACATTTGTTGATGGCTACAGCTGTTCTGATGAAGTTGCTCAAATGTAACATGGAGAAACAAGGAACTTTACTAACAGAATAGGGGATTCTGTCCTCAGAAACTGCAAGTCAAGAAAACATCTGGTGTAAGCCATTGGTATGCTGATGCTTCTAACTAGTAAGGGTTAAAGAATTACCAGGGATAACTCACAAACACTGAATAGGAGGGTTGCAGTGTATGGTGTTTGATATGGTGCTACCAGTGCCAGGGAACTTCAGTAAAATCTGGTGTAACATGGTTGATATCTCAAGCAGGTTCAGGTAAGAATAATGAAAATGGTTGCAAGACTGGAAAGAATGCTGCATTACACATTATTTAAGGGATAAGTATTTGGTTAAGTGAAGGGAAGAGGGAATTATGGACAGCAAAGGTTGTAAGTTACAGCATTTCTGACCCCACACAAAGAGAAAAACAAAACAGAAGCACGGTGGAAACACTGTCACTGGAGATTTTCAGAACTTGACAGGACAAGGCTCTGAGCAACACGAGCAGGAGCTTGCACGAGATGACCTCCAGAAGTCCCTTCTAATCTAAATTATTCTCTGCTGAGATTCCATTAATTTGGGGTGTGTGTTATAAATACAAACTCAAGCTTAGCCATATGGAGTGATTAACTCATGCTCTTTATCATCAAAGGTAGGTATTTTTAATGCATAAAATGTCATTCAACTTGTGGGTAGATGTCATTATTTTCATCTCACTCACCTACTCCATAAGACATACTGCAATAAAGTGGATATTTTCCTTGTATTAGCAACAAGATAAAATACTCAGCTGTTTCCTTCCTTTCCCCAGCAAGCTCTTGCCTATAAATTCAAAGCAAATTCAAAATCACTGGCCCCAGAAACAGCATTAGTCCTGCTACCTTAACAGTAAGAATTTTTCTGCCCAGCTTGAAAATGTGCATACATCCCCACAGCCTGGAATACAATCAAATAATTGTTTGCACTTTCAGAATGTTGTGGAATAACTATAGGTTTCCCATCTTCCTTCCATTTTTACACACATCCTGATCTAGAGAAAAGATGCTTTTTCCCCCTGCAAATGTAGTTTTTCTGTATAGAAAGGCAGCAGCTTTTGCTCTGCTACTTCCAACAAAGCCAGATTAATAGAACAATGAGGTTAGGAGCACACTGCAAAAAACAATTCAATCTAAGAGCAAAAGAAATAAGCTCCCAAGCCTATTTTAATACATTTAAAACCAATATGTATTTATTTTAAAAGGATTAGGGTTTATTCCCAACTTAACTTTTCATAGGCAGAAAGACGTGTTTCAAACTGCAAGCAGCCACCTATATCTACAATAATGCTGTGATCCTTTGACTTTGACAGACAAATATCAAAAGACCTTTCATGTGAAAGGTTATCCAGATGAACAATATTGCTTCATTTCCTCACACCACAGAAAATGCTTGCATAAAAAGAAAAGAGCCAACCTTCTACATCAAAACAATTGGAAATTAACCCACCAAGCCCTGCTTTCACCACTGCAGCTGTATGAAAACAGGAACCTTGGTCTTACATGTCCTGATTATTATCTCTCTTGGCTTATTTGTCCACAAGCATCTGAATGTGAAGACTAAAGAAGGCAATTTCTGTGTTTATTGGCATGGATTTTTTTGACACAGCTGCCCATCTGGTCTCAGCTGTGGAGAGAAGAGTGCACAGCATACACTACAAGGTTATTTTTCACAGGATCTGAACTGATGCTTATCTTCTTCATGGCTGAAATGATCTCATGACAGACTGGCCATTTTCATCTTCCAATTTTCCTGCTCAAAGAAGTTTCCCTCTCATTCCTGTTAAAAGGCATCATCCCACAAATTTAAAATTCTATCTAAAACCTCTTGAGTTTTCCATCTTTTTAGGTTGTTTTTTATTAACCCTGCAGTCATATATATAATAATTCTAGTGAAAGATTCAAGGTATTGACTGACCTTACTAACTACTGCTTCTTGTACATAAGCTTCATATTACTACAAGTGAAAAATACCACAGATGCTGATAAATGTGTCCTTAGCTGAGCTTCCATCTAACCTTATCTGGTAGATTTTTTCATAAAACAGATCTCTGACTACTTAAGTCCTGGTATATTGGCCAAATATTCCTAAGAAATTTTCTATTTTCATAGGCAAGCTCCACAGGCACTTAGGTTTTCCTGTGTCTTTTAAGAATTTTTGAATATGTTTCCTCATAGCTCTGCACAAATGTCATGTCAGCACCAACTTAGTTGTTCCTGAATCAGCTCATCTCATTGCCCAGTTAATTCTTTACCTTTCTGCTGAGACAAAATCATGATTAAAACAAGGTGGAAATAGATCTTTCCCCAGGAAACACATCCAGAGCACATTTGCCTTCCATGATCATTTCAAGCCTGTGCACCCTGAAGGCAGAAGAGCACAGGCTTGGGTTGGTGATCACCTTTCCAAGAGCTACAGACAGAGCACCCAGTGGTGACAGGCTCACCTTACCCTCATCCTCTGCCATTTGAATGCCGCTGATCCCATATTCACCCTCATGTGAAAATCCAGGATTTTCAGTGGGAAGTTGCCCATTGAATGTACTCAGTTATGTAATAGGTATAATATATATTAAAACAGTACATTTTTGTATAAATGCACAGATCTTCAGTAGACACAGTAAATACAGGACTTTTCTCTATGTTACATTAGTAGTTACATTATCACCAGACATTGCCTTAGACAATGGCAGAAGGATTTCAGTCAGACAGCTTTAAAAAGGTGAAATTAACCTCTGGGCCTAATACCTGGCTTTATTTTGTTTCAGAAAAAATCCTAAGGAGACGGTATTTTATTAGAAGAGTAGACTTGTGAGAATGAGAATTCACTGCAGCATTTCCTGGGAAGGGGGGAGTGGGGTTGTGCTTATTAGGATTCCTACTGACAGGATGGCACTTTGAATCAAATGTCCATCAACAGGTTCAAAAGGCTCCATGTGTTACCTTCACAAAAGAGTTAAACCCATTACTGACACAGCATCCAGTGAAACTAACAAAAACAATCTATTATCTGGTATGTTTTGTTCCTGGGGATGTATAAAATGAAAATCAATACCAACAATGTGAACATTGTGAGGCAACACAGGTGCTGCTTGTTTTTGAAAATAAGAATTCTTGCTTATGTTGGTACTCTGTGAAATGTTCCAGCATTTCCTTTAGTTCACTTACTAGTTTTAAACAGAAGACAATAAGCTCACTGGGAAATCTGCCTCTGACACAACACTGAATTTCTCTTTATGAACTGAAAGCAAGCTGTCTGACTAGGACATTGAGGACCAGCAATTTACAACCTCAGCTGTAATTTTAAGTGCTCACCCAATGCAGGGATTGAAGCTTTCATTCTATAATTATAGAGGAATCAAGGAGTAGCACACTAATGTATTGAGCTACAATGCCAGCTATTTATAACTATCACTTCTTAGGCAATATGTTTTTAATATGTTAGGATGGTATGGTTGTCAAAAACAATCCTTCTTCTTTCTTTTTTTTTCTAACATAGACTCCCTAAAATGGCTGAAAAATGCAAATTATTTTTAAAGCTTTCAGTATTATAGTATTTTTAAAGAAAAGATCCTGTGAAATTTACCAGGATTAGAAAGGATTAGTTTTGGTCCTTCCGCCTTTGTACCTATGTAATAAGGTACAAGGAACATCAGAATAAGATATTTGTGAAAAAAACCCAAAATCAAACCACAAAATCCAAATCACCATGACATGTAATGAAACCAAGACAGAAGGTTTGGGTTCAAGGTCAGTCTACCAAGCCAAGGCACTTCACACCATTCTGTTAGTCCACTCACCTCTCGGAAAATGTCTTTTTAAATTCTCTTATTCAAATATAATACTTTGGCTACAGTTCTACAGAGGTAACTTGAGTCTCAGGTTTGTTGTTTTTTTCTGATCTGATCACCCACCAGCTACCCAGATCCCCCCTGGCCTTTACTCTCTCTAGATGAAATATGTGTTACAGATGACATTTGTTAGGCAGTTTGCTCTAGGCTCTAGAGAAAGCCATGTTTACTTTTGGTTTTTCAAAGTTTGGCTGCAAGACAGCATCACATGCATAAAACCATCACCTGGGTAAAATCAAAGCTTTCTGTGGGGACAAATGAAATTAGGTCACACTAAACATCCTCCAGGGATATTTTCTTAGGTTCAGTGCAGTTTATAAACAAGGAGAGAAAAAAAAATATATGGAAGAAAAGGAAGATATCACTAGTAACTGTAACATTTCTGCTGCAAAATATCTGCCTTATTTTGCATTCCAGCCTTCTAGTCTGTGTTGAGCCTTGCACCCACACCTGACAGCTTTGGGATCCCATGTCTCCCCTTTTACCAAAAGCTGCCTTTTGCCCTCATGGCAGTGTCATGTTGTCCTGACCCTCCTTTAGGTATTTCTGGGCAGCTTGGAAAGGCCTGTGGCTCCTCTGGAAATAGGGTAGGGACCCTCCACTCTCAGGTAGTTCTACAGTGAAATCCTGATATGGATAGAGAGTCTTTCCAGGTAATGCAGATCAATTCATTCAGCCCCCTAAAAAGACTTATCAGCTTGCCCCTTACTATGTTGTCTGTAGAGTGTCCAGCACAATAAAACCTTACATTTATTAGAGCTTTTGATGTCATATTATTGTACAAATAATTATTAATAATGGAAAACCAGGTTGAAATTATTCATGAATAACCTGTTATGAAGTTGATTTAGTGTCTGGAAAACCCTGACTTGCATACCCAATTAATGAATACGGTAGCTCAGAATTCAAGTGATGCAGTTTTCAGCACAAGCTCTCTGCACTGCTCCCCTGCTCTGGCTGTGGCTGAGCTCATGCTCATGCAGCAGGCAAGAGGGTTTGCTGTGCTTTTCCAGCTCACTGATCTGAGGACACTCACCTTAACTAGTTTCTTGTTTTGAAGATTGACTCAGCTGAGCATGTTCAGGGAGGAAGCTGAAGCACAGGGAGGGGTCTCAGGGGCAGCCTGGCAGTCCATCACACTTACCCAGAGACAGAGAGGATGGTTTATCCTCATCCACAGCCAGCTAATGGACACTCACGCACTCTGACCCACTCCTGTTTGCTGTGGCTGTCTCCATTTATCCCTGATCTATAAAGGACACAGAGGAAGGCTCTGGTGTGTTCACACACTCAGCTCTGCAGAGCTGAACCATTTACCTGCTGGGATAGATGGGCCCAGCACTATTTGTCTCTCTTGCCTCACACCAGCTGGATCCCAGGCATGTGAAAACACCCAGAGCCTCTATCCTTTCCCTCAAAAAATTTATCCAAATGTCCAACCCTTGGCTGGGTACAAATTTCAGGAACCTACATGGGTTCAGCACTCAACCTCTTACATTCATTTCTCTTACCTCGTTCCCTTGATCCAATCTCTGATATCAGTGACTGATGTGGGATTGTCTGCACATACAGTGCTGACAGCCAGGTTACTTTTTGACACCCAGGAGGGATTTAATTGCTTTTTTATACACTGACTGCAGTGTAGAGTGTGCCCTTGATAGCAATATGAGTTTCAGGATAAAATAAAAAGCCAAGGCATAAAAATTCTGGCCAACCAGCATGAAAGCAGAGAAAAAACTTTCTTTTTTTTCTCCCTCCAAAAAAATAAGTTGATTTTTTTAAATGAAAAAGATATTTTGCTGTGTTATTCCGGAAAGAGAAATATTTTATATGGATAGATTGTAAAAATGCTTTTCTTTTTTTCATAAAAGGATATGAGAAGGATAAATATGAAATGTAGCTAATGGGAGACATTACATTTGTGAAGGCTAGCTCTCATATTTAGCACTGGTTCCAATACAGATATATTTGTAAGAAGGATTTTTTCAGTGCACATGTCATCTCTATCCATTTCTTTTCTGTACTGCTCAGTGTCTATTTTTGAAATGCTTCCCTACTGTTTTATCTAGCCTTATCCCCCTAAAAGGTCAGTGTTTAAGCTAATTGCCTTGAATAACTCTGGCTCAGGACAGGGCTGGCTCCCTCTGGAAGTGTCTGTCTCCCTTATCAACTCACTGCAGAAAGAACTTCTTCAGACCCCATGCCTGGCATTAGCTGAGCAGAGCTCGTCACAAACACATAAAATTTCATACACTATCAGCTCTAGTAATTTATTTCTTGTGGTGACAAGTTTTCCAGTCTATTTTCCAGTGGTGACATGGGCCACTTTCTCAATGCCAAATCCTCAAACTGTTGAGTAGCAGGTAGAATTTATTTCTCTCTGGCCCCTCAGAAATATGCCATTTTTTTCTATGGAAGGAAGGAATGAAGGAAGAATGACCAGAAGTTGAATTTAACTGATGACACAGCTGTGAAGTGATCCTGACACCTGCCCTGGGTGGTGCAATGACCCTGGTCTGGAGTAATTATTTTACTTCCAGTGTCAGAGGAATTTGTCTCTGCTGCTGAGCAGTCAAAACTACTGCACTCTTACAACTTGGTGCTATTCGTGTTGCATTGAATCATATTTCTTATTCGCTTCTAAAGCTGAAGACAGATATGTAAGCAAGAGAAAACTCAACCTGAAGTTCAGTTAAGGTTCCCTGTGTTAAATGACATGTAAACTCTGGTGTGTGTGTGTCTCTGTACACCCACATAGACATGGTGCTGCATAGGTAACAGATAGGAATAAGACAAGTTTACTTTCTCTTCTGTGAAAAATGGACAGCAGAAAGATGAAAATAAGGTGAGGTTTTAAAGTAATTAAGGAAAAAATATCCCCTAAACCTTTCTCCCATAATCTGACCTTGGTTTCCATGGAAACAGGATCAGACACTTCAGTAGCAGGAAAAACTCTCATTTAAAGGTGTCACCTATAGAGAGGAACTACTACCCAACACTGACACACACCCCAGCATAAACACTCTGAGAGATCAAAGTGTCAATACAGATCCTCTGTCAGTGGTTTGAAGCAAAATATTCGTCTTTCAGAGGAAAAAGAGGAGAACCAGACCCTCTGCCCTTTAGTTACTTTTGGTTCCTTGGCTGTATATATGCGTGTGTGTATATATATAATGTATCTATATGCAGACACACACACACATATATATAAAATACATATATATACACACACATGTGCCCACACAGAAATTACACCAAAAGGACAAGGTCTGCTTTTGTAAGTAGGAGAGGCTTTAATTGCATGCTGCCAAGCCCCCTTGCTGCTGATTTAGCTTTCAGAATCCTAGGAAGGCTCCTGCACAGAGGCAGGTGGTGGCTATGGAAACATCTCAGCCAGGTGCAGCAGTGAGTTAGTCTGAGGTCCCATCAATACTATGTTCCACAAGTATAGGAAATCTTAGAGATGGACCATAAATAACTTGCAAAACCATAGTCTTCTTTGTTTCATTACAAAACAAGAATGAAGGGAGTCAGCATTGGCATCAGGGTTATTGACAATACAGATACACATCAAGTGTATTATAGAACCTGACATTCCAGTTTATTGTCTCTTTTGATTTTTTTTTAACACCCTATGTTTCTTGTTTAACAAATTGTTCTCAATATGACGTATTCACAATAAGCACCATAAGCACAAACTGAAACACAATTTCCTGCTAGCTTCAGTGGAAATACATTAATCCACTCGATATTTCCCAGGACAATATTATCTCTCATGTGCAGGCTATATTTCTCTCACTCGGCTGCAGAGGGGAGAAAAAATCCTTGAAAATCTGCTTGAGAAGTGACATGCAAGAAAGTCATAGGTAAACTGCCTGTTTCTCATGTGAAGACTTTCCTATCTATCTATCTATCTATCTATCTATCTATCTATCTATCTATCTATCTATCTATCTATCTATCTATCTATCTATCATTCATCCTTGTGGCAGCCTGACATTTAATAAAACCCTCCCTCAACATGACAGTGAAGTTAGATAATGAAAGAAAGACAAGAAGGTAGTTAGGCTACTGCACTCCTGACTGCTTTGAAATGCTGCTGTCATCTGTTTCTAACTGCTTTGTATCACAGGGGCATTTTGTATATCAGGAAAGGAAGAATACTGTCTGCTTCTGTTAGAGACAAGCCTCTTTTAAATACCCACTGCTGTTTTTCACACTCATATTCTCAAGGCCACCTATGCTGCCATGCCCTAAAAAGATGCAATATTAAATGCTACCAGGACTCTGGGAGGGGTTGATTACTGGCCTCTTATGATGCACAAGGCTAAAACACTAAATTATTCCTCACTGACTTGACAGCTGTTAGAGAGAAATGTCTTCCTCCAATAGAAATAAAAAGGGAAAACATTAGAACAAGTTCCAGTTTTAAAGACTAAGAAGACATTTTTCCATTTTCTTTTTCCTTTCAAGGGCTTACATTATGCAGAGTAAGCATAAATCTCCCTGCAATTCAGAGAAGTGCTAAGCTCTTACTTGGGATACAGCCCCATTCAGTGACAGTCCCTATGAATGCACTTTCCTCCTTGCCTTTCCAGACATTTTGAGAATATCAGATGTTTTGGAAGATGTGTTTGTGAGCTCCTAGCAAACCCAGTGTGTGCTGCCCTTCCAGAGCATTGTGCTCCTGGTGCACACTGAACCAGCTCTGGCAACTTGTGATCCCAGGTCTGCCCAGGGAAGGTGTGATCTGTGGGAGATGGGTGCCTATCCCCAAAAACTGCCATGCATTTTCTAGAGGCATTCTGAGGACATGACCCAGGGATGTGCCTGCAGGAGCCAGCTCCTCGCAACTGCAGCTGTCACAGTGAAGACAAAGTCCAAAACACTGCAGCCATGCAGTTGAGGAAAGAGGAAGGACAGAGAGTTGGGAAATGCTAATCTTTGGGCGGAAAATATTACTGATGTAATGTGGGACTACTCATGAGAAGATTTAAAAGAAAATTATTACTCAGGGATATTTCTGGCTATGAAGGAAAATCTCCAAGAACATTTTTACATTTTTTTTTCCTTAGTTCTTAGTAATTTCTGCTTTGGGATGGGGCGGGGCATCAGCCGTGCTGAGGACAAACATGAGAGAGAAGAGGGAAACATCACAGATACTGATGGCTTTGATTTCACTCCTCCTCCCCCTCAAAAGCTGCCAGTTTCAAAGTGGGGAGACAGAAATCCTCCTGTCTTGTTGACAGCTAATTCCATCTGAAAACAAACTCCATGATCAACCTGCCACAGGGGCTTGGTTTGAATCTGCCTTGTAGTTTGTGTGGGGGAAAGAGGATCAGTAGTTGTATGATTTTTTCCAGTCCTCTGCCCCTAATTCAGGCGTCCCCAATAAGTCAATCTTCGACACTTGAGAGTAATGCCTGGGTTTGGTTCATGTTTAATTACATCACTCACCCTTTCCACTAATAAGCACCTCTGTCTTCCTGACTCCTGGCAATAGGATTGACGTTTCACAGGTACCATCATTAAAAACAAGTGACTACTTACATTTTCCCAGCTTATAAGCATTCCTAATACATCTGAACAGAAAATACTTTATTCTTGGGAAGTAAGAACCGTCCAAAAAAGACTCCTTTTCATTATGATGACAGCTTGTCTAGGGTAGAAACTAAAATATTTATTTGGATAATGGCGCATGGACAGAAGCAAAAATGGAAGATCTTTTGCTGAATAGAAATGGAAGTTTGAAAACATGAAAGGGGTGTCTGTTATGGTACTGATTATGGAATCAGAGAATTGTTGACATGGAAAAGACCTCTAAGATCATCGAATCCAAATGTTAATTTAGCACTGCTGTATGTCACCACTAAACCATGCCCCCAGATGCCACATCCACATTGTTTTTGAACATTAGCAGGGGTGGTGATTCCACCACTTCCCTTGGGTAGCCTGTTCCAATGTCTAACCACTCTTTCTGTATAGATTTTTTTTTCTAATATTCAATCTAAACCTCCTCTAATGAAATTTGAGGCCATTTCCTCTCATTCTGTTACCTGGGAAAAAAAAAGACCAACCTCCACCTCACAATAACCTCGCTTTGAAGAAGTTGTAGAAAGGAAATGATCTTGCAGCTGTCTCTGAAGAAGGAGCTTTTGTGTCTATGTACAACTCTGGAATGCATAGGGGCTCTCCCATAATGAGCTGTGGGGGGAGGTTTTCAGTGGGAATGGAAGGGGTTAAAGAGATGGACTCAGGAATGTGGTGCTGAGTCTTTTGCCTTTGAATACAGGCAGAGCTTTGGGTGGTTTGGAAAAGAAGGGCTCAAAAGTTCTGAATTGGAAATGCATCCATGCTGAACTTTCAGGCAGGCGGAGAGGATTTGTCCTTGGTTTGGGAAGGATAGCCCTTGGAGCTCCAGAGGGAAAGAGCAGAAAAACAGATGGAAGGAAATTAATTCAATAAAAATAAATTAGACCTTTTAAACAGTATTGTTTTTAATATTTATGATGCAAAGAAGATTTGCATTTTTTCTTTCAGTAAAGTATATGTCTCCATTTGACCTTCACTGCCTGACAAAAATGCTTCATTTAGCCTGAATGGCAGGCATTTTTTTCTCTTTTCATGGACATTTCAAAAAACCTAGATACTGCTAATTTTTTTATTCACATTGTAAAATGATCCTTGATGATAAGAAAATGGTAATATTTGCTCATACCACATGACTGGATCAAGGTAGCCAATGATCTGTATCTGGGTTGCTACAGCGTGATGTATTATACTTCATACAATTTGCTGCAGGCAGAAATCTTAATTAAGGCCTTTCCTAAAGAGTGACCTTCAGAGACTGAATTTTTAAAATTGGTGTAAAAATAGACAAATGCCCTAAAATCATTAGGGGAGTTGTTGAAAAGTGTTAAATGCACATTTCTCCATCTCCTCTTCACAAACAATGATTATTTGCTGCTTTTATCGAATGAGTTGTGAGGCGTTTTCAGCAAACAATCAGCCTTAATGTGTACAGAAGGAGATTTCCACTTGATGTGCAGAGCTCAGTTACTCAGCCTCTCCTCCAGTTCCAATGCAAGCTGCATGTTTGATTTGAGAATTTACTCCCCTGGGCTCTACTCATCGAAATTTTACCACGCTCATGGATATTCACTGTTTTGGTTAGCTTGCCACATGTGGTGTCTTGCTCAGCTTTCATCAATAATCCTCTGTGCCCAGCACACATTGGCATCTGGGCGGGTTTGGCTGCGGAAGGAAGGGATTGCAGGCAGCATTTAGGAAGCAAACTGACCCTACTGACAATAAAGGGCTTGTAACAGTGGGTAGAGCCATGCAGGATGCAGTGGGATGTGTATAAGTGTCTCCAGGCTGTTTCACTATGAATTCTCAGATGAAACACCCTTATGATGCCAGACGGATTTTCTCATTTCTCCCACCCAAACCAAAGTGCCAAACCCCCTGGCAGTTTTTGCTCTGTTAGCACAGGGGCTGAAATAAACCCACCAACCTCACCTTCTGCTGCAGGTCCAGGCTCAGATTTGATCTCCAGGGAGAAGGCAAGCAGTGACAGCACCCCTGCACCCCTCACAGGGCTGTGGCATGTCATGGCACACACATTCCCAGCAGTGTTGGCTATCCTGCTGTCCCCTAACTGCTGCCTCAGCTCAATTTGCTGACTAGCTGAGGGACACCCTGCATCAATATAAGGAAAGCTGATTCCAGTTACCACAAGTTGGATAAGCCACTTAAATTTTAAAGATGAAATATGCTTTCAAAGTAACTTTTAAAAAGCTTTTGACACAAGTTATCCCCACCCTGCTCTACAATGCAGCTTTCTTCATGGGCAAAGTTGAAATGAAGCAGCTGCTGAAGCTTATAGAGAGCTCTTGTCAGAGACAGAACTTTTGTCTGCTTTTTCTGACAAGCAGAAAAACTCTGGCTTTTTAAAGCTAAAGCCTATTGTGAGAGGTACAAACCAGACTCCTGGCTAGACTCACACAGACTATTCCACTTAAATAAGACTGCACTATCAGTTTACACAAGCTGAGGGACTGGCTGGACTGAGGACGATGATGATGATGGTGTGTTTTCAGGGAATGCCAGGGTCCAGGAGGTGAGGGCATGGCAAAGGCAGAGAGCCTGACTGTCCCATGCTCCAATCCCCGTGGGGATGTGCTGGGCAGTGTGACACTGGTGGCACCAGCCCAAGGGTGGCCCTCAATGTGCTCATGGTGCACTCTGAGCACCAGATCCAGTCCAAGCAATTCTCATGAAACACTTCTAATGTCCTGTCCTCACAGTTCTTGCCACCACACTTTCCCATAAATAAATATTCACCTGTAGCTCTCCAGTTTGGTGCAGGGTTCATTCCTGGGGTGGCTGGGATTCTGTGTTAGGTGGGACTAAAACTAGGTGGGATTTCTCTTTTTATTCCCAGTTCTGCTACAGCTCTTCAAACATGACCTGAGGAAGATCACTTCATCACCCTGTTATAGTTTCCCAATCGACAAAGCAGAGATAATTGTACTTATCTGCAGGAAGCAGGGAAAGGTCTAATCCTTGCCAAAGAGCTTAAACTTGCTCAGATGCAAGATGCAATAGCTGATCAGGATCACCCAGCCAAGCTTCTCTCCAAAACTCTGGATTCCAGCGCCTGCTAATGGCCCCAGTAAAAGCCTTGGCAGAGAAACACAGATGGCAAACCATCCACCCTTCCCAGTGGGGTGTCCTGTGGCATCCCTGACCTGTTCCAGAGCAGAGGCAGAAGGTGAGAGCTCCAGCATGCGTGCAGTGCTGTGATCTCACCCTGCTCTCTCCACCAAAGCAGCTCCTCGGCTCTGCTCCAGGCTGCTTGACTGGCAGAGCCTGGAGCTAAGGAAAAATAAAAAATGAAGCAGGCAGACAGCTCAGTGGCAGCCTCACACGTCGCTGAGGAGATAACAGGCCAATGCCTATAATGATCTGCACTGAATCATTTGCCACGTTGGTATCAGAGGCTCTCAGCTTCACTCAAGGGCTCTCTCATCCAGGCTGCATCCCAGATGACAGTGTTAATACATCAACAGGGCTGTAATGAAATCTGTCAGTGTTGCCCCTGCACCAAACACTACTTGAAAAAGCAGATGTGTAGCTCAGATTCAGTTTATTGCTGTCTGAGCCTTCCTCACTTACAGAACCAAAGAGTGATTAAGAGGGGAAAAAAATCCCTGTCTGTGGAAAGTTGTAGTGAATACTGCATGCAGCTTGGAGCACAGCAGAATAACTTTCTGGACCCTGTTTTTTTTTATTATTATTATTATTATTTAAAAATTATTGTTATCATCATCAAATTTCAAAGAGCCCCCTAAATATTTCAAGATGTTTAAAAGAAACCCCATAAATCAAGATAGCTGGGCTTTTCTGCTATTGTACTGTTTGGACAGTCACAGATCACAGAAGTCACAGATCACAGAATATTCTGAGTTGAAAGGGACCCTCAAGGATCATCAAATCAAACTCTGAAGTGAATAGCCCATTGAGGGATTGAACCCACAACCTTGGTGCTATTAGCACCATGCTCTAACCAATTTTGCTGGCCTCAGGGTCAGTGTAGTTCCCCTTGGAGAACAAAGCCACTGTCATAGCAGTGTGCTATGGCTCACAGCTGAGCCTGTTTTACCATTTGCCCAGTACAAGTCACCTTAGGTAATATTTTTATAAGTATGTAGTACCTTTCAGAGCATAAATCCTACTGACTGCTAATAAAAAATAGGCTTATATGTGCTTAATTCCTATCTGAAAATGAGACAAAGTCTCCTAGAAAATGGTGACATTTCAAAAATGAACAAACTCTCTGAGCTTTCTGTTCTGTCTTTACTGTTGCTGGACAGAAACAGGACCTGAGTATAAACCCAATGCACCTGTGTTCCCTGAGATTGCTCTTTGCATCCTCTCTTGAAGGAGAAAGAATCATCCTAGGCACTACAAGTGCCAGATTCCTCTCTGACTCTAGACAGCCCCAGTGGTGAAGTGTGCACTGCAGACATCTAACATCAAGTTAAATGCAGCCATGCACTTTGTGTCCTGCTGTGCCACAAAGATAAAACACTTCTCATCTTCTCAGCATCCCTTCTTCTCTGCTTAGGCCTGTCCAGCCCCGTGAGTTTGCACCCTGCGTGCTCCCCTCTTGTCTCAGGTTCTCCAGGGTACAACACTCAAAAGCAGCAGGAACAAGTCCTGTCAGACAGTAAAGGACAAGGATTTTGCCATCCCAGCCTACACTCTATCACTCCTTCGCGGCAAAATTGCAAGCAAGGGAAATTCTCTTTTCCTTTCTCCTGTCCTTACAAGGCAAAACAAAGTCTCCAACAGCTCCTCTGTGCTGCTGAATGTGGAGAAAATCATCTTGGTGGGCCACTGTCCTCTGCAGTGTGTGAGCAAAGCCTTGCTCTCCACCCTGAAAGAGAGGCATGAGCAGAAAGGTAGAAGAGATTTTCTCCTCATACCTTGTGTATTCTGGTAATTAAAGCAAGTCAAATGGATGCAAGTAGAGGGTTATTTTGGTAATTGCCTATCTCTAAGGTATAAAACAGTATATTATGTACCATCTACAAATTAGGATTCAAAAACAAAAACATGTGTTTAATTTTGATTTTAATTGCCTTTTTACTTCAAACATCTATTTTTCTCCCTGGTGCAAACAGACCTGAGGAATCTTGCAGAGATCAACAAAATCTTCCACAAATGCCAGGCATTTCTCTCGTGGTGGTGCTTGGCCCTGTGAGCATTTAATCTGCTAACTTTAACAGAAAGAACAGTCTAATTTCTACAGCCTGCTTATTTTCAAAACAACAAATATTTACTGCATACTGCACTCTAAAGGACCCAATTATTAGTGTACCTCTGTTTGATTATCAATGACACAGTAATAATACCAGCAGCTGCTGAATTGTAAGTGAAAATAACCCTTTGTTCTCATTTTTCTTATCTGTAGACTATAACAGCACTCATGGGGACAATAACCTATGAAATAGATTAAAAGCCTGTTAAATGCTATTTTCAGCTTGGCAGATCACCAAACCCTAGCTTACCCTTAAGCTCTGTTTCCTTTTAAATATTCCTTTTAGTATAGCCATGTGACAACAGTAATGTGCTGTTTCACAGTGATTAAGTAACTGCACAAACAAGAGGTTTTGGTTTATAAACAGGAGCTGGTCTCACAGGTGAACAGGGCTGTGCTCCACCAAAGACACCAAGGCTTCTGGCAGAGGCTGTAGTGATTTTCCACCTGGAATAATCTGTTCTAGTGACTTTAAATTAAACAGGAGGACACTGTTGGTTTTCCATTTTTGGTAAGTGTTGAACCCTCTTTTTTGACTCCAACTCCCATTTGCAACACTGGATTCTGATTAGAAGGGAAATAATTAATATTTGTTCACTGAATAATTCTGAGCTGTGAGCTAAAAATTCAAATGCTATGAGCTGGAGTGGGGATGATGCAGACCAGGCCCTTCCTTGGTGTGCCAATCTCCTCTTCCAAACCTTTGATGACTTGGGTCTACTTTGTCTGTCTGAACAGAGGAACAGGAGAAAAGGGAAAAAAACCCCAAATTAGAAGGAATAAAGGAACCAGTAATGAGAAAGAGTTAACAACACTGTTTTTTGTAGGGAACAGATAGGGAAGACAGGGAAACACAGGTCTAGGGTAAATGGGACCAGGAGCTTTAGTACCAGTGAGGGAAGATGGGAGAAGGATCCAGTGCCTGGCACTGCTCTGCTGGAAGCAAACACCATCACAGGGTAGACTGTGCTTCTGTTCAGACATGGGGCAAATCTGTCAAGTGCAGCACAGCAGGATTTGTGTCTTCTGCTTTCTGTACTCATTTACCATATTTGGTTTTGACCAGAACCTCCCCCTTGGAGCTCAGAAGCTCCTCCTGTAGAAAGCTTTGACTTGCTTTACATCTTTTTGCATCAAAACAAGCCTGTAGGTAAAATCCCAACTATTTCTAAATTCAGCTGATGGGAGAAAACATAAATAAAAATTATCTCCGCTCCTGCCACCTTCTAAATAGTTAGAAACAAAACTAAAAGTTGTGTTTGTGTTTATGGACATATTTTGGATGTTTCTTTTAAAATTTAAATTGGAAATGATCATCTGACTTCCATATTAAGAAGGAAAAGCCTTTCCTTTTTTTGATGTATAAAGTTTCATCAACCTCTCACTGCAGGGACAACAACAGCACATGAAATTTTAAGCTGTAAGAAACAAAACTCCTCTATTTGAATTTCAGCTTGCTAAAGGCACAGAGACCTCTCACACACCTGAACATTTCAAAAAACAGGAACGTACCCAAGACTAAGAAATCTTCCTGTTTATTCAGGCAAAAGTCTGCTGCCTTGAGAGAATGAAAATGTGGGAAGAAGACCAAGATCTAAAAGCCTTTAAGACACTTTTTCCTGCTCAGCAGCAGCCCACCTTGCAGCTCCTTAGCCCCAAGTCATTCCTGGGGGTGGCTCCTCCGGATCCTGAGCTGGAACAGGATCTTCTTGCTGTTAGAACTAGGCCATTATGTTCTTTAACCCAACACACATAAAACATTATTCTTCAAATCTCTTTGTATTCTTTGCTTGCTGCTGAACTGTGATACTCCCCCACAGACTTTTTTCTCCCTTCCTTTTATCTCTACATCCATATTCAATGTGATATGAATTTTAGCATGGTGCTGGATCTCATGCTCAAATGCTCTTTCAGTGTCACCAGTATCACGATACAGCCAAAAAAAAAATTAATTCCTTCATGCCTATATATCATTTGTATTGCTACTGGAAAACATGAGGGGATGACAGGTATTTTAGCATTTATCTCATTTCCTTCTCCAATTTCAATGTACAGAAGACAGATCTGCAGGAGGAAAGGAAGGAGCCAGTCCTGCAGCCTCATGGAGACCCAGCACTGGACAGGATGCTTAAGGCTGGAATTTCAAAGAAGTCTTTGAAGGTCAAACTGCAAAACTCCATTGTAGCTTTAAAACAGATAGTGCCTTAAGGCCCCAACTGGAATATTTCTGCATGTGACATTTTAATGCACATCTTCAGGTTTTTGCTCATTTTCCCAAATCCTAAAATTTCACTTTGAGCTGTGGGTTGAAATGAACTGGAATTATAAAGTGAAACTCAAATGAAAGCTCTAACTTTTACCTACTTTCAGGAGAAAACTTCAAATCCCTCTAGATCCTTCTGTGAAGAACGTTTTTGAAGCAAAAGCTTAGTTCTCTTTCTCTGGTGTATGCTATTATCTTTGTGCCTTAATTTCACCCACTTGCTTGTATCCCATAAGGAAGAACATGTTTCTATACATTCAGATGACCTGGTTAGGGAGACAGTGTTTGCAGTTAAAGCAACAATACCACAACTCTGAAAATGAATCCTATTTTAAAAATATTCCTATTACTTTGGGAGTAAATTGAAGAGAATCTTTGATTTTTCTGTTATTTTTGATACCAGCACCCTGGATTTGTAACCACAAGGGTGCTGGGAAGTCACTTGATGATTACAAAATACATCAAGGTTCTGCAAAGGAGTCAGGAACAACTTGTGACGGTTCATCATAAGTGATGACCTGGGTGGACTGGTGCAGGAACATAAAACATAACAGCTACATTCTGAGCATGAATTCTGCTTTTCTGATTCACTGTAATTTTTTATTCAGAGCCTCATGAGATTTCTCAAGAAAAAAAATAGAGGAGCCTTAACTCTGAACTCTAACTATTGTATAATCACTGAGCAGGAGGAATGGACCATGAGAGGTCACCTAGTGCATTTCTCTGCCACCTACTATTCCAGAGTAAATTGTATTTTTCTCAAATTATTTTTAAAAGACTGATCCAAAAAGCCAGAGCACATTGCCTGTGCAGGATTTCCTCATAATGCCACAAAGATCATAACAGCACTTTAGTACCTGCATGATGCTGATGGCTGGAATATGAACATTGTAGTCAAACTGTGAACATTTATAATTTGATCCAAAACAGTGGGTTATCTAGCCACTCATTCTTAAAAATATAAACCAGCAAGGAAACCCCAGCCCCAGATGATTGGGATCAGTTTGCAGCTTGCTTTCCTGCAGAAAGATAAGCTTTCCTTGCCTGAAATGGGACAGATGGAGCCCTATGGGTTGCCACTCCACAGTGCCTCCAAGCACAGCTCTGTGCTGTAGCTGTTGTTACAGCAGCATATGCTTGGGAGATGCAAGCTGCTTTCCCTGAATTTAGCACTCTGACACCGCAGGCTGGGCATCCAAGATTCATTGCTTGCCTCCCAAACCTCTCCATGTTTCCTCTTTTTTCTCATTTAAAGTGAACTTTTGTTTACCAGAGATAGAAAAACACAAATTTGTTTGTACAGATAGATGTGTTCCTATCCTTTGTATATTCTGTAATATCTGCAGTTGTGTGGAGAATTTTACAGATGATGTTCTCCATTTCAAGTCCCCACAAAAAAAAAAAAAAAAAGAGGTCACAATTATTAGGCTCTGATAGCACTGCTGGAAATCCATGATCATCAGAGAGGCCACTGCAATACCAGAGAGCAACCACTTATTCTGTGAGAATAAGAGCAGATCTGTGATTATCTGCTTGACCAGCTTTGGGACAGCTTTGGCTCCCAGAGGTAGAGGCAGTGTCCCAGCCTTGGGTGTCACTGTGGGCACTAAAGTATCTCCTACCTCATTCCCAGCATAATCCCATGCAGATGAATTGAGCTCAACTGGCCCAACTCACCAATCAATATACTCAAACCAGAGCTGGGAATGATTTGTCTCCTCTCAAAGAAGTCATTTAAAGGAGACAAGATGAATTCTGCATGGAATGTGCAAATTCTTTTTCACTGACCACAGAAGGGGCTGTGGGTGAGCTGTCTCCCAAAACTAAGGGGACACTGTCTCTCGAGATCCCTGATGTGGATATCTAAAGTTAGGTGACACATTCAGTGTTCCTTGCTATGCAATTGCACATGGATAACAGCCCAGATTTCTCCTGGCTATCCAGAGTGATTTTTACCCAATATTATCTCAAATGTTATCTTGGAGTGACCACTGGGATCTACCTTCATTGACTGTGACCAGAACAAGCATTTCTGAGATGTCCCCCAGGACTTACAGTGCTGGGTTTAGTGCTGGGTTCAGTACAGGTGCCACTTGCTAACAGATCCCCTGAGAAAATCAAATCTAGAAAGAAATATTCCATTGTCTCAGCCAGTCTGAGCCAGCAAATGCTGAAATACTGTACTCCCTTGCAACCACAAGTGCTAACTTCTGGCAGTGTGACAGCAAAGTTAAGGCCCAGCACCTTTAGCTGACAGATGACCTTTAGCTGACTAAAGCTCTGGTACTTTTATTCCTGAGCCCCAGAAAACAAAACCGGGCTTATAAAGATTTGCAAAGGCCATGAACATCCTGTTCCTGTGGGTTTTTTTGAGGTGGGTTCTTTTTTTGCTCACAAACGGTAGCAGAAGCTATTCTGGTAATGCCCTGTGAAAAACAGGGCATTAAATTGGTGTCATTTTAGTGGATTAGTACTGTCACATCAGCTGCCACAGCTTTCTGCCTATGTCATCAACTGTGCTGCTGCCATTCTCTGCCCCCATCACACTGCAGACTTCACAGCTAAAGATGGAGTCAAAGGCAAGACATTCCTAAATAGAACTGGGTGAATAAAGAGGGAACTGCTACTATTAGAAGTACAAAAAGGAGGGTTGGTCTGCTAAACTCATGGGCTTTGGGTGGTATCAATACTACTGAGCGTTAGAACATTTTTTCCTAAATGCATTTATTTGCATTGAAACAACGTGGATTCTGTATTCCCTATTTTTTAATTTTGAGACTAATTTAGCTTTCTTGAAACCAAACAAGGATGAGTGTGAAGAACTGTCTAATGCTTTCTAGGTAGGAGAATATGAAGCATTTTCTATAGCATAAATGACTAATATCTCCTAAGCTGTGTCCTGTATCCTACCAGGGGACTCGTTGTGCAGCCCTGGGCATGCTTTTTATGCGTCAAGTGTCAAAAATGTGAATGACTCATGGGGGAGTTCCAGGTCCTCAGAAGGGCTAATTATCCAACTGAAATTCTTCCAGTGTGTTTTGACTCTCCTAGTATCAGCAAAAGAGTCCTTCTTATCTATCTTTTAAGATCCCAGAGTACTGGGAATAAATGAGTGCAAAGTATTATTTCTTTAGCATGACAAAATTCAGGGCAATTATGTATAAGAAGGAGATATGATCCCTTCACATATTTCTGGTACCTTAAAATAGGAAAAAAATTTTTGGACTTCACATTTGAGCAAAATATATAATCTATAACCTAAATGGAGTAGGAATTCTCTTTGGGCTAGGAGGAAAATTCCTCTTGCAGACTGAAAAGCCCTTCAGCTGTGCAGTGAGCTGGAATAGAGAGCTGGCTCTTGCCAGAACAAGTCTTTAGGCGAGGTGGGAGAAGAATGGAGGTGGGAATATCTCATTTCACATAGGGCTTGTTGAAATGACAACTCTTTCTACAGAGTATTTTTCAACCATACTGTTATGATATGAAAACAAGAGCTTGGCTGGAACACTGCCAATTATTTTGATGAAGATTTTATTTAGATACAACTTGTACTTCTCAGGAACTTTTTTGATTAGGTTTCAGGACAAACTGATAAAAGGGATTGAATTTTTGACAGGATGAGAAGAAAAGGCCTCAAGATGTGCTGGGGGAGGTTTACATTAGATATTAGGAAAAATTTCTTCATAGGAATGTTTTTCAAGCATTGAAACATACAGTCCAGGGAAGTGGTGGAGCCATGATCCCTGGAATGATTAAAAATTATTTTAAAATTATTAAAAATTATTAAAAAATTATTAAAAATTATTAAAAATTATTTTAAAAATTGTGTGGCTATGGCACTTCAAGACGTGATTTAATGATGAACATTAAATGGTGGTGCTGGGTTGACTTGGTCATCTTAAAGGTCTTTTCCAATCTTGATAATTCTGTGATTCCGTGATTGCGTTTTGACATCCCAGCCTTGAGGCCAGCAGGGTGGGAGTTCTTGGCTTCCAGACCATTGAAACAAACAGCACCACTATTTCCAGGAAAGCACAGCAGAGATCTGTAATGCTGGGAAAGGTGCATTGCAAATGGGTTCAGAAGCTCTCCTCACCCTGGTTCAACCACTCAGTACGGCCATACCAGTACTCCTCAACCCAATGGCACAAAATATCAATTCCTCATTAATCATGATGTTCACTTTGTCTTAATGAGGATGACAAAGTTAATTTCTACCTCATGGAACTTGAATTAGGACCCCAATTTGACTTAATCAAAATTAAGTTTTAACATTTAAAATTGATTTTTTAACATTGAAACCAGTTTTCTTTTTCATGAACCTTCAAAAGCAGTCATCATTCCCTTTCACTCAAACCTGTCCCCTATTCCTATATTTTTGTTTATATTTTTTTGCTGCTCACAGTTCCCAGAGGACAAGTCTGGATGTTTTAGTTCCCTGCTGAGCCCAGCCCACATGACTTCATGTGTTATTACCCTGTGCAGTCCATCTGAGACTCAAGATTAAGTGACTTGCCACAGTCCCAGCTAAACACATATTTAGAAAATAGTTTTTCAAAGTCGCAAATTCCATAGCATGCAGAGGGCCTCAAAATAATATTGAATTTGGATATATAACCCCCTTGTATTGCTCTCCTCTTAGTATTTGTTTAATTTTTTTCTTATTTCTCACAAACCCTAACCATAGCAGTCACTTCCAGTTAAATAGAGGAAATAACTTTCTGTAATTTCTGATCATATTTTTCTGAGGTATAGGGTGAGGAAAGAATTTAATATCTGATTTATTGAGTTACATTAATCCTTAAACAGCTTTGCCCTTATCTTGTCTCCCATTGCTTTCTTCTGATTGAAGAAATCTTATCAAAATGATCAATTTACTTTCCAGTTCTGATGCAATTTTGTGTGTGTTTTTGTTTTTAACCAGAAAGGCATTCAGCTCTAGGAAGTTCTCACCACACAGACCTGGGAACATTGACCTCTGTCTTGCAGACAGTGTGATGAATTCAGAGAAATCTGCAGGACAGAGATGGATATTCATCTCCCCTGCCTGGAACTGTAGCCAGCTCTGGATCTGTGTTCCAGCACCTGAACACAGCAAGGCCAATATTGTTGGACAGGCAGTTAATGAAGCTCTTGAATGCATTGGGAAAATTGTCTTTGGTAATGACACTTGTCTGAGCCAACAACCTCCTGAAGTGCAAATGATGAAATGCTTTCCACAGCACAACACTGGGCTGCAGTAATAAAGTGTTAAAGCAAAAGCCTCATGACAATATTTGGGAAACTTCTATTTTAAAATGCTTTTACATCTTATGCTTTCTATATTTTCTAATCTTCTTTATTAAGATATACAAAGCAAATTCTCCACTACACAGACACTTATGCAGGTTTTACCCTCTTGAGCTTTAAGACTGCTAATATTAGAATGCAGCAGATTCTCCTGTGCTTCCCTAAATCACTTTTTTTTTTCCCCTGGGAAGAACCTTTGTGTACCTGTTTTTCAATAATATCATTTTTTCTTCTCTCATTTCCTTCCATACTCTGAGTTTTGGAAGCCACATCTTGATACAAATATTTTATATGGTTCTATACCTAATTATAGATCTTGGGAGCAAGGCTGATTTGATGTTCAGCCTTAACTCAGGCTCAAGGTAAATTTAGAAGGTCCTGTTGTCTTTGTTGAAGTCTTATTCTGGTGTCTGTCTGTTGTTTTTTGCACAGAACTTCTTGCCAGAGGTGATTAATGCCACAGGTAATCAGCACAGTCAAAAATGGGGCCAAGGAAAGAGTCAAGATCCAGACAGTGGAAAGCCATGAAAATAAAGATCTTAATAATAAAACACTGTACTGAACAAGAGACAAGGGTGATCAGCTCTTATAAATCTGTGCTGCTGATGTGACAGGTCACCATGTGCTGAACCATCTGGATCCTCTTCATCTTGTTCTCCACCAACCCCTCTTACAGTAATGTTCAGTAATTTAGTGAAAAGGTGACAAACAGGGGGTTGGTTGATCTTTCTGCCTCTTGGCAGGCAAAGATGCAGTCTCTGGATCAGCTAGAACAAGGCCTTTCTACCTTAGGCATGAGCACTCAGAGGCAGCAAAGTAGATGGGACCTGGCTGAGATGGGAAAACCTTAGCCCCTTACATCAAGGAAAACTCTTGTCTTAATCAGTCCTTTAAAGATTTTGCTTCTCCTCACCTGCATTTACGTGGTTCATATTTTATATCTTATTTATTTCAGCCAAGCAATGATTCAGCTGGACCTTAATGCAGAAATAGGGATGATGACACAAGAGCGAGTAACCAAGAACTGTGATTATTTTGACATTTAATACCACCAGTAAGCTAAGAGAAGGCTTTAAATACACCCCAAATCCCAAATATATCCCTTGAGACCTGATCCTCCCTAGTCCTACCAAGCTCTGGCAGACACATCATCCTTTTCTGCTCCCAGTGCCCATGCACACACCATCCCGCTCCAAGGACAGCTCTCCCTTGGAGACCCCAATCCTCTCCCTGTCCTGCCTGCAGCTCGGGCTGCCCACCTCCCCTGCTCACCCTGTAGCCATGATATTTTCTAAAAAGTCCCTTTGCCAGGATTTTTCTCCTGAGAAGCTGAAAGGCCTCAGGAGCAAAATGTTAACAATGATTATCTGCTGCTGTGGAATGCAACAGGTGGATCTGTGATTGGTCTCATGTGGTTGTTTCTAATGAATGGCCAATCACAGCCCAGCTGTCTCAGACTGTCTGGTCAGTCACAGGATTTTATTATCATTCCATTCCTTTTCTATTCCTTGCTAGCCTTCTGATGAAATCCTTTCTTCTATTCTTTTAGTATAGTTTTAATATAATATATATATAAAAATAATAAATCAAGCCTTCTGAAACATGGAGTCAAATCCTCGTCTCTTCCCTCATCCTGGGACCCCTGTGAACACCACCACACACCCCCCTCAACATGCTCACATGTTTAGGCTGGCACTTTCTCCATCAGGGAAGAGGAAGACTCAGGAAATCAAGGAAGATAACTTTATGGTACTAACAGATCTACCTAGCTAATTATTGAGCAGTTACAATTTGTGAAAACTAAATTTACATTAAGACCCCTCTCTTGCAGCCCTGCCAGTCATGGCTGGTTAATGGGGACAGGACAGAAAAGGGACTGGGAAAACACAAAAGATTTCAGTTGTGTTCAGAGGTACTGTGATACTCTCCAGGTGATGTTTGACTTATTAAGATTGGAGATGAGCTGAGGGCTAAATTTGGTTCAGAAATGCATAAATTTGGTTTGCCTTCATTTTACAGAAAATGTAGATGGGAGTGAATGAGAACACAGCAGTCTCTGAACAAGTAGCACACCAGTCCATTGTTTGAGAGATGACTTATTAAAATAGAAAGAATGCAATTTGAACTGTCATGTATGCAAAACAAAATTTGCCATTTTCATCCAAATGATAAATGAAGAAACTGGAGAAAGAAGTAGAAATACAGAAGCTAGAGTGACAGATTAAAAAATACTTCTAAATGAGAAAAACTGCAGCAAATCAGAAGGACTCCCCAGGATGATGCAACTGCAGGAAACAATGTGTGTCACCAGGGCTTGGGATTTTGAAGAGTGTGAACACATAGAGTATATTCCAAAGATCCCACCTGAAAACCCCAACAGTGACTGCTACTGGAAAGATTGCCCAGCATGGCACCATGGCACTAGAAGAAAGGTTCTTTCTGGGCCTTTTTATAATCTTGGGAGAGTCTCTTCCTTAATTGTTCTCCCTTCTATTCTCAGTCTTCTTGTCACTCTTACCTACTGCAAACACTTCTGGGAGAAATGACACCTGTGTGGAGCCCAGCACAACACCTGGAGCCTTGGCTACGGCCTTTGGCTCTTACATAGTGCTGGCAACACTGCTGGTACAACAAGGGAGTTCAGGCTGTGAGCAGAAAAGATTTTTCCTCAAAAAGCTGAGCAGGACTTGATAATTGCAGCCCTTTCATACATTTGCTGCTTGTCATGCATTAGCCCATCAGTATGCTTCTGTGACTAGCAGTAAGAGTGAGTCGAAGGGAAATGCCACTATCCAGAGAGAATGATCAATCTCTTTGACTTTGCCTGCAAACATGTTTCATCAGGGGGTCACTAATATGCTTTTATTGCCTCACTGTCAGAGATGATGCCATTACCAAGCCTGATAAAGTATTCTGTAGAGGGTTCCTTTTAATTTTATTTTTTATGCGATCATGAGAGACAGTAACCGATAAATTTAGTTCAACGCTTTCTCACTATTAACTAATTCTAAGTAAATCCATTGGGGCAGAGTGGATACAAACACTTCAAAGAATTTTTACAGGATATTGAAAATGATATTCACAGTGGGACAGAGGTTTAAGTACTGAGCTGCTAGTGTTTTCTTTACCATTAAAGCTACAACACTGTTAAATGTCATTTAGTCAAAACACTGTATTCAGAAGGATTTGTAGCACAAGATGACTATTTGCTTTTAATAAACTTATTGCATCAGGGTGGTTATCTTAGCTTATTTCTGGGGGAAAGGGAGTTTGAGAAAAGATGATACTCCTTCCCTCAGTTTCATTCTTGGGGGCAATCCGGCTCCCACCAAAGGCAATGAGATTTTTGCTGTTGCCTACAGCAGGAACAGTCCCATGATCTCTCAGGGCTTTGAAGTGTTCAAATTCAAATTAAAATACAGGGTTTGTTTTTTTTCAGAGAAAGGGAAGAAAAAAGAAAAACCAACCTAAAACCCAATCAAACCAAAACCCCCAGCTCTAGCAGAAACAAAACAAATAAGGGAACTGGAAAAAAGGTTTTTCTCATGGAGTTTTTTTTTTTTTCCAAGCTCCTTTCATATCCTATATAGCACCCTAAAAACTGGAACACGGGATGTGAAACCATGGAAACAGCTGGATGCGACAGGATTTTTGAACTACTTTTGTCAAGGTTTAGACTTTGGGGATTTTATTTTTTTCTTAAAGTTTAATTGATTTTTTCCCCCTACTGAAATCCGTAATATGTTGAGCTTGTTAAACTATGTTAGAGGTCATAGACTAAATTTAATTGGTAGTATTTCTTTTGAGCCTAATTTAAAGGTTGATTTGGCTTTATGGACAGACTCTTAGTTGTAGTAAATCAGTTCAGCTGTAATGGGACTCTGCTTTCATCAGTAGAAAATATGATCATTGGAGACTCAAATTCAATGCAAAATCTCAGGAAGGACATGCAAAAAAAAAAAAAAAGAGGAAGTTCCTTTTTTGAAAGACGTTTTAATGAAAATTTATGTAAAACTAGAATATTTTGGAAAGAGGTTAAAATGCATCCATAGTTTTATCTTCATATAACCCAAGAAGGTAGGGCTGTCCTGAAGATATGGTTATATCTGTATGTATCTGGTTATGGGGACTACAGGAAGAAAGGAGTTTATTGGCAAATGCAACTTCAGTAAAATGTATTCAGAAACCGCAGTCTCTCTATGCAAATGTGGAGGTGCATGGTCAGTGAAACCTCACAGAAAAATGAGTGTGAAATCCAGAATCCAGCTACACTTGTTTTAGATGAGGTCAGTAAAGGTTATTTCTCCTCAACCCAGATGTTCTGGAAGGAAGCACTAGGAAACCAGATAAAACACTACAATAATTTAGAAATGTTTTTTTTTTTTTCTTTTTCCAAGCAGCTCAGTAAATGTAAAAGGTACTGATAAGCTTTTGACTGAAAGAAATGAAACTCCTAATCTTTAGGAATTCTCTCCTCATCAGTAAATGTGCAAGGTATTGGAATAATCCATGATGTAAATGTTGAAATCATTCATTAGTACCCAGTATTTACAAAAATTGTAATCTCAGTAGACTGAAATATAACACAGCCTCAAACTGAGTACAGTGGCTGAAATAAGGGAGCCCGTGCAGGTCTGAGATCTGTGCATGAGCACCACATCTTCAATCTACTCCAGTATTTACATGGGTCCTAAACAGCAGTGCAATAAATCTTTCACTGGTGATATGGCACTTATGTCCATTTTCCCTTACTTCTATTAACTGAAAACGTAATTTCTGTATACATCATGCTTCAGTTAACTCATCTTGACAGCAATAATATGAAGTGATGATCTCCTAAATAAAATCCAAACTTCCCACCTCTGGAATATGTACTGGAAACACTCTCTCCTTATTGTACTTTACTAAACAAAAATTTTGACAACATAAGCCATAGTATTGTGGTGACATAAAAAGCACCATAATGCTCTAGAAGTGCAAATCAACAATAAAACTTGTCCTTGAAACACTGCTTATTGCTAGAGGAATTGACTTGGAATAGGATTTTCTGCTGAAAGGAAGTATTAGGAAGATCATCATTCAGACAGGTCTTGAAAATAAAAGAGGAAGATGTGTGGAGATACTCCCAAAGATGACAATTCCAGAAAGGACGAGCCTCATCAAAATGGAACGTGACAAAATTATCCTGTGGCATTTTTCCTCATGGGGAATTCTGATCTCTGGGGAGGAACTGAAGCCTTCACAGTGACTTAAAAGGACTTTGGTCATGTCCTACCACAAACAATAGCAGCAACAAATGTGTCATGAAGATAGAGCTTTATCTATGCTACAGATGGGAAATACCATCCTGTGGGCTACTTTCTCATTAAAGCAGACATTAGACACACACGAGCTGGAGCTGAAAGATCTGAATAAAAAATTTGGGCTTATAGCACACAAGGAGAAATTTTCTCCACTGTGGCTGTGACCTTCTGCCCAAACACAGGCAAAAAACATTTCCTTTGCCATAGAAAGTTACAATGCCTTTATAGAGAAGAAAATGCCTGAGGGCTGAAATTTGGTTCTGAAAAAAAGTTCTCACTGAAGAAATGAAAATTTGGTGAGAGCTGGTGCAGGGTGACTGACCTGTGACCAGCTGAAAATTGGCATTGCACATCTGCTCAGTACTTTTACAGCTCACAATGTTTGCAGCAAGGCAAGATGCTCTGAAGAGGCCCAAACCTCAAGTCACAAAACTCATGAATTTAAGTGAAAAACATTTGCTGAAATGGAAAGACCACAGTCTTTCTGCTACAAATACAAACACTGCAACAAATGACATTATACTGCAGCCCTACTCTTCTGTCAGCTCTGACTGCAGGACTCTGTATGTGCATGAGCTGAGCCACAGCTCACCTTTGCATAATTGATACTGAAATCCCATTATACAGTGCCTGAATGTCATACTTAAGAAACCTTTTAAAAATACTTCTTCAGGTGTCCATCTGAATATTTTCTAAAATTTTAGACAGTCGTTTCTAATTTTAAACGGTTGTAAAATAAGTGGATGAGGGAGTCTTCTTCTCTTCAAACTTTAGGAGTTTGAATGTGTTGCAAAGGGTGTGTGTGATCCTCTCACAGCTTTGCGTGACCAAATAAATAAAATAAGCCACAGGCTAACTCTCAAAATAGAAAGCAGATTTGTTACCAAAATTAATGAATTTCACTTAGGAAAACTGAACTTGGATGAAACATATAACTGTATCCCTTTCTGCTCCTTGCATATCTAGTTGTTTTCATTCTACAAAATGTCTTCTTTGCTCACATCTGATTTCAACCAATTATTTCACAAACCCTGTGAAGAGTAATGGGAAGTATAATATTTAAAGGACAAGGACAAATACTGTACATGTTTGCCTAAGGCCCAAAATTCAATTAAAGTCAGCAGAAATGACATCAGATAAATTGCAATTGTACCAGAGTGAACAACTGTGACAGTGCATTTGCCTGATCTTTTGCTCAGTCTTAGTACATCTTGGAAATCTCCTTCCCAAGTGTCCCAGCAGCATCATCTCATGTGTTTCAGTTCTGAGCTGGTGATGTTCCCCTGCTGTGGAAACCCAGGGCACCAGGAATATTTCTCTGTCTGCTCTGGAGTGGCCTGACCCCCAGGGTAGCACTGACTTTGACCCTCATTCATGGAGAAAGTTTCCTAGACTTCAAGATAGACCGGAATCCACAAAAGTGTGAAATAGATTATACAGAGTAGTGTAGGTGTATCATTTGGTGAGAAATTTAGGTTTTGGGATTTTTAGTATGTTGTGGATGGAAGCAAGATGGAGGGCACAGGGTGATGTCCTGGGTTTTTTCTTCATGCTTCTTCCTTCTTCTTCTTGGGTTTGGGTGGCATTTTGTTATTGGGCAGAAAAGTCCACACTGGGGGCTCTGTGGGATCAGTTATTGGGTTAAAAGGGAAAATAATCCAGGTGTCACTTCTTAATTGGATAGTTTAGTCTTAAAAGACCTTGTAACAAGAGATGGTTGGCCATTTTGTGCCTTCTAATGAAAAGCTGCTGAACTCACAGTAGTGAGACTGTGTTACTGATAAGAAATAATAAACACTTGAGTCCAAACACGAGCTACTGTCTCAAGTGCCTTCAATCCAGACCCAGAGAAACCAATGACCCGTACCCCCACACCCTGCAATCCCTTCTTGTTCTCAGAGCTGATTTCTGGTGAGCTCAGGACTTGTGCTGACAGTGGTAAGTTTGGGATCTGGGGCTGCACAACCACCAACACTCTGTCACTTCAGGCAGTGGCAGTCTCCCACCAGAGAACCCTTGGTTGCTCTGCCTGTTGCTGCTGCCAGCAACACAGGACAGCTGTTCCCATGCCTGCCACTCTCTCCTGCTTACAGACAGGGAATTAGCACCTGTTTCCTGACACCGCAGCAGGAAATTAGAAGGGAAACAGAAACCTGAAATGATTTTTCTCACTGAAGTGCTCCTAGGACAGTGTAGCTACATGCTGTCTCTTAGAGAATTGGTGTTTGATGTGGTTTAATTTTCAACAAGTCTTTATGGATGTGTGAAAAGCCCATTTAAGAAGCAGAACATCTGTCCAGATGGTGTTGGCATAGCTGAATGTGCCTTTAGGAAATGAGATGGACTAGACGACCTTTTGAGGTCCCTTCCACTTTTGTTTTCTCTGACTCGATTTTTTACAATGGAAACTAAAGTGCTTTAACACTATTCACAAGTGAGCACAACTGCCAAGAAAAATATACACTGGAGGGAAAAATCCTCTTTGACTGCTCTATTTTTTTTAACCTAATGTACAGCTAGATCTTCTCCCAGAAAGAGTCTAATTTTTTACTGTTTCTTGTGAGTACTGGCTATTTTTACTACTTTTATATCTCTTGTAAAGGCATTTCTTTCAGACAGAATACTCTTAGCCCTGTTAAGTATTTGATCCTCTTTTTTCAAAGCAGACATCACATTCTAACCTTAACGCTTTGTATTGCGATTTTGCCTTTTTTCCTTTTTTTCCTCTTTTTTTTTTATTTTGTTGGAAGTCTCTGTAATCTAAATATGTCTTTATTTCCAAGAGGATGACTGTTTCCTAGGGGATGACACTGCTTCTGGCCAAGACAAAAGGTGTTTCACCCAAGGAAAACTTCTGAAGTGCTAAACACAAGGATGTACTTTTCATTTCATCCTCAGTGCAGTTAGCTTTTCTCACCCACAGGAAGGCCTCAGCTACTGTTACCAGGTCTTTATCTGTATGGCTTCATTTGTTATTTGCATCCTTGGCAGTTCTGCTTTGGTAGTGATTTAGCAAAGGGTTCAAGATGTAACAGCAAATGTGGAATTTGAAAATATGTGCCCTGAAGGCGAGTGCAGAAACCTCTGAAGTGAATCATGGAGCTGGTCAGTCCTGGAGCTGTGTCTGGAGGTAGCTGATTCCCATCCATGGAGGGAAAGATCTGTTACTGCATACACAGTGAAGCAATAAATTATCTCTTGACCAAAATTATTCCTGTCAATCAGACAAAATGGGTGAAATTTTGCTGGTGGGATGGGAGCTGTAGATGTACTTGGGCTGCAGCTTTGGGGGTTGGAACTAGATGATCTCTATGGTCCCTTCCAACCCAAATCCCTCTAGGACGATGGCCTTGAAGATGGCAGGATCCAGACCCAGATGAGAAGCAATGGCCCTGGCAAAACTGAGGAAGGAGGAGCTTTCTTGGAGCTGGTGTGCCAGGCTGGGCTCTCCAACTGACATGTTTCTGGGAGGCTTGTGGCAACGTCTTTGGGGTTTGACCAGTGCTGAATGGATTGAGATTATTTCCTCCCACCCTGCAGTGTGTAGAAAGGATTGGTGGTGGTGTAGGAATGGTATTCCCCAATTTAGTACCCCCACTAAAAACAAAGCAAAACCACAAGCCCCTCACCCAGCAGTGGGAGACAAAAGACAGAGGTCTTGGGTTGAGATAAGAACAATCCGCTGGAATCAGCAACGAGATAAGAAAAGGAACAGTAACAGCAAAAATACTAATAACAGAAATGAACAAAGACAGGGTGATTTACATGCCAAATTGCTCACTGAAGAGCTTGACCTGACACAACATTATGTGACTGCAGCCAGTGCACCACATCCTGACTGCTCTGTCCACCATGGTTGGTCCCAACTGGAAACCATGGAAATGTGAGAGAGTCCCAGTCCATCCCTCCCCTTCATCTCTGGACATGACGTAGGATGGTGTCCAGTGACACAATGGCTTGGCCATGCCCACACAGCTCCAGGCTCAGCCCCCTCACAGTAAAAATATTAACCAAATGCAAAATATTAACCCTGTTTGTGGCAGAAACTGGGACAGGTCCAACACCCCTTTCCGGAGCCTGGCAATGGAGCACTGAGTGCTGGGTGTTGAGTAACTTGAGTTAAGGGTCCACACTCAACTCTGTCCTGGGCTTAATAAGAAATAACAGAGCAACTGGAGCCATTTTCAAATACCAATATCAACAGGAATAGAGGTGAAAACTGTTTTCAGATAGGGAATGACTGTTAAAAAGAAAAAAAATCAAACACACAAAAATACCAGCTGCTTGTGTTGGCTAGAAACTGAGGAGAGGGAAATATCTATGTAACACACCCAGAACCAACAGCCATAGTGCTGTACATTTTATTTGCTCTTGACTGAAAACCACGCCTTTTAACAGGGACAGAAAATCCCAGGTGAACAGGTTCAAAAAACTGTATTTTCTGTCAGTAGGGCAATTTATAATAGAGAATAATAACAGGACAAAATAATTAGAGCAGGGGAAATTTTGGCAGGCCAAAAGAGAAGATTCCTTGTAGCAATCCTGATTTCTGGAAGAGCCCAGTTGATCCTTTGGAAACATCCAGTGCTACCCAAGTGGTTATTAGTCCTTGATGACCTTAGAGGTCTGATGAAATAGTGTGATGAGTAACCCTGAAGTGTTTTAACCATGTTAATTACCAGAGAGGGATTCACTGTAGCAAGTATCCGCATAAACTCCCCTAACTCTTTACTGCACTCAGGAGAGAAGATGTACATTTTGCCATCAAGATGAACACAATGTTTTAATTTTAAAACTTAGGGAAGGAAAAGGTTCAAAAATGCGAAGAATTTGAGTTTTTTTAAAAGATTTTGTCTGTGGAAACCCTTCAGAGGTACTTCAGAGCACTGAATTTATCTCTTTCTGAGTGATAAAAGGATGAAATGAACCCAGCTGGGATTTAAACCTGGAGTCTTATGTTTCAAATCAGTTGCATAAATCACTACATCATCCCTTAAATTACAATACTTATGTTCTATCTTTTTAGTTTCTGTTAACCAAAACTTGTGAGCTTGGTGGGGTTTTGTGGCTCTGTCTGAAATGATTAGCTCAGCAAACAGCACAGTTCAGTGCTGGGAATGCACAGCCCTGCCATTTTTCCAAGGATGGTTTTATACATCATTTACAACTTGCTTCAGCAATTCCACAAAGTTAATAAATAGGTCTACTAAACTCACAGAAGGGTTAAAAAAAATGCTTTTCTGTTTATTCTTCCATCTTCTGTCTTTGAAGAGGGCACATGTCAGCACATACCTGTGCACATTTCCCTGAATGTCTACAGCTCAGCACAGGTCCAACCACACCCTTGTCATTCATTTAATGCCATTTTCTTCTGCCCCCACTGGGAAGCCAAAGTAGGCAAGTGTTTTGTTGTATGTTTAAGTCTTTCTCTTCCAAACTGAATTATCAAACCTCTGTGGCTGTGTGGGCCTGGCTGACTGTTCCCACATGGGTCTGGCACGTTACTGTGCTGCCCCAGCAGTGGTTACAGACCCCACAGCACACATCTCTTTGCATCCCCATCCATTAGTTTAAACTGATGAAAGAGCATTAGTTCTGGCTCTGCAAGAATCAGTACATAGGATGAGAGACACAAAGATTATCCATTAGTCATATTTATACAGATTTTGATACATCTCCTAGGGGAGATTTGGGTTTGAAGCTGACTGAGGAAGAGATTTTTTTTATCCCATTCTTCCTGTGATTTCAGAACTCCTCCTCTTTACCAGCAAGATGAAGCCAAGTTCTGCTGGAGGTGTTTCACAGAAGCCAGGGATCCTGACCCTTGTATATCAGCCAGCCTGACACACACAGGGGAGTGGGGGGCCCTGGTCCAATGTGCCGCTCTGTTTAATTCACTAATGAGATACTAATAAGGCCAGAGAGCAGAAGTGATTGCCTTGATAGCTCAGTGATTTGGTCACTCATCTAAAACGTGGGAGAACCAGGGTCATGGCCCCTGATCTAAATCAAGCAAGGCAAGTAGCTAAATGTGTGTCTCCAGTGCTGTGGCTGAAGCTCTCACCACCAGATCAATGTCGAATAACCCTTCCTCTTAATGAAAAAGTTCTCTCTGGAACTGAGAAACCACAACACAGGAAGTAATTTAGTTGAAAATGCTTCAAAAGAGCTTTGGCTGTCAGACTGCAGTGTGGGGGAAGGAGACAAAAAGGGGCAGCAGGGGAATGCCCAGGGCTGCAGGCTGCACACAGCCTGTTCTTGAGCTGTGATTTGGGACCTGGGAGCAGCAATCCTTCCCTCCAGCCTGCTCAGCTGCAGCACAGGGCACAGGCACTCACTTCTGCTTCTTCTGCAGAACAACTGCAGATTTTAGAAACATCACTTCCATGGGGTGCTGGAAGCACAGTGCAAATTAATTGCAAATTTTCTATTCTTCCATACTCTATGCAAACAATGAATTATACACATACAGTAATTAATGGTTGGAATTGGGACTTTCTTGGGGAAAAAAAGACTTGTTTAGCGAATGCTTTTCATTTGTCCACTTTAGTTCTTTCGATATTTATTGATCAGATGTGTAATGAAGACAGCTGGGTCATGCAGTTAGGAAGAACTGATGTGTTCCTGAGAGCACAGAAAATATCCCATTCAGTGAGAACCTTTATAGACTGTGACACCAGGTAATGGGGAAAAAAGCAGAAATGTTGTGTGAGAGACATATAAATGTGCATGTGATAGATACAAAATGAGGAACAGAAAGAGCAAATCCCACATGGAACTTTATCACTTGTCTTTCTAGTCCGGGCTTGTTTCAGCATAAAATACTTGAGAGTACCAAACTAAAGACTTCCTGTAGAAACCCTACAATTAAGAATTTTTTCTTAAGATTTCTTTCTAGACTTGATTAATTAGACAGTGGCTTGTAGCCCAATGCACAGTGCAGTGTATTAATTCTAAAATCTTCTAATATTGCTGGATATTTGTCCCAGTTGTAAAAATATCATATATATATATTTTTTTATAATATATGCATACTATATCTATAATATATATTATATATTTCTATTATATATATAATGTATATAATTTTATCTATAATATAGATATAGTATAGATAAAATTATATACATTATATGTATAATACATATTAAAAAAATAGATACCATATTTTTCAATCCTGATATATTCTTGACCAAATGATACAATGACAGTGTCTTACAGACTAACCTGTCATAGCTTGAACACAGTGTTTATCCTCTTTTTTTACTTTATGAAATATGCATTTTTTTAAAAATTATGATATAGGATTGTAAAGAAAAGTAGCCAAAGTATTGCATTTTATGATTCAGGAATAAAAGTTATACAGCAGACATATCTTGCAAAGGTAATCCTAAAACTTTATTTTTTTCAGAACGGGTAAAAATACTCCTTTCAGTCAGTTATAACAATTTACACGGACAGATTAATAAAACATACTTCGAACTTCTTCAATTAAGGAGGTTCCTATTTCTTGCAGAAGACTAACAGCCATGTAAAATGTATGGAAATCATTCAGTTCCAAGTGATCTTGCTTCAGGCAAGCATTTAGCTAAGTACTGAGACGGTTTCGGCTTGCTCTGCATCAGCGTCCTGCGAGGTAATGCCATTTACACCAGTGGGCAAAACTCTCCAGTCATGGCTCTTTAGAGATCCTGACTTTATGAAAGCAGTAGTATCAAATGTATTTTTAGAAGAGTTCTTCTCTGCCTTTTTAGGTACTTCTATGGTTAAGCACCGAGCCTGTATAGGATGTACCTTGCACACATCTCTCCTTATTGCACTGTATTACTGTACCCATTTCACAAATGAGGGATTGGGAATCAGTGATTGGCCTGGAGTCACTCAGTAGGTTCTTGATTAACATCTATCTCCTCATCAGCACTGTGAGTTCCTTTTAAATGAGCCTCTCTCTTGCTTTAGTCAGAACCCCTCACAAAATCCTGTTTCTGATGTTCCGCCTATCCCTTTCCCACTGCAATCACAAACTCTTAGCCTGCCATTACAAATCACTTGGGTTTTCTCTACTTTTACATTCTTTTCTAAATCCTTCTAAACTTTTTGCAGCTTCTGGACCTAAAATACATTGCCTTGTCAGCAGACCACTGGGATTCAGATTCCCAGAGCAATTTTTCATTTTCCAGAATTGGAGAAGACTCTGCAGTGCAGTGACAAGGCAGAACCCTTGCCTGTCCTGTTATGGGGTAAAGCTGTGACAGTGACAGGGTTTGGGAGTATTTTCCTTAGTGTCTTTAGAAGACAGATATTACTGTAGCTATGCCCAAGCGCCTGCATATGATCAAGTAAACACTGTTGTTCAGAGAGCTGTTGTAAATAAAATAAGCTGTCATAACCAACTGGGGCAGGCACCAAGACAATGGCAAGCGTGAAGTAAAACATGTCAGACTAAACCACTCTCATGGTATTGTAATAGCAGCTCCACTTAGAGAGTCTGAACATGCCATTTCCAGCCTTTGAATGTTTTCTGTTGCAGGGCTGAATTGAAAAACAAAGGTCTAAGCTGCTTCCTCTATTAACTTACCCACTGCAATAGCATCATCTAAATGACCACCTGAAACTTGACAGGTACGTGCAATGGAGATGTAGGACATTCAAATGCTTCTTGTTTATTGCAATATACTGAGGTATGCTTCTCACAATAAGGCAATATACCACAAAGTAGATTATATTGTTTAGCTGTCAGGAGGCTGTGTGGAAATGGAAAACTTATGAATGCTCTCCAGTGTCTCCTCATCCTTTGTTACACCACAGCACCAGCAGCTATGTGGTTATATTACACAGGGTAAAGCATCACTGTCTGCACTAGGCTGGCTGTTAAGCTGAGTTTTACTCAAAACAGATATTCTGTTACATGATACAACCATTGGGTTATTGTACTGTTTTTCAATCCAGCCCACTGAATGAGGAAAGGCTAACAAGGTTGCTAGAAAATTATATCTACCATCTCTCCAAGGACAAGTGCAAATAGAGGCATCTAATTTACCTACTAATTAGCATTTCTCTGCTGGGTTATGTGAACAATAGTGAGTCAGATGCAAAAGGAGCCATTGCAGCCTTTAACTTTGCAGCAGCTCTGCAATCCCAGCATCACTGTGTGGTTCAGAAAAGGATAGGAAGTTTTGAAGCCTGTCAGTACTCTGTAGTAATGGATCCCAGACAATTTTCTGATTTGCCTATGGCTAGCACAGCACAGTCCATTTTCAGGAAAAAAAGAGCATTTTTCACAATTTCCTTCCACACTCCAGTGGACAAGGTGCAGGCTCATTAGAAGAGTGCTCTTACCACAGGTAGGTGACATGAGGTAATTAGCAGAAGGTAAGGACATAGTGATTATAGGAGCCTGTCCACCTCACCTAAACATCAGGCTTCATTACATTTTAGGTATCTAATGAAGCGGCCACATACAGAGAGTTTCTAATATAACCAATGGAGAGAAACAGATTGCTGTGTTTACCTTGGAAGGATCCAAGGGGCACAACCTGCCTGCCTGTCCAGGACTGGTGGAAAGGACTGGCCTCCTTTTGGAGGCCTATGGGGCACCTCATTGTCTGTGTTGCACATATGGGGAATGTGAGCACTTATACAGCTGCTCCATCAAACTGGTGAAAGCTAAGCATGAGTCAGATATACAAATTAGGTATGCATCCCTCATTTTTCCAAGAAAAGTAAAAGTTGGGGTGACAGGTCTAGGTGAATGACCCTTGTGCCAGCAAGCTCCAGCACATTTGTTCCTCATGGGCCATCCCAGTTACACTGACAGTGAATACAGGAACACCAGGTTTCTACACCACCTTTCCACTACATTATGAAAAAGCACACTACACCATTTTTTTTTCTTGCACACGGCTCCTACATTCAGCATCCCACAAAGATCAGTTCTTGCACAACCTTGACATGATAAGGAATTTAATTTGGCAGCTACACACTAAAGATGGGGTACTGTCCATTCTATTTTATATCCTTGATATCCTTGTCAATAGCTGCAATTTGGATGGAAATTTGCCCAATCACATGGAGCCCAGAAATGGTTTGAAGACTAAAGAAGAATGAATGACTCACAGGGTGTAAAATTAGGATCAGAATGTGAAACACTGCAAGAACACTGTGAGATTTGTGTGATTTGTTACAAATCACACAAATCTGCTTTGTTGCTGCTTTGGGAGGACAGAAAAGCAGTAAAACTCCCTTGTCAGAAGGAGAAGAAAGAAGAAAGAAGAAGAAGAAGAAGAAGAAGAAGAAGAAGAAGAAGAAAAGGAGAAGGAGAAGGAGAAAAAGGAAAAAAGAAGAAGAAAGAGAAGAAAGAGAAGAAAAAGAAAAAGAAAAAGAAAAAGAAAAAGAAAAAGAAAAAGAAAAAGAAAAAGAAAAAGAAAAAGAAAAAGAAAAAGAAAAAGAAAAAGAAAAAGAAAAAGAAAAAGAAAAAGATCAGTGAAATTTCTGTTCTACACAGGTATGTGCAGGTGCAGACAACCATAGCAAATCTGTCTCAGGGATCTCAGAGAACATTTTTTGATTTTGTTGAAATGTGAGGCATCCATTCATAGAAGACAGAAGTAGCTGTATGGTGAAACTGAACTATTTAAACCTTGAAATAAAGCCATGCAGATGAATTTATGACTACACCATAAGAGCAAGACTCCTCAGAGTTCATGGATCTGCAAAATCAGTTATAATCAAACGCAATGCTGTTTGGTCCACCCTTAAATGTTAAATAATTCTAAGTATTAGCAAGCTACTGAATATATTTCTTTGGCACAATATAATTTAACATCCTGAAGTATCAAATGTATTTGGCTGACCTAAGGTATTGGGCTCAACTCAGAGCTAACTGGAAGAAATTTAACATCCTGTGATATATGGGATATCAGACTAGATGATCCTTTCTGGCCTGAGCTTTATAAATCTATGGAAAGTGAGGCTTTGCCATAAGTTTCTCACAAAGGGCTGTCACAGACAGGACACATTGTCCTACTGGCCTTCTTCCACTGATATATGAGGCCTGGGTTCAGCCAGTTCCTGGGCTTGCTGAGTTGCAGCTGTGAACCCTCTAGGCTTTCCAGCTATCCTTTGCTTTGATTGTTTTTCTTGGGATGTTGGCTCTCTATGTAATTGTGCTAAATCATTTTGGCTCCATGCATCTTTTATTATGGGAGGCTGAGTCCTCAGGAACTCAGAAATATGAGGTGTAATTATTTATCCTCCACCATTATTCCTACTGAGAATCTGTACTTCTGTATTTCACTACTTTTTTGCTTAGGTTGATACTGTAAATTTAACCCCTACACACCTTTGGTAGTATATCCACATCTTTGTACAGAGGGAAGGACTGAAAATACACACAATAAATTTTCTTTGACTGAACAGGACAGCAATGGAGAACTGTGAGTGCTGAAATTTTCGGTTGCCCTTTATTAATTTTATGCAAGTGTCTTTTATTTCACAGTACAAAGCTCAGAACAATGAAAGAATTGTGGAATACATTTTAAGTAGTTGTTTAGGGAATTATTTATCCCACTCAAAATTAGACATCTGTGGTCTTTATCTGAGCTAGTTGCCTCCTTTTGTAGCAGTATATAAAACCAAGTTCACCAATTTCCTTTTTCCATTTGCAAAGAATCCAGAGATTAAATGGCTAGCACTGAAAGTGTCTGTTGTTTTTGCAGAGTAGAAGGAGAGTCTATGATGACTAGCAGAAAAGTTGCTGCAGAGATTTCTAATATGAGATGGAATAAAATCCCACCCTTTGCAAACTCTTAGGAACACCTGGCTCCTTAGGACTAAGATAATGACTTCGGGAGGATGGTAGGCAGCAAGGTGATTACACTTCCATAGGAGTGATCCACATTTCATCTGTTGTGTTTATTCTTTAAGGTTAAAACAGTTTTAGGAGTTTATATGTCTCCCACAATGACATGCAGCAGCTTTTTCAGCAGAACAGGAAGGTTTCGCCTTTCCAGCTCATTCTGTGGCCAGCTAGAGGAGTTCAGAGGCCGAGTTACCCCAAAATGCATTCACTGCCACCACCCATGGTGACAACACTGCCCCAAGCCCTGTAACAGACCCTGTCCCTGTATCAGGGCTCTGCTCTGAGTTTGCAGACTCAGGAGAGGCTTCTCAGGCTGGCTCTGTGTGAATTCTGACCTGGGCACAGCTCTGTTTGCCCTGCCCATGGCTGCAGTGGCTCTAATTGATCAGTGCCTATTGCTAATTTGTTTCACTTATGTTTATCTCTGCACTGGACAGCCATGGTTTCATGTCAATACCAGAAATAAACAATTATTCTGTGACGAGGTGATTTCTATGACTATTATCAAGAGATTTAGTAGAGTCTTAGTATGATATCAGAGGCCTTGAGAGATGGGAACACAGAGCAGGGCACATGAGGGGGCAGGCACAGGATGATAACACAGGGCATAGGCTGGCACTAGGGACCTCACACCAGTAAAAACTCACCTGTTCTCCCTGATCCAGTTACTTGAAATTGTAAAAAACCTGATTTTAGGCATAGAAGAGATAGCAAAGAAACAATTCCTAACATATACAGAGAACAGCATGTCTAGGAATTTGGATGTAACTGGGAGCTGCAGAAAAATGAGGAGAGTGTAAGATGCAAAGGTTTGTTATAAACCATGTAAAAATATAATTTCACCTGGCAACTGCTAATACTCTGAGTCTGTGGGTACACAAGTTATATTTGGTATGGCACCTTAAAGAACACTAAATTGACTTTAGATATAGATTATGTTCCCTTTCCTTACATGCTTCCCTAGAATATGCACTGTTACTTGCTCCAGAGTAGTATCACTGATGATGATTTACACCTCAGCCTCACCTCCCAAATACATAAAAGACCAATTTTTTATCATTGACTTATATATCAATGTCTTCCCAATGTCCCCTTCTCAAGGATGATACTGTATTGAGCAGAGAATAGATCTGCTCCTTCATCCTTCATTCCACTGCTTTCATGGGTTTTAAATAGTGCCAGGCAAACAATGCTGCTGCTTAATGTATTTTGCAATTTAGATTGATTATTGAAAGATACTGTGTTCAGGAAAAGAGTCTATAAATTATTCTGAGATGGAATATCTTATTATTCACAACGTCCCAAGAAGCAGCAGTGAAAGTGAATGAACAAATCCATACTGCATTAGCTGCATATAATGAGCATTTTGCTAATTGGAAGGTTTGCTGGATTGGAGAAGGATCTGCCAGGGAAAGTTTTGAAGTCTGACCTTTGGGGACAGTAAAAGCACATGATAAAACAGTAAGCAATAAGCCCTGCAGGACAAACAGACACACTGACTCACAAGAGATCACTCACTGTATGGCATGCATTCTTATGATAAGCGTTGCACTAATAAAACTAGGTGAGAAGTCAAGGATGCACTAGAGCAGTTCTCTGAAATGGTGCTTGTGTTTCTGTAGTCAGAGTTCTCAGAGCTAAACTACACTTCTTTACAGAACTCATGTGGACAGACAGCACACAGAGAGAAACAGGGGATTCCCAAGGAAAATGAACACTAATGAAGTTCAGGTTCCCAGCCACTTTCAGAGCAGAATATGCTCTTTATTATCACACCAGTGAGAGGGCACGTTCAGATTGGCTCTACAATTGCTAGGTACTGAACTAGCAGTAAATTAAATTATGGTGAAATTGAGTTTGTCCCTAGAGCACAGGAAAGCTAAGCAGGATTCTCTTTCACCCTTTGCCTTCTCCCCAGCCAGGACTGGTGGGAGCAGGTGAGCAATGGGATGTCCAACACCAGATGTGGGAACTGAGCCATAGCCCCCCTGCTCCTCCTTTCCCTTCCAAAGACTGGGCAGCCACCCTCCCCCTGGGGCACAGGGGCTTTCTGCTGATGAGAGAGCTCTCCCAGCACACAAACTCTCCAGGTTCTGTCTTTGAACCAAGAAAAGGCATCTGGAAGGCTGGGACCCTTTTCTCTCTTCAATTTCCTTCACAAAGGCTGGAATTGGCTCAAAAATGTCTTAAAGAGAACTCAAATTTTTTGGAGTAGTGCTGTTGAAAGAAGGGTGGAGTGGAAGGGAAGAAAACCCAAGGACTTTCAGCTCTGAAGACGGTGATGAGAAAGAGGTGCATCAGATATATAAGCACATGGAAACTTATTTTTCTTCTCTTTCATGCTGCAAATGTCTATCACTTGCTCTAATTTTCATTGTGGTGAGTTCTTCTAGGTCAAGGGGCTGTGGTCAATTCCCTAAATGTCTGTAAGTGTGCACAAATTGAAAGGTGATGGATAAATGTTACTGCTTCAACCCCAGACACTTGGAAGCTGCAACAGGTCACAGTGAGAACCTGAACAGCTCCAGATCCTCTCTGGGCTAAATGCACATTGTCACAAATGGATACCAAACAATGAAATCAAGACTACTCTTCCTTTTAAGGTCACAGGAAAAAATAATCCCTATTGTCTATTATTAAAGGGGAAGTTGGAACTAAAAGGTCTTTAAGGTCCCTTCCAATCCTAACCATTCTACTAACCAGAGCTGCCAGAGCACAACAAAGATGGTCACAATTGTCTTACCACAGGAGATGTGGGCACAGAGAGAGCGTGTGCTTATTCATGTTCATACAGTGGCACAACAGAAAAAGGAGAAAAAAAGTCCAGCTGTCATTCTAGGCCCTTTCTTAATCCTGCAGATCATTCCTACTCCAAAAATTATACAAATGTTTTAAGATTAATAAGGCCTAAGAAATAACACTGCACACTGCCCTGGGGTAAATTTCAGCTTGCTGCGGCGAGAATTGGTGAAAGAAGCAGAACATATGGTGGCACAGGAACACACAAATGCAGAAAGATAGGAGATCACTGAGCAGGTGACTGAGTCACTGAAACGATGCCCCTGCAAGCAAGACCAGCAGGAGCTGGAAAAGCAGCAGACACCAACCAGCAACACTTCACAGCACGTTCTCACCCCGGCTGCTCCGCAAAGTGCTGGCAGCAGTTCGTGAGCTTCTCCCCAGTCTCTCTTGCAGCTCCCTCTTCCCCTTGTTGACATTGCCTGTGAACCATTTCCACGCCTGAAGCAGCTTCGCAAGGTCTCACAACAGCTTGCAGGAAGTGATACAACTGCAAGGACTTTGTTGTTGTTGTTGTTAAAATACTGAAGACGTCAAGAACAAAAAAAACCCCACAGAGACAACCGGAGAGTTAAAGGTTATCTGAGCCCGGGGGGGCAGAGAGGAGGGCATGGCAGGGGAGCAGTCTGCACAGCAGTGTGCTGGCTGGTGGCACTTAGAAAAAGTGGCATTTTCTGCTGGAGAAAGGCATTGCTGCCCTTATCACCTTCCATTAATGGCTGTGCAGCACCTCGGGGTGCCCCAGCCAGTGATTACATCTCCCTCCCGTCGCACAGAGAAATGCCCAGCCACTTTCCTTGGGGAGCACTCACAGCAAAATGGATTGAAAGGTTTTCAGGATTGTTTTGGTAAGACTTGAAGGTCAGTGCAGAGGCAAAACAGGGAGGAAATTTAGACAAACACACTTAATGTTTCCATTCCTCTTTGAGTCTCCGTCACTCCTAGTTCGAGTGGAGAACTGCGGATCTCCATCCCACCCCGCCCACATCCACTGGCTAAGGCACAGCCAGGCTCCAGCCCTCCCATCTCCTCTGCTAAACTCTTTATTTTCGTGAAAGTAACTAATGTGCTGTGCAAACTCTACCTGCCTTTCACCAGACCATTTCTATGTGTTCTCCTGCTAGCGGGGCCTGCAGGTGCTGGGGGCACTTACAGACCTTCACTGTCACCACTGCACTGGCGGCCAGGTGCTTATTGACCACACTCAGGCAGTCCAGACCAGGCTGTAGTAAACCAGATGTGCCTTCTGCCCTCCTGGCTCCTTGGTGTTTAGTTGAGCAGATGTTTCTGTGCTCACAGTATGTTTTGTGTGTGTGAGTGCCTTCTTAATTTTCCTTCCAGTTTGTCTTGGTTTGAAAGACAGGCGGCTGCTAAGGAAGGCAGGAGCCTCCCCTGGAATGGAGAATGTAAACCCCTTCCCTCCAAATTATTTTGAAATTAAGGGGCTCTCAGGTAAAGATATGAGGACAGGGATAACAGTTCTTTACTAGTATGTATAACAAGGCAAACAGAACAACAATAACTGTGGCATTAACAGCAAACAGAACCAGGGACCCAGTAAAATCCTTTTTGGCCTCTGGCACTTTCCCCTTTGCTGCAGTTACTGTCACAGCTGGCAGGAATAAGCAAAAATCCCAGGGGGCGGAAGGAGATGTATCAGAAGTTCCATGGTGGTAGCTCTGGGATGGTGCTGGCTACAGCGTGGGGAAACCCAGAGCAGCACCGAGGAAACAGCGAGGGCAGGACAGCAGCGGCCTGGCTCTGGACAGGGATGGGAGAGGCGAGATTCGGGATTCCTGGGGCACACGAGGTTTAGGATTCCTGGGGAACATGAGGTTCAGCATTCCTGGGGCACACGAGGTTCAGGATTCCTGGGGAACATGAGGTTCAGCATTCCTGGGGCACACGAGGTTCAGGATTCCTGGGGCACACAAGGTTTGGGATTCCTGGGGCACACGAAGTTCGGGATACCCAGGACACACGAGCAGATGGGGATGGGTCCCTCAGGGCTGAGCTCCAGCAGTGCTGTGAATTCTCCCCACAGTAAGTGACAGCCTGGCTGTCCTCCTCTGATGCCAAAGAGCGAGAGAGTCCCCAGCACCCAGCCCTCATCTTTTACCTGCCTCTATTCTTGCAGTATCAGTATCTCTGTCCCCCCTGAGAGAAAACTCCCCAAAACCAGAGGAGTGCCCTCTCCTTGCTGTCTCAGGCATCCCAGTCATCAGTGCTTCTTAGCAACTCAACGGGGAAAAATTCCACAAGTAACAAAGAAAGAAGAGGGAAGAAAAAACCCAACCCCCAACACAGTTCTACTCAGTGCAGTAGTAAATCGGTGCTGACCAGGGAGATGCTGAACTGCTTATTTCCTTCTATACTGAATAGCTACAGGAAACAGCCCTGAACCTCTCCTGTGTTAAACTCTGCCTCATGATGGAACTCAGGTGTTTATTTTCTACAGTGCTTTTTAACTTTTCCTCTAAACAGAGACAGTGGGTCTTTATAAAAGGTGTGAAAAACATCCTGGAGCAATTTTGGAAGCGGAGCAGAAGCTACCTGTACAGTCAGACTGAATAAGCTTTCCCATACTATTTGTACATAATTTCAGCAGGAAAAAGGATACTCTTCCCTTTTGCTCAAGTGATTTTCATTCTGTCTAAAGCAGGATTACAAACCCACTGCAAGCCCCCAGCATTGGCAAAGACGTGCCAGTTGGAGCATCCCTGACACACAAACCTTTTAGAAACATACCTCGCTTTTCATGGGTAGCAGTCACTCATATTAGCTCCTCTTGTAAGAAACAAAATGAGAACACAATGGTAACACAAACATGAAAACAAATCTCCCATTATCATGGTTATGTACTAGATGCCCTGACAAGTGCAGAGCTCAGGAAATTAGCAACAAAGGTGCAACTCCTGGAGGCAGTCACTGAAGGCAGAGTGCAGTGTTAGACTTAATGACATCGTGAAGGGTTGAAACAAGCTTAACCCCATCCAAAGGAGAGCAGGAATAGGGAAAGGCAGCAGTAAAACCTTTCTTCTTAAAGCATACTAAAGTTATTCTCGTTTTGACAAGCCCAAAACACCTGCCAGTTCCTTCCAGAACAGCGAGCTGACATATTGAGAGCTCGGCTAAGAGCATGTTTAAAGGAGAGTGATCCAGTTTCCTCACATATGAATGACTGGCTGTGAGATTTTCATACCATCACACTGCATCACCAAGGTTTGATTTATTCAGTAGCAACTGCAACACCAAAATGTGTTTCATCTCTCTCCTGATAACACCCGAATGCGGAATGGGTGAACATATCATCAGCTACTCACTGATGTAAAAACACTGGGATTTATGGAAGCAAAAAGCCAGGCCTTTGGGGAGGGTTATCTATGTAAGTGCCAAATCAGCATTTAGACCTATGTATCTCTTTTTCTGATGTTAAAAAAAGGAACATTCATGCTATGCCATCGTTCTTTCCCCTGGGAAATAAAAATATTGTTCATAAAGTGTATATTGTTAATAAAGTGTATATTGTTACAAAAGGACTTTGAACTCTGAAGATCATTTTACTCACGGACCACTGAAATAATTTTACAGGAAGAGTGAGGAAGGCTGGCAATGTCCTCCTCTTACATGTGGGTAAATCATGGTACAGACAGGTTAAGCAACTCACCCCCAAAAGGCAATGATTAGCAAATTTGTCTTCAGCTTCTACACTTTGAACACTCACATTCCTTTCCATGTGTCACCTCAAATGGTGTTTGTTATAGAGGAGACAAAATCAATGACCTACACTGTGACCACGTAAATATCACAAGGCAACAACTTCAGCTCTGCTTTTTTCCAACAGTTTGTCTTCAAAATGTCTTTTCAGCCTATGCCATCATCAATGAAGGGAGAAAAAAAGTCCCAATTTGCAGGTTTGGAAGTAATGCTTGTGATCTGGACACTTCCAAAAGGAACATTAGATGGGAGGTTTGTTTATTTAAGAGCCAATAATCAGGAACAACTGGGAAGGGGCATAATGAACATGATTTCTGCTTTTTGACAGAGGAAGTACAAAATAATAAAAAAAACACAATATCTCTACTTCATTAGGGTATTTATAGAGCATTTTTTTGTTTTAAAGGTTAAAATAAAATGAGCAACCTGCAATACCATGGTATCATTGCAGCTAAGTTCTTGGTAAACACAGTATATACTGAGATATTATCTGCTTCTTCAGATTAAATAGATCTCGTCCTCAGATTTATACTGGCAGTTTATGGGTTCTGCAAATGACTGTCTCAGCACTGCAAAGTAATTCCACCCTGTCATATTTGTCTTTGGAAATTGTAACAAATTATGGTGATTTATAACATCAAACTCAACTCTTCCATTTTTCCCCCAGATGGGAACGTCGCTGATGGCGAGATGCCGGGCCATCCATTTAGGCTGTGTGGAGGGTGACAGTGAAACATGTTTCATCTCTCTTGCCTGACACTCTCTTTCCCTTTGAGGGGAGGCTGTCAGCATAACTCAAACTGTCAGGGCACCTTTGTAAGGGGCCTGGAACAAATCTGAAGCTCTGCTACCTGCATGCCTACTAATGAGGTGTGACTGCCCAGCCCCGCCTGGCTCCGTGCAGCCCAGAGCCTCTGACCCCTTCCCAGTCCATGGAACTGGAACCTTCGTTTGTCTTGGAGTGAGGACAGCCAGCATCAGAGCAGGAAACTTTGGGGAAACTCCTCGTGTACTCCTGCCTTGCTGTGCTTTGTCCAGGAAAATTACATCTCGTGGCAGCATTGTGAGAGCTGAAAGAAAGCCCACCTGGGGGTTAAACCAACCTTGAAATACTCTCTTAACCACTCGCCTAAGGCAAGTATGTTCTTTTTGGCAAGTCAAGCACTGAGATTTTTTTGCAATAAAGTATTTCTTACTATAAAAAAAGATGAATGATATATTAAGTCCTTTAACTGGAAATTTTCTTGGTAGCTTTTTAAGCAGTAATTTTCTGGTAGCTTTTTAAAGCAGATTAATCCAGAATGCTGGATTAATCTCAAAATAAATAAATAAATTACTGTTTCTAACATTAGAAGGGGAGAGTAAGACCTGGCTTAAGCATTGTGAGATAGGTATAGCTTTATTTTTGCAAATTAACCCATGGAAGGTTTCCACTGGGAGCAGGAGGATGTTGCTTGCCTTTTGCAATGTCCAGACTCTATCTTAAGAAATGCCATTATAGTCTGAAAGTCTCCATTTTGGTCAAAGAAAGCAATTCCCAGGAATCCTTGCCTGCAGAGTCCTATGGAATGGCAGAAGCAATATATGACACAAATAGGCTAAACTAGAGCCAGCTCTCAGCTCACCTTGGGAAGATGAATTGCTCTCAAGTTAGGAGCTCAGCAAAAATTGGTATTTATTTGCCACCAATGATGGTGTTACAGATCCCAGCTCATGGCAGAGATTACTCACAGGGCTGTATGGAGGGAAAAGCCAGGAAGGGGAAGGGGATGTTTTAACACCCTCCTTCAGAAATATTTCCTGAGCTGCCTCTGCTTCGGTGAAATAGATTTCACATGATGTGAATGGAGAGAAATGGAAAGCTGAGGAACTGAAACATCCAAAATCTGCCAGCCAACTTGGCTGTGTCATGTGTTTTATCATAGCAGTAGCAGTGCTTCAGTCATTCCAGCTGAATGTACAAGAGAGCCCTCGTGTTTCCTGCAGGGGCTGGGAGGGTGTGTTCAGTGACTGCCACACCACACCAGCAAAGGGGAAATAAATGGATCAAGGATATCCCAGACACTTGCACCCTCCGAGATTAAGTAAGCAAGTAAATAAATACATAGAACAACTGTCAAATGCAATCAGTCCTGAGATTATTCTTGAAAGAGTGGTTTTATTTCTCACCTCACCATGGTTGCAGAGAATTATCATCTGACAATTTTTGCTTATTTTTACAGCAGCTTGATAAAATGTGTGCAGGCAAGTCTGTATCTGTGTATTTATTTTTAACATGCTAAGTCTAACATGCCACACGTAACGTGGCAACAAAAGGAAATAATTTCACCAAAACTACGTAATATACAACAAATAGTTGGAATACCTACATTAAATACAATTTGCATGCAACATCACATTATACAATTTCTGACATGCTGCAGAGAGGTATTAGGTTTAAAGTAACTATGTTTAGAAAGCAATTTGCAGAATTTCTGCTCTTTTTGCCAGTTTGAAAAGCAGTGATAATATGTTTTTTTCAGCTGACAAGTGAATAAAAAACAATAATTGAATGGTACCATTTTACCCACAAGGCAAGCTGATAATTAGAGGTTTAACAGACAGTTTGGATTTAATCTGAGCAGTGGCAGCTACTCCTTTTGATTTTTTTCTTGTTGTTGTTTAGGGACCAAATAAAGCTCTGTGTTTTGTTGTCTTGCTCCTCCCCTTTCCCCCATTGCCACCCCTCTCCCCTTCTTTATAAGAACAAAACAATAAATTTTATCCTGGAAAACAAGATATTTTATCCTGGCTCATATGTGACACTGCCCCCCCAGAGTGCAAACACAGAGAATGGTCATGCACTAGGACAATGCCCGAAGAATGTGCATGTGAAAAAAAATAAATCAGAAAAAAATGAGGAAAAAATAACCTGGGCAAGGGACTGGCAGCCACACTAGGGCACAGGAAGGGGGGACCAGCCCAGGGGGGTGAGAGGCAGGACACTGGTGGCACTTGTGCTGCCTCAGCATGGGGCTTGCACAGCAGGATGAAGGAGACACATCTGTGGGGTGCATGCTGCCAAAACCCCTAAAATCCTGCCAGGGAGAGGGAGGAACAGACTGACAGCACGTGCTCACCCAGACTGGGGCAGGGCACAGCTCAGTGATGGCAAATGCCCCAAGTCACACCCTTCAGGTGTCACCCATCACCAGTGGATTCCCAGCCCATCTCAAGTCACATCAAACATGAAACATGGGCCAAAAATGAGGATACTTTTTTCAGGTCAAAAGGTGCAAGGGGATGCCTCAACTATTTCACAGTCCCCTCTTCCAAGAGGAATAGCTGTTCTTTCAGTCCAATGAGCCTCTTTGCAACAGCAGTTTTTACTTATGCTGATCCATGGCTGAATTTTAAGGAGTTATATTACTGATCTCAACAGTAAAATAAAACCATTGCTGAAAAATACAGTCTATTAAACACTAATGAGTATATAAACCTATTTTATAAAACCACAGAGACTTCCTGGAGGGCTAGTCAGACCAGACAAAGAGTGAAGACTGCGCAGGCCATTCCCTTTTGAGCAATTTCCAATTGATTTTATATCATGTCCAGAAGCAGAATTCTGGTTTTGCTTTTGGCTTTCAATAGTTTATTGCGCCTGAATGTGAGATCTATTAAAGCATCCTCAGAAATCTGAGACCTAATTGGAGGCCAATTAAGAACTTCAGCAATATACAGATGATAGTACTCATTATTAAACATGTTTATTCCCCAAAGAATTTACATTGAATAAAATGTTCTCATTGCTTTTACTCTGGTTTACATTTGGAGATGTAAGCTGGAGAGGAAAAAACTTCATAGCTCATTGCTCACCTTAGACATGATTTATTTTATTTTAAAAGATTTGTAAACTAGGCAGGACAGGTGACGTTTGAAGTATCAATTATTTTTCTTAAAATAAAATTAGGAAAAACCAGGAAAATTAGGAAAAAAGACTATTAATATAGTCTTTTTCATTTGAAGACTATATTAATACCTAATGCATAAGTCGTTATTAATATTACTGTAATGAGTGCCAAGTGAATTAATGATGGCTGACTGCTTATTTTAAAATTATTCACATTTTTTATGTTTATTCTCAGCTCAGCCGTTATGCCCTTTTTATAGGACGTGCTTAAAGAGCAGTTGAATTCAACCTCTAATAGAAGCACAAGAAAAAGTCATTGGGAAAAATAGTTCACATGGGAATAATTAGCTTGCAATATTCCCCACTATTTCACCCCTTGCTTTAAATGTGTATGTCAGAGTGGACATTTTCCATTCCTCTGTTAATTGACAGAAATAGTGGCTCGTGTGCTTTCAGAGGCTGCCTGCTCAGACTCCAGAGCACTCCTTTCTCTGGAGATGAAAGAAAAGAAAATCAAATGTGATTCTTCCAAATAAGAATGCAGTGTATTACCACTCAGTTATTAGGGAAGAAAAGTACTCCTCTGAATGCCCAACATCAAGGTCTAATTCCTAGACCTACCACAGTAATGAAAGCAATGAAAGACCCACCTGAGTAATGAAAGTCACTGACAAAGTCACTTAATCTCCCCATGCCTCAGTATCCAAAGTCACACAAATGAGTCTCAAGGCTAGAGGGACCTCAAACTATGCCTCATGCAAAATATAATAATAGATTTGACATCCAATCTGCAGTCTGATTTTCTGAGGCTGTGGCAGGACTTCTGCGTGAGTGGTACATGCTGAAATTCAAGCCATTGCTTCAGGTTTTAAAAACACATTGAGGAGACAGACTTTGGGAACAGCTGCATGAAGGTTTTGTGCTAAGTTTACAGTAAAAATCAGGGTACAGGGTGTCTTCTCTGGGCTACGTGTAGCCTTGATTTGTTCTCCACCTCTTGGAGTTCACCTGGCCACTTTCACATCCACCATGCAACCCCACATGTACAATTTTATGCTGTCCATCCTTGTGGAAAAGAAATCTCTTGACTGAGGTCTTCAGAGACATCAGGGTCATTCTCAGCCCCACTGGAGCCCATAGGAATATCTAATCAGGCAAATGTTCTGGCATGGAAGCACCCAGATGTGGTGAGCAATACCAAAAATCACCCAGTTTGGTGAGTAACAGGCCCACTGTGATCTCTGATGAGCCACATCCACACTGGTTTCCTTATGTCAGCAACCCAGAATTGACCATGGAGGTTCTGCAGCCCCTGCAACTGCAGTCAACAACTCCAGAAATAACAAACTACACGTGAGAGTTATTTAAAAACCCCAAAACCAACAATGCATTTTATTATGGGGAACTGGTACACAGCTTCTTTTACATTCAATTTGTGATGGCAAGAGGTTTAGTAACATGTTGCCTACAGTCACAACCCAGAATAGACTTGCCATTTTCTCACAAGTCCTTTTCTGGAAAAAAAATTACCACGTGGGATATTATGTATGGAAGTAAAAGGATCTATAATGTATTATGTATGTAATTTTTTGTGTATAAGGCTATGTATAAAATATTCACTTCACACTTCTGTTGCTTGAGGGATGGCAATATGAGAGATGCAATTCAAGACAAAAAAAGAGTAGAAATAGGGCAATGCTGTAGTATTTTGTCAGTTGTTCATATTAATTTTTTCATCTTAAGCAGCACACTGGACCCCTTGGGGACTACCAAGCCCTGACTTTTCTCAGCAGTTTAAATCCCTTTTTTTAGCAACTTATTACCCAGCCAGATTGTCTGACAGCACCCACAGCAACAAGTAGTTAATACTTCTCCTGCAGTCTTAATTCAGCCCATTGTGTTTGGGATTGCAGGGATGGAAATGATCACACAGTGAAGTGCTGCAAAATGCAATCTCTGCAGACACAATGGGGTTGAGTTAAAGGACACGAGACACTTAACTCTGAAACCCCTTGCTTTCATCCAAACACTCTTACTTTAAGAGCATGTTTTTGTGGTTTAGTTTCTTTTGGTTTTATTTTATGACATGGAAAAGTTCGATGCTTATTTGATGCACAAAAAAGTTCCTACATGCCTTCACTTCCAGGTGGTGATGGGTTTCTATATGAAAAAAAAAAAAAAAACCACCAAAAAAAAGAAAATTAGAAAAAGGAACCTGGATTTAGCAACCTTCCCTTTTGCGTGTCACTTTGGGCCCTCAGAGATGTGGTCAGACAATTGGAATGAGGTGGTTCTAGATTAAAGTCCTGGCAGAACACATTATTGAAAGCTGATTTACATGTTAATAACTTGGAGCAGTGATTTTCCTTTCCTAAGTGTGTTAATTTCCCTCCTTGTCCCTCAGCACAGTTTTAAGATGCTATGAAGATTGGTGTTATTAGCCCTCCCAGGATGGGCAGATAACAGGTTTTTCTCTCTGTGGCTGCCAGATTACAGTGAAACTGGCTTTTCTGTTAACAACACAGGCATGTTTATATGAAGTCAGGTCCCACACAGAACACTCCCTCAAAAGAGAACAAATCATTCTTAGCTTCTGTATGTATCCTTTAAGGTCTGGGCAGATGGCCTCAGGATGCAGAACTGTGAATGTATTGTAGAGCATATGGAAATATGCAACACTCATGTTAAAAGAGCAACACCTCATGGAAAATTTTCTTATGCATATTTTCTGTGCCATGTCCCAAGCCACATCGTCCGCCTAAAGAGACAAGCACAGAAGTCAGCACCTGTATGTCCTTGGGAACAGGACCTGTGTGTCCTTTTCTACAGAAAAATGTTCCAGCTTGCTTCAAACACTTCTTGCACCCATGGCCAGATTTCATTTTCTGCAGAAAGGATTTTCCATACAGGAAACCCCACCTGAAATTCCCAGCCTTCCAGGGGCTCCCCAAGGTCGGCACCTTTCAGTGTCTTAACCTACAGCAACCCTTTAGGGACACAATGTAGCCCTACATAATGGTGGATGGCTTGAAGGAATGCCTGCTCTAATTATTCATTACATAATAAGTGTCAATTCAGTAATATAACTGAAGCATTGATTTATGTTATAAATTGGCATCTGCATTTCATAAATAGTTTCATTTTAATGACTTATAATTGCTACATATCTGCAAGTTATACAGTGCAAAAAATGCTGGACTGCATTCAAAATATGTTGGCATGCATGCAATTACTAAAAATGGGGAGAAAACCCAGAGCAAATATTTAATTTGGTATTTGCAGCACTGTAGTGTTATCAGCCTGCACAAATGCTATAATTGTCATCTGTAGAAAGACCAAAGCAAAGTGTTCTGGAAATAGAAAATATGTCTCACATGTCATGGCCTCATCCATCAGTCACTGTATTCATGTAATCTTTGCCCAGCTGAAGTCAATGGTGTTAGTTATCAAACCGGGCTGACAGGGCTGAATAGAAGTGATAAAAAATGAAAACCTTTTAATGAGAATTATTTAGTCCCTGGGCCTGATCCTGCCAGTGTTTTCTTTTGGACATGCTGCTTACTCCTGTGAGCAGCTGAGTTTGGAAGTGCTGGCAACACAGCTCTGTGCTTTAACAAAACCCAAACGTGACAACCCAGAGCTCAGCAGCCTCAGCAGCCCTGCCTCCTGCAGGATCCCTCATCCCAATCCCATCTCCCTTCCTGGGGACATGTCCACCTGGAGGTGAGCCTGGCAGGTTTCCTTTGGAGCTGGGGTGCCTGCTGAAGAGGGGATGCTGGTGGGGGAGCAGCACTGCCCCATCCCACCCACAGCTCTCCCCGATACAGCAGTGCTGAATTGCTCAAAGGACTCTGCTCTGGTTGGGAGTCTTGCTGTTCATGTAATTTACTGCAATTGTTAAACAGAAACACTTTTATGTCAAGGCAGAAATCACTTGGTGCTTACAGTTTCTTTTGGCAACTTTTGAAAGGGTCAGAGTGCCAGGGATGAGCCCAGCTGATGCCCTTCCCATGGGTGCTCTCCATGCTCACCTCTCCCTCATGCAGGGCTTCTGATGCTGTTCACAGGGAGACCCCCTTACGATGAGGGAAGAGATGAGGATTTCACTCCATGTTTCAGAAGGCTGATTTATTATTTTATTAGATATATTATATTAAAATTATACTAAAAGAATAAAGAAAAGGTTTCATCAGAAGGCTAGCCAAGAATAGAATAGCCAAGAATGATAACAAAAGCTTCTGTCTCAGACAGAGAGTCCAAGACAGCTGGGCTGTGATTGGCCATTAATTAGAAACAACTCCATGAGACCAATGACAGATCTACCATTCCACAACAGCAGATAACCATTGTTTACATTTTGTTCCTGAGGCCTCTCAGCTTCTCAGGAGGAAAAATCTTAAAGCAAAGATTTTCCATAAAGGATGCCTGCGACAAGGGCTCCCTGTCCCTACCTCATGCTGCTGTTCCCACAGCAGAGTCTGCTCTAATGAGTTAAATACAACCTCTCTCCTTCCCTGGAGGTGTGTTTCTAACCTGGACCATGTCAATGATTCAGATTACAGGACAGCCACTCTGCCAGATGGCTGGCATGGCCAATCCAGGGTTCAGGCTGTGGTGGGAGCAGAAAGGAGCAGGCAGGCTTGGCCGTGTTGTCTCATCTCAGAGTGATGCTATCATGGTTTCCTTAAAGTTTTCAAAACAGCGTGAATCAATGGGAATAACCTCAGCAATGTTTTCCTCATTGGGCTTGCAAAATCTCATCTCTTTTTTATTCTCATCTTATGGAGTAGGAAAATTCCTCCATGTTATATAGGGAGGAGAAGAAGGAGGTACTGAGAATATGTAACCCCACTGATCTTGCTTGATCCCTGCAGGATCCCGTTGCCCTGGTGGACACTGTAGCTCCTCCCCACTGTAAACTGCAGCATTTGGGTTCATGTGGGCTTCTCTCCCAGCTGTGTTGGGGCTCTGTACCCTCCCCATGCTCACCTGTTTGGACAGCAAGCGTGCTAATGAAAAAAGATTAAAATATGAGTGCACTTGGGAAGAAAAGCTATGGAAGTTTTCCACTGGGGAGGGGTATCACTTCTTGTGAGATGTATTTTAAGAGCATCCACAGGAGTATTTTTTGAAAGCCATATGTTACTTATTCACATGCGTATGACAGAACTCATATATGAGGAGTGATACAGAACACAAACGTAGGTGTTGCACATTTCATATGTGCATATGTTCATAGCCTATTCCCAAATTCAGCCCCTGAAATGCTTCATTACATGTACACCATTTTCAGGTTCAGTATTTGGTTACCTTCGGCTTAAGAAAAATGCATTGTTTATTATTAACTTGTTAAAAAATATGTGGAATCTAAAGCTTTCTTACTGGCAGAATTAAAGTAGTTGCTTTTATAAGAAAATGAAGTCAAAGTAGGACTAAATCTTCAAGATTATTTAATTAATCTTTGTATGGGTTGGGGCACCACCAGATTGGAACTCCATAAAACAGCACAAGCTCACCCTCTTTCATCTCCCTTGTTCTTCATTTCCTTTCCCTGGTGATCACAACTCATGAATCCCAGGAAACTGCAGTTTGTGTGCAAGTTGATAGGATTTACTTTTAATTGGCAAAAAAACTGACCCTCATGCTACCAGGACTAAAGCAGAGTGTGAATATGTAACTGAGACTTACTGAAACTCCTAATACCTGTATAGCAATCTCTGGGAATGTAAGGGATGAGGCTCCTGAAGCAGGAGAGAAGTGGCAGCCCACGTTGAGCAGCCAAAGCAGAGGTGTCCTGGCCACAGACCTGCAGCAGAGCAGATCCTCAGCCAGGGCAGCCACTCCCCCACTCCTCTGCTCTCAGAAAAAGCCTCCCAAGGGCTTTTTCCCGTGGGAAAAGTCACTGACAGGAACAGCAAGTGCTTGAGCCAATTGTCTTTTGGGTGCTCACCATATTGCCCAGAAAGTAGCAGCAATCAGACAAGATAAGCAGGGGACTGCCATGACAGGACACATTTTTTCTTAATTCACAACTTCCCCAGGTGTAGCTGTTTTTGACCACATTTAGGATGCAATTATTGTAACCATTTAGTTACAGATTTCAGCTTTTAAATTGTCAGCCCTCAGAAAAGCTTAATGAGCTACAGAAGGACATAAAGTTTGTGCTTTTCCACTGGTGAAGCAAAGCAGAAGGTAGACAAACCAACAGTTTGAGCATCTCTGCAATCATACTACTTAGCACATGAAGACAGACCTCTGTCCTCCAGAAGCTGTTTGTCTAGCATTACAATTTGAAGAAAATTTTAATCCTCCCTGGAATTTCATCATGGTGCTTTGCAGGATCTTGCTCTACCTCTGGTCAAAGCCCAGTACTCTCAACTGCATGGAAAATATTTAGCATGTATTTGAATGCCACACTAGATGGAAAGACAAGAGAAATTACTCTTACAGTCGTAAGTAGAAAATAAAGTCACTGTACTAAGGAAGGTGGTTTAAAATAAACAATATATTTTTCCAGATGAAATATTATTAACCCTTAATTGATTATGAATTATATAATGACATCCTCTGTTCCCTATAGAGAAAACACAGGCAGCTTTTGTGTGGTGAAAAACAATGCACAAATAGTTTAAAGGCAGTTACTGAATGTAAAATACAGTAAATAAGTAACGTGCCACATAAAATGAAAAGAAAAATGTCTGGAACAACTTGTCAGAGGAGAAAAACAAGGAGTAGTCCTTCATGCCAATACAGATGTACCTTAGAAAGAGAATAGCTGACAGGAACTCCTCATCACAAAAGAAGTAAGAACAAAAGAGAACAAATCTTTAAACAATTTTTAACTTTTCTCTCTTTCCAAGAATTATATCTAAGAACAATCAGTATGAGCAATACTTGTCTGTATTTACATTGTTAAGGTACACTTCATAGATCAGTTAAACCAGCATTACTTGCACATGGAATGGATCTGGATAGCAAAGGGTCTCCATCATGAATCTGTTACTGAGATGTTCATTTAATTCAAATAGGAAAGGCAAGAGGAAAAGACTGGCTGGCAGATTTATTGATTACATTTCACCAATGACCAGCAAAAGGCAAGCACTCTGAAAATCCCCAAAGGTGATCATTAGTACTGAGTAACTGTCACTAAACATTAGCACCATCAGCAGACTGGAACTAAAAGAAAGTGTGATGCTTCAAATGTGAGGCCCAAGAGGAATTGCCTGTGGTCCAAAGAAAAAATGGGACATCTTACATCATGGTGCCTGTGTTTGAGACAAATGAAATGCTTTATATATATATAAAATACATGTAATATATATATAGATTCATGTGCATATAGAGAGACATAAAATTGGTCTAGCATAGTCAGGCAAATTGGGCAGGTCTCCCTGCTATAAAACAAAAAATTAATGTGTCAAGCTAATTTCGCGGTCCACTTGCCTGGAGCTGATTAGGACCAAATTAAACTTGGTCCTAATCAGCCTGAGTGCTTTGCAGGTAATACAGAAATCTATGGGATATGCTTATTACTGTAAAAGCACGTGCACATTATCTGCAAAAGCAGTGTAAGAACAGGTTTATCCAAATAATACGTGGTTTCACACTTTCTAATGCATTGTTAGCTCACCTGGTTTTGGTGGATTTTTATTTGAAAGTCCCATGTTTCCACTGCACAGCAGAATCAGACATCAAACAAATGATTATTTATTTTTCATGCTTGAATTTGATCTTATGATCACTGACTTGGCCAAAGGAGCACTTTCTGTATCTGAGGCAATGAATTTAGGTTTTACAGGAAGAGAAAGTATATGAAGGGTTTTGCCACTTCCCATTAGCTACCTCCTCCTTTCTTTTTTTTTTTGTAACATCCTGTGATTCCCATATGTGTGCTTTTGTTCCATGGGAAACAGCAGGGACAATGCCGTTTGTCCTGCTGGCAGACAGCTGCTTCTGATACAGACACACTGCTGCCTTTTGTGCACTTGAAGCATCACCTCCTCCAGGAAAAAGAGCCCATTTGAATTCCACCCTCTTGGTGTGTGTAAAGCCCTGCTCCAAACACAACACCCCAACAGAGAAAGTTATTTCCTGCAGTGACCCAGCACCAGCCCCTTTCATCTCGGGGCCACAACAACAAAAGCACAATGCTGTTAAAGGCCCTTCCTCCCTCAGTGGTACCTGGGAGTCACAGAGGAAACAGGAGACATGGGAATGGGCTGTGGCAAGGCACTTCCACCAAGAGCATCTAATCACTGTGACCTTGATCTAATCATCTAAACCTTGTGACTGTGCATGAGCAGGGACAGAGCCACTCCATCATGCTGCACAGAGGGCTGCCTGCAGCGTCGAATCCTGCAATCAGCATTGAGGGTGAGAATTTCATCACCTTGCAGGATTCACGTCTCATCAAGTAAATCTTAAAACTAAAACTTGAAATTAGGTGTGTGGCCTTTAAATAGGTGTCTTCCACAATGTCTAAAGCAACAAAAGGAAGATGAGCTTTGGGAAGGTTCAGATTCCATGGTAAAATGAAGAAAGAAATCCAGCAGTGTGCTTTCTGCCTGCAGCATGGGATACTGCAGCAGGGATGAGGATTCAGATCTGCTGCTCTTTACTGAGGTCACTTGAGTCACTTCAGGGCCTCCTGCTTCCCTTGTCCCACTTCCTCCAGTACAGGCAGGGTCTGGTATCCCTGACCTGGATGACAAGGTCTGGATGAGAGACTCCTGCCTGAGTGGACACTGCTGCAATCTCTCTGGTAAACTTTATGGACAGTTTCCACATCAAACAGGACTCTGCCAGAAATCAATTCTTTAAAATCAAGATGACAGTGAAGATAAGATTAGCTTCACAAAGATGCAGTGATTTGTACTGGGACTGGGAGCAGCTCTGCAAGATCCAACTCAGTTGTTTCCAGCTGCCTTATATTCCATTTCCCAATTCCAAATTGTATTTCTAGGCTTCCATCCCTAGAGAGATGGATGAGAAGCAGCTTTACAAAATGCTTACTTATATGACAGAACCTGGTTTTTCATCTTCAGAACCTATTAATTTTGTATCTGTTTCAATGAGTTAAGGTTGAAAGAAGGACCACTGGCTCAAAGAAACCCCAACAAAGGTATCTCCATTTGATCATTTTTATTTCAATGTCTGACAGCACCTCATCTCAGCATTTAGATAATGTTCTTAAACTGTGACATTTTCACTCAGTTTTAGAAGCACATTATTTCTGAATAATGAACTCGTGTTTATAATTGGTGTAACCTTAAAGAAAAAAAGGTAACTTTTCAACACTTTTCCACGTTTTCTCCCCATATTTCCATATTCCACGACAATATTGGCAATTATTATTTAAGTCAAAAGGGAAAAGCAAAATAATTTACATCATCCATCACAGCTCCCTTGCATGAATAAATTACAAGACACCATGGCAAATCAATCATGGAGAAAAGAACAATCTGCATCAAACACTGTATTTGTGTGCATAATCTTTTTAATATTTCCTGACCTCGTATATCAAACCAGCAGATTGAATTCTGTGAACTTTAAGTAATACAAAGCTATTTATCCCAAAGTCCTATGAGGAAGCTCTAACCTAATCAGTTAAATTCAGGATACAGCCACAGGAATAAAGAGAACAGACCTAACTCAGCAAAAGTTCCAAAACCTGTTTGCCACTCAAGTTAGTTTGCAGAGTCAGTAAGGTTTTGATACAAGAATCATCACCTGAGGTTGTATGGATGATTCTGTATGCAAGAGGACCTGGTTACTCATTCTCCAGAATTGGTGTCTAAGGATTAGAGATTTGCCAAGAGACCTTATGTTCACAGAATATTCACAGTTGGATCCACAAGGATCATAAAGTCCAGCTTTTAAAAGAATGGCACATACAGGGTTCAAACCCACAAGCTTGGTATTATTTGCACCATGCTCTGACCAGCTGAGTTAATCTCAGGGTCACCTTTGCCTTCTTTAGGAAAAAAATTAAGCAGCCCATCTGCTTTTCCTATTTTGAAGAGATATTTTTACCTTATTGTCAGTCACAGCTAACAGGACAAGGAGAAGTTGTCCAGGATGAACCCCTTGCCTTTTTGCTTTTACAGGCTGCCAGTGCTCCAAGGCAGGAAAGCATGGGATGGGAGAAAGGATATGAATGAACTAGTCTTCAATAAGATAAACCCCAAGTATCCAGTCTGAATTGACAAAGGGAAACACATTTCCTGTTTGTGAGGAACATCTATATGAAGAATGTACGTCTGAATCTGAATTACTGGAGTTCACCTCAGGGCTTCCAGAAAGCTCAGTGGTACAAAAGCCTCCACAACAGTGGTCTCTCCATCATGCAGAAAGGTTGTGTGCCAAGACAGGCTTGCTCTACTGCATAAGGAGAAGCTACACTCATCTACTCTCTGCAAATGTGTCATTCTCTAGGGAACAGATCTGAGATGGTAAAACTTCAGCAGGACTCTTGGCTGCCTTTCCTGAGGGATGTAGCATATGCCCACGCCTGCCCTCCTGCTGAACAATCACTCTGTATCTTCTAACATCTACATATCCACTCTTTTCCCACAGTTAATTCCTCCCTCATAACCTCCTGCTTCAGGGTCACAGCTCTATGGAGGTATTAAGGGGATTCAAGCTGGCAGGCAGAAAAAGAAATAGACCTCAGAGTTAATTTTGGTAGATTCTGCACATATCCATAGTCTATACATGCTTCAGATTGTTCCTGAGTGATGGCAATAAATGGAGACATAAAAGAAAAATTACCTAGTCCCGTTTCACAGATGAAGGAGTAGAAGACTGTAAGTGGTAACTACTGACTGACTTGGTCAAAATCATAAAGGAATGTAAAAATTTCAATTCAGACCACTCACATTTATGGTAAAATATTTTGGTTTAGGGATTTGGTGGATTTCCAGGGGTAGAAGAATACCTGATTTTTCTTTCTCTCTGGGGAAAAAAAAAGAATTTATAAAACTCATGAAGTCTTAGCAGTAGACACAGAATTGCCTTTTGTGGAAAGAGTCACAGCATTACCATTTATTCAAAAATTTTTACCTCTTTTTCATCTAATTTCTGTACTGTTTCTGCAAGCGTGTTGAACGCACATTATAAATGTTATACCCCTGACTCACTTCCCTGCTTGATTTTCCTTCCTCTCATATGAACTAAGTGTCCTAAATTTAATTTACCCCCTTACAAATTGGCTGCCCTTTCATGTCAGGAGCGAAAACGCCCACTCAGCACCGCTTGAAAAGAACCTGTCTGCGGTTGGGAGGGAGAAGTCGAGGTGCAGCTTTAACTAACTAAATTAAATACAACCGGAGCTCGGCGCAGCTGGCAGGTTTGATTTGGATGTAGGATGCTGTGAGATAGCGATAAGTGAGTGCTCAGGACCAAAGGGAATTAAAGGGCTGTGCTTGGGTTTAATGGAGTCACTCTCTTTCTGTGGCGCATCCATTAAGGACGCCGTGCTGGCACGCGGCGCTGCCTGCGCCGCTCGCGCTGCAAAAGGACAGCTTCAAATGAGCCCTGCGCTCCTCAGGACACGAGCAGGTGCCCCTGGAGGGAGGCAGGAGAGACACCCTTTGCTCAGAGCCTTTTAAACTAAGGGACAGCTTCTCCCAGTTCTGAGGTTCTGATCCTTCCACATGGGAAGTATCTACTAGAGCACCCAAGAGGTGGTTCAGACATCACAAAAAAAATTACCTTACCCTGAATGAGAAATTTCTCTCTCTCTATTAAAGAACTCCTTAAAATTTGTAATGAGAAAAATTACAGAAAACAATTTTTTTTCCCTACCCATCTTTTCAGGTTATTTAATAGTGTATTAGACAGCAGTTTGTCTGTATTGCCTTGCTCTCTTCTGGTATTAGCATTTTCTCTTTTCACGTAAGCTCTTCCCTGAGGAACAATGAAGATGGGCAAACATTTTTAAAGATTATGATTCAACTGTAAAACCTCTATTTGTCAGTGTCACCAACAGGCAGGTGTAATGCCTGAAAGTGTCTCTCAACTCTGCTTTCTAATGGGACTAAAAATGTAAATGAAACATTGATTGGTACATAATTAGTACCATAGATTTGACACTTGTCTGCCTCTGGTAATGATGAGAACTTTCCTTACGTTTGCAAAATACTGTGAAACCTCCTCAAGGAAGATGTGGCTGAAGTAAAAAGCTGTGACTGGATGCTGTAATATGCTATGTTTCAAATTAGCTACTCAGCAAGACACCTCTGCAGGCAGAACAGGCTAAATATTCAATTTTAAGGCTTTTTATAATTTTTCTGTTAAATTCATGAATTATTCTGTCTCTGGAGAATTTAAAATTTAAGTGCTGTACCATAGAAGAACTGGCCACTAGATGATGACAATGTTTATTAACATAAGCAATCCCCCTGAATGTCACAATTTTGAACTAACAGTTAGAACATTGAACACTAGAGTAATTATCATGACTATGAATCTGACAAGCCCCATTTCCAAAAAACAGTCATTACACAATCCTTGGTCTTTTGCTCAGTTCAAAGCTAGTCTTTAATTTTCTTTTCTCTTGTGTATATATGGCAATGTAACTGATGTGGTAAAACAACTCAAGAACATGTAAATATGTTTGTTTCTCATGCACAGAGATGCATATGTATAAATAATTTTAAGTAAATAATGTGCCAAGGAAAAAGGAGAAATTGTTTTGAATAATATTTACTGATTATGAACAGAGAAAAAATATATTGGTTTAAGGATAAGTGTCACATAATTTGACTGATTATTGATTTCAAAAGGAAAAGCACCAAGTCACATGAGAGTCACATGTAGTACAGGCAAAACAAAGAGAGATTGACAATAAAGAAAAGAAAGAAAATATCCCTCCAAAGATGATGACTCTCCAAGCAAATTCAGACCTCTTCTTCACCTTTAATTTATTTTATCTGATAGTTTTTCATTTGTCCTTTCTTGGAGGTGAGGTCATTACTACTCTGCATTACAACAGCAGCCAGTAATCACAGATATAATCAAGATCTCATTGTGTCAAAAACTATTGTGGAAAGAGACACTTTCACCAAAAATATCTTGGAAAATGTCAGCTGTGTGACTAGGAACTAAATGCCTTAGTTGGTATACTTGCCTAGGTGAGCAGACCAAAAATACAGGCTGCATTTATACAATTAGAGATTGCAATTATGCTGTGAAAACCATGATTTCAGCAAAACTTCTCCTTGCTTTAAATTGCCAGGATTATGCCCACAGCTGCACTCGAATTGATAAAGATGACAGACAAAAGTATTGGGGAGGTGTGATAGTTATCCCTTTGGATGCAATTATTTTAGTCAATAACAAAGATATTTTGTTATGTATCTGTAGGAAGTTCTTAATGAAGTTTTTATACATCAGGTCTAGAAAATGGTCTTGTTAGATATTTTATCTGTTGCACTTAGATATCAAGATATTTCTGGCTACCTATGTCATACTATGCTGTAAAACAATGAAATTATAGTGATTTAAGTACCTTCACCATAGATCTATATCAAAAACCAGGAAGAAATGAAAGGTTCTCTGGCATTTTGTACTTTATCAGGCTTTTAAATGGCCATTATTTTCCCAATTAATTTCGCATTACAAGTGTCAAGACTTCCCAAGATAGAAAACATGCAATTTTGCTCTACTTCCTGTAATCATGACAAAATAAATATCCAAGGAACCTGTCTTGGAAGGGGAGAATGAAAGCAGGTGAACCTGACACTGTTCATCCAAAAATTATTTTCAAAACCTGGATACAACACCCTGACACATAAAGCTAAACACTGCCTGCAAAATAAGTGACTTTGGCTCTAACTAATTTAGTAGGACCTGATGGTACTCAGGACACATCCAAAACTGCTCACATCTTTTGAAGCCTGAGGATCTCAAATTATTGTATAAGAATTTGAAAATCTGGGCATTAAGAGGGCATATTTTTGATGAAAATTAAATTTGAGAGCTGATGCAGCAAAGGATGATTTCTTTTCAGAAAGCTGGATCTAAATCAGCTCTGCATATTTAGATGTCACTGCTATGTATTCAGGGCCCTGATGGTGAATTTTTGGCTGAATTACCTGTAATTTAAGAAAACTGTTCACTCATTACCTGTAATTTAAGAAGACTGTCCTCTCAAGAGGTTCCTGACCCCTTTGCCAGAGCAGAAGGGAGCAGGCCCTGGTATCTTCACCATGACAGGCACAGCCATCACAACTCTGTGACCATCTGCTACCAAGCCAGAGAACACTGCAATCCTTCGTCTACAACCAAATTAAAGCCCTTGAAACCAAGACTACAGGGAGTGGGTCCTTAGAGAACACACAAATGTGCCTGGGGGTATGGCTTTGGAAGGGAATCACTTCCCACAGCAGTCATGGGGTGACACCTTCACCTCCTAGCCGGCAGAGCACATCCAGTCTGTGCTTTGGGAGGTCACCTTCTCTCACAGAATGTGGCCTGCCATGGGCAACTTCCAACTGCTGTTTTCACACCAACACTGAAGGGATCCTGAGACGGCTACCACAGGCTGCCTTTTGGTTCAGAACTGCAGTTAAGCCTAATCAGCCAACTCAGTGACATAATTACAGATATACTGGTTAAACCTGTGTAACAACGCTTGGGGGTCTTTTATTGCTTTGTCTCATTATTTTTATGTTATTTAGCTTATGAGGTATAACTGAAGTATACCCTAAGAATTTCTGGAATTATTTCCTTTTTTAAAAAAAACATAGCCCTAAATGACAACCAGCAGCAGTCCTTCTCTACACATTTTCTCAGAGCTCCCACAGCAACACAGATGTGCAAGGAAGAATGATAAACACGTGGAACTAATATAGTGCACAAAGTAAAATTCAGTTAATAAAGCAATATCCAGGAATAGTCCACTGTAAAACAAACCTTGTTTTCCATAAGAAATAGAACTATAATTTTCCAAAGACACCTCCACAACTACCATACCTTCCTTATATTGGATTAAATTTGATCACAGAAAAAGCAAGCAAATATAGTTAGACTTGAAATATAAATTTTCTTTCTGGTGGAATTTCTCTTAATTTCTGCTGAATTATTCACTGTTCCTTTTGGATAGTGTAAATGTTCTACTGAATCTTGTTCTTATTGGTGTTCTTAATATGCTTGTAAGACAACTACAGATTTTCTGCACAGTGTCCGAACATTTGTGTCAGGAGCACTTATACATCAGGTGAAAACATGTTGACTTTTGGTTAAGTATTGAAAAAACTTTCTAAGCATCTGTTAGTGGTATTGAGCAGTTATTCAGCTACCAGAAGTAGTTTTATAACACATAGCTATTTATATGGAATAATCTATTTCTTTTGTTCATTCTGAAACTGTTTCACTCCCTCCCCTGGCTAAGGTTTTCTGGTGGTATCTTTAGAATCAATTCTTATCTGCCATTACTCCTTCAAAGGACCAGTGATACAAGTTCTCACTGCAGAAATAATCAGCAGTAACAATGCAATATCAAGTTGCTAGCTCTTCAATGAGCCAGGAAACATAACCATTAATTTATTGTACTTTGTTATGTCACAAGAAAAAAACATCCATTTTTATTTTAATAAAGTCAAACCCATTGAAACTACCTGTAAAACAAAATAATAAGCACTTGATTGAATTTATTAACATTATCTCTTATTTCAATGCTCTTGATGAACTACAGACCACGAAGCCCAGCAGTTTTATAATTATTAAAAATTACTTTAAGAAAATATGAAATCATAATACCCCAATTAGAGAATTACCTGCAATTCTCCTCTTGTTTAATTATACCAATGAAAAAATACCAGGAGTGCCTCGGTAGGCAAAGAATACGAAGGCTGAAATTCTTAGAAGTTTAGAGGTGTCGAAGTTTTACAATATAGATGTAAAATTCTGAAGGCCAGATTTTTAAAAGGCATTTTGCTATCTAAAGGTGCACAACTCTGTGTCTTCTTCAGTTATGCCCCTGTAGTTCAGGATATGTTGAACACGCAGTTCTGAAAACATGTCTATGCCATCAGTCTCTTTAGTACCCAATATTTTGTACCCTATAACATCATTATGCTTTGAAACTAAATGCACCATTTCCATCCTTTTTCCTCTTCCTTTGCTTCAGCTGCTGTTTTACATTTCCACACAAGCTGCACAAGTGCCCTGTGTGCTCAGATGGCCCCACCGGCCCAGATGTGTCCCACCAGCAGCACAGGCAGGACGCTGCCCACCTGCGGGGCTGCAGCCCAGCCTGCCCGAGGGACTGCACACCATCACCAGCCTCACAGGTGCCCATCAGCAGACGCACAGATGTGGAGAGCATTTTCTCAGCACAAACCAAACACTCAGAGGTCAGGTACGAGCAAGGGGCCCTGCCCCGCGGGCACGGCTGCGAGCAGCAGGAGCAGCCAAGGCCACCCTTCCCTCCAAGCCTTCCCTCCTGCTGCCTCCCAGCACGACAGCGGGAGGGAAAATGCACAGCTCAGAGGAGTCTAAATTTGAACAGCTGAGCTCAAATCAGAGATTTTTACCTCCTCAGGGGTGCTTTATAAAACTACTTGTCTTTCTTTTGTTGAAGACGAGCAAAGTAACAGTGGAAAACACAGGAAACATTTCAAATTAAAACGAATGCTTAAATAATATTACATCAAATTTCTTCTACTGTTCATTTGCTCTGAAACAATTGTGTTTTCATCAGAGATTTAGGAATGCCTGAGAAGAAAGTTATATAGAAATACTGACAGAGTAGCATCATTGCCAAGTTATTTACCTTTTTATATCAACCCTGGTGAACATGCTGCTTTATATTATATATGCATATATATATATATATATATATATATATATATATATATATATATAATTTAACAGGCTTCTCATTAATTCTGATTAATTCCTGATTACAGTCCATCAGTTTTTTTCTATGTATCTTTTGTAAACAACATGGGAAGTATGTTTGGAATCTGAAGTCCATGCGTATTTATTTACTCTAGTCAAGACAAAAATACTTGCTTGCCTTAGCAGTCTCATAGCCTCTCAGAGAAATATGCCACATTCATTTACAAGATGATGAGATGGGAAAATGGATTAAGTAGTGGCTGATCACTTTGGGACAGTGAGAAAATGATGGAGCCTCCAGACACCCTGAACACTTGAGGTGCAAAGGGACTGACCCAGTTCCTCTGCTGTCTATTCAGGAGGTTTTCTTGAATATTCATCTCCACCCTGCTCCTAGTTTGTACCCCATAAAGGCTCATACAGACCTTGGCAGATAGGAGTATCTCTCCCAGATGAGGTTTTACTCATGAAGTCCCACTTTTCTTCCAAAACCACCAGACTAATACTAGGAAGCTGTATTAGTGCTGGACACCTACTTGTTTCTTCCTGACCACAAATATTTTTCTAGACCCACTGGATTACTCTCATTTTGGAGAAATAATAATGAGTGAATTTATGCACACAGTGGTGTAACTTCTGCCTCAGCAGCTACTCTAATGAAATAACTGATTTCTTTCTTTTACTCTCTCAGTCACAGTGATCACACAGTCCTGGTGGAACAGAGGAACAGGATGTAACCCTTTGAAACACCTACACTCCAGCTCACTAATTGTCCCAAACCAGCCTTTTTCCTCTGGGACAGCAGGAATCCCATTACTATGCATTCATGGAGGAAAGAGAAGTTGTCCTGAATTGGCCGTAATTTTTGTTCTGTTTGTGCCCAAGTTGGAGAAATGTCCCACCTGAGGTCTGACAACTCCTAGGTGGCCTTTACTGTCTACTGTTTAGACACCTTTACCACCTGAAAGCTCATTTGGTTCAAACAAATGAGTTCACAGAGCTGGCAAAAAATTTCTACCACTCTGGGAAACGTAAGTACTTCCATGCATGAGAGGCAAAAAAGTAGCTGATGTGTGAGGTGACATTCAAAGCACTGCTGCCTCTGCAGAACAGAATTATTATTTTCTGCTGCTGCTCTCTGCATGTGAGTTGAGGCCCCGAGCCAGGCTGCTGTCTGTGGCAGGGAAACAGAAAGAAGCATGAACATGTTTTCATGCCTTATAGCTGAATACTGCAAGGCATGGCACATCTTTTTGGAGGTCATGAGCCTCCCCAGCTAGGTCAGATCAAACACCTTTGGGGTTTGCACCCCTGAGGAGAAAATATGTTTTCTTATGATATAAATGTCAAAAGAGCTGGGGCCTGTTGAAATGTGTTAGTGCCTTGTGGGTTATTTTACACTGCCTTTAATTATGCTCCATCTTCATTTGAAAGCCTGATTAGGGCACGGTTCAGTTGAAGCCACATTGCCTGCCCAGCTGTGTGCACACCCGTGTGTGGGGAGATTGCAGGGACGTGCCAGAGACAGCAGATACTGAACTGCACCAGGGTATCTCACACCTCTACCAATTTAGTGCCCAGAATAAAAACTAAAAGCCTCCTCTGCTCTTTCAGATCCTGAGATATCTCGGTGAACACAGCTTAGATGCTAGAAATCCCATTCTGACTTAAAACTACGCAATTACGGCAAATTTCTCATTTCTGTTGCCTTATTAAAGGTAAGAGAGTTTTATCAACAGAACTGTGTCATTTCATGCATAATGAAGACTAACACAGGAATTTAAAGCTGTGGTAGATATATGATGGTGTGCTAGGAACAAAAATATGCAACTATTTGTCATTAAGGTTTAGTTGTCTCATGCCAAGGTAGAGTGCATTTCTGTTCATTAATACTGAACAAACATTTGTTTCACCTGACTTTACTCCCAGCTAGTGTAACACTGAAGCAGAACAGAACTCTAGATCACCTTCAACCAAACCAGCTTCTTAATATTTATGTTTTTAATGTTGAGGGCAGAATATGCCAGGATGTCTAAAAAAGAACTACAAGCAAAACAAAATAATACATTTCCACCTTGCTGTGACACAAAATTTTTGTTAGACATCATGCAGGAGGACTAGCATGACATCCATGTAGTTTCTTCTTGCTCACTCCAGAATGCACTCAGGTTATTTTTAAATGCCTGGTAACATGTTTTTGAAGCATTGCTCATTTTTCACAGGTCTGCAGCTCCACGCATCCAAGTTTTCTTACAAGATGACTTTTGCATATGTTAGATACTACTTCTGTGCTGAGTTACCCCCAAACCCACTTCTTTCCATCTCCCTGTCTGCATTGCTTTAACTTCCCACTTCTTAGCTGTCTATAACCACGGGGGCTCAGTGTTCACCTGTGCCCTGTCTCACATCACCCCAGGCCTGCATGTATCTCTGCCCATCCTGTTTCCACTTCTCAAGGCATCTGCTATCATTACAAGTCTGCATTTTTCTCTGACACTGCTCTGTTAGAACCATACATATCTTATTCTACACTGCTATACAACTGCTACTTCTTATTCTATACTTCTGTAACTGCTTGTTACTGATATCTCTATAAGGCTGTAGGTTGTATCACACAAAGAGAAACAAATTTTTTAAAAAATAGCCAAAGGTACCTGTTCCATTAAAGAATTTGCTGTTACAGATAAAAGAGGGAAATAATAGCTGCAGGCAAGTCAGTAGAAGTTCAGATGGAGTAAACCTATCAAGCCTCAATCCTGAGACCATAAAATCTCAATACAGAGCCCATGGTCTGTTTTAGCCATGGCAATACCTGTTTCAGGGCTACATGACAGTGTCACCCAACTGTGCTGGGCCAAAGGTGGCTCTGAATGGAGGGTGGGGCAACACCACAGGGAGGTTATGAGGGCTGGACCCTGATGAGATGTTTGCTGTGAGAGCATGAAGCAGAAACATGTTCTGATCAAGGGAGATGTTCTGCTTGTTGAGTTTTTACAACACTGATTTTTTAAAGTTATTTTTAGCAAGAGTGGATATTTTTATTAAGGAGATGTATTTTTTCTTAAGTATACGTGGTATATAAAAGAGTGAGCAACCTGCATGTAGTCAGTGTTAGAGAGGAGGATGTGCTGAAGGTACTTCAGTCACCTGGCATGTTGAGTCACTCAGGCAAATACAAATCCCCTTGGTAAAAATATTTCTTGAATAACAGTCAAGTTATGACAGCATGAAAATTTAACATGTGATCTTAACTTTCCCCCAGGTGACATCTAGTATTACTGAACTGGAATATCACACATATATTTTTAAAAATAAGCTAACATTTGAAAATTGCTTTTAGGCTAGGGTTTAGACATTTTGGACCTGCTGGATCCTAAAAATGCAAATTTTTTTTCTCCTTTCATGCTGTCAAGCCTCCCCCTGTTACCTCTCTGGTCACCCTTTGCACCTTCAGAGGAGAGTTCTCCCCTCCTAGGGATATGACTAGGTAAATTTGGTATATGGTCAGGCACCATACAATGATCTGGTAAGGAAAATGAACCTGATGGAATGAAGAGTTCTGCAGGGTGCTAAACAATCCCTTGGTTTTTTTTGTTGTTTTTTTTTTTTTTTTAATCTAAAACTGGCTTAGTGTCAGTGTACTTGGCTATTTATAAACAGAATATATATCAATCTTGTACATAGTAAGTATGAATTAAATAGCACTGCACAACTTATCACACACAATATATAGCAGAATGACAGTGCATAACACACTATCTGATCTATGCACTCTCATATTACCTGCTTATCTTGTGCCTATCAGCACAGTCATCTAAGCCTTTACATGTGTATCAATATGAGCAGCAAAGTCCCTCGTGGAGCATCACTGATGTTTCCTTCACAGCACCTTACTGCTCAGTAAAAGAAGTATTCTAATTACAGGAGAACTTCGGCTGGAGAAATGACACTTCTAACTTTTAGGTCCAAAACCTCATATCAATACCAAGTCCAGAAAACAATCCTGCCATGACTAAACCATGTGTAAATTCTAAATGCCAGACTGATCTCCACTGGTGCAGATTTTTGAGGAAAGAGGGGACCTGTGTGCAACGCCTGTGTGTCAACATTTTATTTCTCCTGATAAATTCTAAAATAAACTTAAAACTTCTGCAGAGCATCAGACCTGGCAGAGTTTTTTCAATTAGCTTTGAGTCAGGATGTCATGGAGAATGCTGCTGCTCCAACTCTAACCCATCCAGGCAAACCACATTTTAGGAGGGGGAACCCTTGCAGTAAAGTAAGCATCTGCACATGATGGATGATCCAAAGCCTTAGGTCGTTCCATTTCACAGGCACCATCAAAATGCCATCAGTCATGGCAGTTTTCAGTCATGACATCAATCAAAGCCATACTTTAGTAAATTTTAGCAGAAACAATTTGCATCTTGAATTATCAGATCTCTGCTTCTCAGTACTTATGATACTGTCACATTTTTCACTGAATTGCTTTGGAAAGAGCAAATGTAAAAGTTCCTGGAAGTGAAATGAAATTGTGATGGCTTATGCTTAGACTGTAACTTCCAGCAACACTCTGCAAGAATTTATGGCTGAAACTTATGTTTCTATCTAGTTAAAACAGTAACTAGCAAACAATTTTCAGTTAAGAGTGAATATCCTAAGCCCTCATTCAGATGGGAAGAAAGGCTGGATTTCAGCCTTTTTTGGAAAGAAGAAAATCAACCGAAGCAATTCTGCAAGTTTTATGGAGTTCAGAAAAAAGATTTTCATGTGAAGATCGAAACTAAATGGAAGAAGCATTGCAGAAGGCAAGTTTTGGAAAATCTGCTTTTCCTATGTCCTGCAGACAGGATAAGCAGGGACACAAAGGACATAAAGATGAGGATTTCATGCTGACAGTCATAGAGAAACTGCCTTGTGCCTTAGGCAGGACAGGAAGTTGCAGACCCTGCCCAGGAACTGCACAGCCTCACACATTTCTCATTTAAGAAGGTGAAGTTTGCCTTCATTCCTGAGCACCACAGAGGTTCAGCAGGTATCATGATCATGTGATGAGATATCAGTAGGTCTGACCAAACTGCCAGCTATGCCCACATCTGAATTTTGGGGCAAATTTACTACTTTTCTAACTCATATACTCCCATGCAAAAGGCCATGTTATAGCTGAAGTGCTGGCACAGAGCTGCTTGGCTACTGTTATGGACTAAATAATTTGTTTGAAACTTCTGTTCTTGGGGATGGAAATGTCAATTCATACCCAAAAGTAATAAGGAAAATAAAAAAAAAAAGGAAGTAAGAGCTCACAAATCCAATAGCATATTCTTCAATCTAACATCATTATGAATGACTTTGGCTGCAGGTTCTTTCTGGTTTATAACTTAAAAATTAACAACCTGTAAAGACAAAGCAACACTCAGACAGAGCTTTAAATAATTTGGTATGCTGTACTCCATTTTTGTAGATTTCTTTTAAGAGTTCTTTGCAACGTATTCTATAGAATATCATTACATAAATTCCTAATTGAATGTAATTCCTGAACTAAACACAGTCTCTTTTTAAAGTTAAACTTGATATCATGTTTTCTTGAAAGCTGTCATCTTAAAAATATAGTGGTGTTTCAATTTAGCTGAGATATATTGAAAAAAGGAAGAGCCCTGTGCTCAATCTTAATGCGTTTTTCAAGGTCTACTGATGTTTTCTATATTTGTTTTTAGCTTGTAAAAGGAAAATGAGATAGAAAAAGAAAGTTGAACTGGGTGAGCGATTCATAAAATTAGTTTGAACTTGCCTAAACAGAAATTCTATGCATCCCAAAACTCATTTTTCTACTAAATGTTCAAGTCTGACTTTCAGCTACACTACTCCTCTTTGTCTTACCCTGTCACTCGAAAATATTGTTATTCTTTGTGTGATTACAGAGAATAAAATATTTCCTTATTAATGCAGCAATTTTTCTTTCACACTGCTTGAAAGGAAAATCAACAGAACAACAATGATCTGAAAGAGAGAGACCAGGCTTGTTTGCCTCTTGGTAGCTAAAACTACAGAATGGCTGGTTGCAGATGGCAAAGAGAGCACTGATAACCTCAGTTCTGTTCCTCCTCCACCGTCTCCAAAGGAGCTACACTCTCCTGGTACTCAACTACCCCAAAAATTCAGGAGTCCTTTTTGAGTTCAGCTCACCATATTTCAGAATCCTCTCCTGACAAAGCAGTGCCACAAGCAATATGAGCTGGCAGTTTGACTACAGAAACCACGAGAAGCTGCCTGTGGAGATCACCCCCACAGGAGTAATCCCTGCAGATCTGCATGGAGATGTGAATGTGCCTGCACTGTTTGGCCAACATTGTCCACCTCCCATAACTCTTTATTGGTCTATCAGAGCTAACATTCAATTTTTTTTTTTAAGATGTTTACCAAACAGATAAAATTCCTCAAACATTTATATTCCAGGAATTGCAGATGCCTTGCCAGACTTCATGACGAAGATGACAGGACAAGGGCTACTGTTTTCAGACTGAAATAATGTCAATTTAGACTATGTAAAAGGAAAAAATAATATGGGAGTGGTGAAACTGAAAGGGGTTGCCCTGAGAGGTGGTGGGTGCCTCCTCCCTGGAGGTGTACAGTGAGGTTGGATGGGGCACTGAGCAACCTGGTCCTGTTGAAGATGCCTCTGTTCATTGAGGGGAGTTGGAACTAGATGATCTTTATGGATCCTTCTAAACCAAACTGCTCTATGATTCTGTGATATGAGTGAAAACCTTTCTTATAAGTGCTGCACCTGAGCAGCAGAGAAAATGCTTATCACCATTATTTTTAAACAGAGAGAAATGAGAAAACACTATTAGATAAAAGCGGGTTAATAACATTAAGCAGAAGATTAATTCATTAAATTAGTGTTCTGTAAATAAGGATAGCTGTTCAAGTGTTAAAATAAAACCTACATAAATAGAAGGAAAAGTGGCTAAGAACTCTTTTGCTCTGATTCAAATGCACAAAACGATTTCTTTGATGCTGATGAAGGAAAATGTTTCAAAGATATAGTGAGGGATATATAATATTCTCCTACTGTCCAGCAGATTCTGGACAAAGATGGGGTATTTGGATAAAGTGGTTTATGAGAGCATGAAGGACACTGAGGCACTCAGAATGTACAGCAAAATTATGGTGGTCTTTTCTTCCACTGTTGATTGATCTTGCCAGTAATTTCTAAAATAATCTGAAAATCTAAAATAATGCTATCAGCAGGCGGCAGGACTGCCCAAAACAAAGCCAAGGACCCAAATCAAAGCCTTTGGCACCTCACTGGACACCTCAGCCTTACTTTGGACAGCTTGAGACAAACATTTCTGATGAAACCTCTTCATAGTAACTTGTCTTTCCTGATATTTCGATATGTAAGGAAGAACATTCAGACTTAGTGGAAGGAAAGTGTCCCAGGATTTCCAGCACTGTTTATTAAAAACAGAAGAATCGACACTTTGAATCCTGAGGCTGGGGCTAGAAATGTTTACTAAACTGTCTCAGATGAGAATTTTATCCTAACTAGTTTTCAAGTTTTGCATGAGAGAACATCTGCTAAAGGCAGCATAAAGCATTCATGGCATGATCAGGGAGAATGACAAGCACGCTGGTAATTCATCACTGACAGAGTGGTCACGGCTCTAGTCCTGCAGCCTAACCACATTTCCAAAAGGAAGCAGGTGGATGTAAACCAGCAAAGAGTCTGCAAATAAATCCTGGGAGGGATCACATGCACTGACTGTCCAGCCCTCAAGCTACCAAGTTACCCAGGACAACATCGTGGCAATGGTTCTGCAGGAGGACTTGAGCCAACTTTAAACAACGATGGATAAGTCCACCTGCTCACTCTCCAAGAGACTCCCTCCAAATATGCAACCTGCCAGCAGCAGATTTAACAATCTAAAAGTAAACCTGACTCGTGGCTGTGGTGTTGGTGAAAGCACCAAGGCTGTCCATCCCTTTGTTGTCATCAGCAAACAGTAAGACACAAAAGAAAAAATGCTATGTGACTGTGCAGGCCCTTCAGGATGGTGTTTTGCTCTCCAAAACCCTTAGGAAAAGAAAATCATCTGACATGCAAGCACTCAACACTTCACATTAAGAACCTACCTAAAAATTATTTTAGTCAAAGGTGATTTTTGCCCTCTTTCCTACTGGTAAAATGTCAAGCATGCCTGCTCTGCCCCCAGAAAGTGATGAGCAGGAGTGTATAAGAGAGAAAGAGAGAGAGAGAATGAGAGCAAGAGAGAATGAGAATGCCCAGAAAAGACTGGGCAACTTAATTTGTTCTCATTAACTGAGGAAGATGTAGGCTCCCCTGGGGTATTACAGGGAAAAATGGTAACTTCCGAGGCAGCAAGAACATCTCAGGTCTCCTGTAACTAACAATGGGCACCTGGCCAAGCTCCCCTCTCTTGTCCAAGCCCGGATCTGCCAATCCATGCCCTGAGGAGGAGCTGAACTCCACCTGCATTCCTGAAAAGAACTCTGATTATGCAAACCCTTTGTTTCTTTATAAAGTACAAAGAAAAGATGAGCTTGACTCTTGCCATGACTGAATACTGCTGACTATAAGCACAGGGGAAAGAACATGCATGGTGTCTTCCCCCAGCCTTGTGTTTGCTCCAGTCTGGTCTGTGAATGTCCCCTTATGAATTATGGCCCTTCAGAACAGACATACTGAATATTCACTGAATATGCACTGAAGTTGACATGAAGTTATTCAGATAATTAGTTGCCAGATCACTTTCTTAGCACAGGGTGAATATTAAATGCACAGTCTGTAGAAATTTGAAGTAAAGCCCTGCAGTTTGTTAGCAGTAAAGCTTTTGACAAATGTCCAGTGCTTTTTCTTAAACACTAATGTTTCACTGAAGCTTTTTGGTACCTGGATGGACCAGAAAGGAATTTCTTTAAAATAGAAGAAAATTATAATACTTATTAACTGGCAAGGCTCTAAAAAATCAATCCTGTTCTCTCAAAGTCATGACTTCTTGATATAAAAAATGAAACCTTTTAAATAATATTGATTGCTATTGTTAAACTGTGAAAGAACAGATTATCTACTCATGCAAATAAGGAGGAAAATAATGTCCAAATCCAGAGGAGTTATACAAAGAACAATTCTGCCCTACTGTAAGAGGTTACAATGAATATCTCATTTATAGGTTTTTTTCATTATGCTTTCTGCAAAAAGAAATCAAGCTATGTGCTACATCATGAAGACTGTATGACAGCAACTTCTTTGCTAAAAATATACCAGGGACTGCTGCGGGGCTTAGATTGCCAGATATTTTCCTTTAGAACTCAGACAGATTTGCATCTTTGCAAATGATTCTAGATTAGGGTGACTGACTTGTCCTTCAGCAGATAAAGGTTGAAGAAACCAGACTTTGGGAAACTTGGGGAATGTCCTAGGGTTCAGTGAGTGAAATGCTCTGTGCAAGGCAGGATTAACCACTGGGAGGTGACTGGTGAGTAACAGCCCTGCTGGAGAGGACCCAGCACAGTGATGGATATTGAATTGCAAACAATTTGCAAACAAAGCAAAATGTACTCAAGGCTTCCAAAAGAGGAATTTGGGGAACTGGGGCCTTAGGCCAGGGTCAGTTGTCACTGCCCACCTCCACTTGGTGCTGGTGGAGCTAAACAAGGGAACTCTGTGCCAGGTTTCTGTGCCCCTGCTCAGGAGCGATCCCATAGAGAGCCCAGCTCAAGGCCAAGGTGGCCCAGGAGCCAGAGCCTGGGACACTGACCCTGAGCCTGCCTGGGCTGGGCAGGGAAGGCTCAGGGCTGATCTCAAAGCATCCTGTGAACGACCTGAAAGAGATTTACAATGGTGACAGAGCCAAATTCTCCATGACAAGAAAGTAAGACAGGACAAGGCTGTGGCGATGACGTCCTTGGCTACACATCCACGCTAGCCTAGCCCTGTGCTGGCCACAAGCTTGTTTTGACTGGGGGCTGGACTGAACGCCTCATGAGGCTTGTTTCAAATGCGTTTTTTACAATTTTCCTACAACAATATCGTAATATAGTAATTTTCTAATATATGCAGAAGAATGGTAAAGTGGGAACCTCTATTGTAGTCAGATGGAGCTTCATCATTGAGGTGGTTCCTTCAACTTGACTTTTTTATTTGGGAATGGTTAAACATGATTTATTCTGGCATATTAACACTGTTCAATGAAGAAAAGTGAGAATGTTTTCCACACAAATGTTAGGCCATCATTTTAAAAATTCATTTGTGGGATGTTATCAAGAAATCCTGAAGTAACCAAATTCTTTTTAGAAGCTAAGTTCAGTTGCACTGGATATTCCCCAAATCTCTTCCAAATTATGGCAAAGAGAGATAATGACCAGAATTCTAATAGCTCTAGTGTGAAGCCAAATGTGAATATTAAAAACTGAAGGAAGGATTACAAGAATAGCTGTTAGTGTGGACCACAAGGTTTTCATGTGACTAATGAATTTTAGATAAAAAATATCCAGAACTATTAAATGCAAATATGAGAAATGTTCTTCTTTCTCATTCACATGACATATACTCATCCTATTGGTCTTGCCTCCTCACTCCTGAGTTCTCAGCTACAGAGAACACCTGAAATTCTTTTGCTGATATTTACATGAAATTCAGAACTCCACTGACTACTTAGCTGCATTTTAAAGGAGTACTTAATAATGAAACAAAATTATTTGGTAAATTAGAGTAATTTTGGTTGGAGACCAGAACAATAGGGGAACAAATTTAGCTATGACTTTCCCATATTTCTTAGACCATCCAGCTAGGGAAAAAGATAACATTTTGTGAGGTGAAAAATTATTCTTCTAATTAAAAGAATATGATTGGGGAGTACTCAACTTTTGAACAAATTCCCCCAAAAATGGAGTCTGCAAATTTTTTAAAAATTTGAATGCTCAATGCTGTTAGCAAAACATTTTTGATTAATTAGAAAAATATGCCTTTATACTTAAAGGAGCATCACTTCACTGTAACACGTAAATGTTTGCTTTCCAAATTTAAATTAATATGCAATAAATAAAGCAATGATTTTCCCTAGCAGGGCAGGAGGTGATTTCATGTCTCCCAAACTAGTGGTTCATTGTGACTTGCTATGAAAACTCCACCATGTCCTTTCCTGTCAGCCAGAATTCTTCTTAAGACCATTGTCATTTACATCACAGACATGAAAGTCAGTCAGTTCTTTTTGGAAACAAATTGTGCTGATATGCACACACCAAAGATGGTAGTGACTGGTCAGTAACACACAGCCCTCTGCATAGGAGCCTTTTGCAAACTAAAGATGAATTAATTATTACCTCAGAAAATGTCTCTTTCAGTATGAAAGCTTTCAGGGTCAGCACAGTTTTTCTCTTCTTTCTCTGGGAAAGCTCCATGCACTGCTCCTGCTCTTTGTGCCATTTCCACTGCACAGATGACTTTGTTCTGCTCTTTCTGAGAGCTCAGCCCTCACTGCCCTGTCAGGGGTTAAGTGGCTGCGCTCCCGAGGGTGTTAATAAGATAAGAGATACATTTTTATCCTGGTGTTTCAGTGTGTGTCTGAACACACACAGGGTAGAAATGGTCTAGCTCTGCCCTGACAAGTGGGTATTTTAAATGGATTATTCAGTGCATCTGACCAATTAAATCAGGAAAACCCAAGAACAAACCCCTAAATTTATAATCCAGTAGGGTTACTCACACAATGCAAAGAGTTCTGCAGAAGTACCAAGGACAACTAAAATGATGAGTCTAAACCCCAGAAGGAGAGAGGTTCTCCTCAGTTATCCCAACTGGAGCATTTCCCACAGTGCTGTAATGTCTGCAGTGAAATGCTAGATGGAGGATCAAAAAAACCTTAACTGATGGATCTTTGATGAAGTAAAGTCTTTCAGATTTTGATGATGAAGGAGCAGAGAGCAAGACAAGGGAGACAAATGCCAGTTCCATTTCTCTGTAACATATAATCCAGCTCATAGAGCAAAACTGGGAAAGACTTTCCTGTCAGTCCTGTTACTAGAAACAGATGTTAAAGCTGGTTCAGGAGAGAAGAGATAAAATGGAACAGCAAAAAGAGTAGCAAAATAAATAATTTAGCTCAGTGGCATTTTTTTTTAATATCACATTTCCAGTCTTTGAACTATTTTGGCAATACCTTCTTTGGCTTAAGTGTTACTTGTCAGATAGAGAAGAACTGATCACCATGGCAACACATTACATTAAATGTAGGAAGCAGAATCAATCTATCTATCTATCTATCTATCTATCTATCTATCTATCTATCTATCTATCCTCAGCATCTAAGCTTATTTAATCTCAATAAATGGTAACTCATAGTAAGAGGGGAACAGGGACCTGTACTGAAGCATTTGTTTAAGGAAAATAAAATACACTAGTAGATACCAACTGAAAATGGAATATTACCTACATTTAAGAGGTAGAAAACAGTATCCAGAATGATTTTTAAATGGGAACAGCTCTCTAGGTAAGTGAACATCTGCAGGTCTGATCAGTGCTTCAAAAATAATGTGTAATGTAAAGGAATGAGATGCTGAGACATTTTGTGTCTCTCAGGAGGTAGGATGGGAGGAACAGAACAGGAAGTTTTCTGAAACTGAAACCAGGCAAAGGGATGAAACTTACATTGAATAATAAAAAAAAATAGTGATCACAGGGACTGAGATTAGCACTTAAATACTTCTGATGGTGGGTGACTTTGACTCAGACTCAATTAACAATGACTGAAGGACATTTAGCACTTACAGGAATGGGCACATAAATCAGGTGAAACCTGGGAAAGCTACACCAAGGCAGCTCTAGAAAGAAAAGTTCATATACAGTAAATTAAAAGCACTCTGAAATCGATGGGCTCTGGTTTTATGCTATCATACAAAACAGTTTTCAGCTGGACAATTTGTGTACACTAATCAAGTCATTTACCCAACGCCCCTCTCTTCCCTGTTACTCCTGCAGTGGAAATCACAACGTGGAGCTCAAGAAATGCTTCAGCTGTGGGTGAGTGGCTGATGAGAGACTGTTCAGAGCAGCAGTGCTCTGCCCTCATGCCCATTGTCAGAGACACAGGACTGAGCTCCACTCACCTCTGCTGGGAGCCACACAGCCACTCCTGCTTTTTCACAGTAAAAACAGTACTCACAAACCTCAGTCTCTTTTCATTTCACTTACAAGACCAGTATTTCTCATGTAAAAAATCCCCTTTTATACTACAAAGGAGTATTACTGGAGTTTTCCTCTGTGCTGTGTACATCAAAAGACCAGTTCAAATGTTACTATGACAAACTGCTTGCTAACAGTTGTTTATCTGAGGTTACAGACATTCTTCTTCTATTGAGTATTCCCCATTCAGATGAGCATTTGTGGCTTGTGCTTGGTGAGCCAAAATCCAGCCTCTTATGTTGCTCTCAACTCCCAGGTGTGAGCTGTGTGTGCTACTGAGGCTGCTAAATACTCAAATCCAATACTTTGACTTCCAAGTTCATTCAGACAGCATTTGGTTCAAGGTTGAAATGAGCTCTTATTCTGCCAAACTCTTTTGCGCAACCACGATACCCAAGAAACAAGAAAATTAATTAATAACTTTCTCTGTCCACCTGGTTCATTTTCACATGCTTCATTAATAAAATATCTTTAGGCTTCCTGTCCACAGTGAGCATCAGGAGATAAATGAAAGTACTAAAAAGAATGAACAGGGGCTTGTTCAAAAGAGTTCACTCCTGTTAAAAGTTAACTGAGAAGAAAAGCAAAGAGAATAAATGGAACAAAGGGCTGATAGAAAGTGAAGCGTACTTTGTCTGTTTTTGCACCTTACAAACTGGTGGTGGGATTCTAATCACAGGGAAAAACTTATTTATATTAGTCCTCTAGAGAAATTCCTTACATTGTTGGGTGGGAAACATAGAATGGAAACATAAAGCACAACAGGAATGAACAGATGAGGTACTTGAGTGATTTTTAGTCACCTGAAAGCTGACCCACTCTGGTTTGGGATAAACAATTTTAAGACAGCAGCCTTGTGGCTCAGATATGGTACTGTTCCAGGAGCTGCTGAGTTCCCCCAAAGCTGAGCTGTGCTTGCCTGGCCAACAGCAGCAGCAGCAGCTCCGAGATGGGTCTTCCCTGGTGTGTTTTTTACCAGCTGGACTCTGATGGTGAAAGATCCAGCTCAAACAGTGCCTCAGTGATTTCCCGTCACTCACACATGCTTTAATGTTTGTGCATTCCTCTGGTACAGGGATACATGTTTGTGAGCATGTCTCACCTCCCAGACTCTGCTGCCCAGGACTCACAGTGGCTATAAAAAGGTAGATTGAAGTCAGAGTGAACCAATTATGCCAGAATGATTTTCAGGAATAAGGAGAACATTCAGTGCTGTAGTGATAACTCCAATTAATAATGGCTGCAACAGAAAACCTACTCATCAGATTAAATCAGTACTATCTTAAGATGCTTTTGGTCCTTAAATGCAGGCAGCATTACATAATATGTCCCTCCATAGACACAATTCTATTCAGGAAAAATATGACCTTTCTTTCCTTTAAATCAAAATAATCATGCAATCACTTTGCCAAAGCTCAGTCTTATTAGACAGGAGCAACACCAGAGTTACAGCTACTATATTTTCTCTGTCTGTCTGTAACAGTTGCATGAAATTCATCTGTCTGAAGAAGAAAATTTTGACATTGAGGTCTCAGAAAGATAAGTCATTATCAGATACTACAGTCATCTTTTCAGTATCATTGTAATTTATTTAGGAATCTTTACATGACCATATAAATACTTACAGTAGTCTGCAGACTGGTGGAACAACATTGCTTTTCTCAGCTTTTCATAGGTGTTTCTCTATGGTATAAGCCAAAACAGTCAGAAGACAGTGTATCCCTGAAAGATCTTGCCTAAAGGACAGCATTCTGATGGAGCAGGGAGGCAAGACAAGACATTTTTTTTTCTATTGTCTTCTTTCAGCTTCTAATTCATTAAAGGAAAAATGCCAATATTCTTCAAAAGTTCCAAGATAATTTCTTCCTATTTTAAAACCAGCTATATGACGCTTCAAAGGAGTTCTCTAAAGCTGATAACCTGCAGGAAATGACAGCAGAGGACTAATGAGATGCACTTTTTTTTTTTTTTAAGGAGGTAGAATTTACCATTTTTTAGGGATTTTTGCAACAGTTCAGTCCCATCTCATCAGACAGTCTAATTCTTTTTCCTCACTACCCATCAAAGCAGAACAAAATGCAATTTTTTAAAGCATGTCCTGAACTGCAGTTCAGGTGCAGCTGGTCAGCAGAAGGTTATTTGAATCTCATGCACTCCTCTAATAATGAGATCCTAATAAAACAATAAAATAAAACCACACCTAATAATAACCACTTTAAAACAGTGCTAGGTTGCATACAACATCAGTAATGAAATATAAGGATGTGACCTTCTGGATGCCCAGCCAACCTATGACTTGTGTGGTTCTTTAAGAGCCTCATGCTCTAAAAGCTATGATGCATAAACATGGAAATCTTAGAGAATTCAAATCAGAACCCAGAAAGACTTGTGCCTGAAAAATACCCATTTTTATGTTGCTGCTATGTAACACATATATGCATTTTTATGTTGCTGCTATGTAGCACACACTAACCTGCACAACAGGTGCTGTGCAGCCAGGGTAACAGTGCAGCTATTTTAGCACACACAGACCACTTGTGTTTGCACAGAAGACAACATTGCAGGGATAAGTACTGGCATGGACATCTGGGAGGGGTCACTTAATGTATTTTCAGGGTGAGGTACCAGAATAAATATCTTAGCTATGCAGGAATGCCTAGCTCTAAATACTAAATATCCATAACGTGTTCTATGGCAGGGAGATTTGCAGAGCTATAAAGAAAATTAAGGAGATGCTATATACATGGAGCACAGATTAAAAAAAAATATGTATATAGATAAATACTCTTTATTCTCCAAAGTGCTTTTACCTTAATTTTTTCCAAATAATATTTCTTCATTGACCCAGGACAAAATTTTGGAATATTTTTGTAGTCCATAAATAAAAACTGAAGTCTGTTCACCTTATTTCTAAAAAGCTTTATTTACAACCAGTGTAACATCTCAAGGTTTTTTCATGAGAAATCATGTGAGCTTATAATTACCTTTTTTCAAAAAAAACCCCAATCATACATCTTGGCATTTGGTTGGTTGGTTGATTGGTTTTTTTTAAGACACATTTGCAATTCCAAAATTGACTGTGCTCCTAACGTTTTCCTGGAATACATTTTCAGGAGAGAAGTCCAAATATTTTCCATAGAAACACAGATTCATTAAGGTTGGAAAAGACCTTTAAGATCATCAAGTCCATGAACATAAAGGACAGAAATCAGTCATAAAAACCACTTAGGGTATTAAAGAAATATCCAGCTGTAGTGGAATGCATTCCTGCCCATGGCAGGGGGCTTGGAACTGGATGATCTTTAAAGTACCTTCCAACCAACCCAAACCATTCTATGATTCTATGATAAAACTACTCTACAAATAGTGATATTGCCATTATACAACATCATTAAATACCAACATACAGCCATTAGAAAGATAGTTGCAGTATTCTTGAAAGTATTCATCCACATAAAGAAGGCTTGCTACTTTGATACATTAGCCATTAATTAATCTAAACTGCTTTTTTGAGGAACAGCACATGAACATTGCCACATTGCCACCTTACTAACCAAGAGCTGTACATATGAGAAGATCAGAAGAACATGTAAGTATTGTGTATCTCTCCTTTCAAAAAAAAAAAAAAAAAAAAAAGTAAATTTGTAATTTTATTGGAAAATAGTGTGTTAATTTCTGCAAAATACTTCCACTAGTGCCCTAAGCAAAACCACTGCTTTGGGTCCCTGTTCACAGAGCAGCAAAGTCAAAATCCTTCAACACAAACAGACCCAGAAATGAAGCCCCTTGACATGTGAGAAGAAAAGCAGGCAGAACTGAGTTTTCTCAGCCAACACTCACTCTTCCCCAGCTCTGCAGCAGAGAAGGTCCAACACCTCTGGCTCAGGCAGGGTGACAGGCAATGTCCTGTGGAATCAGCGTGGGATCAGCTCACTCCTGAGCAGTTCTGCCTCTCTGCAGTGCCCACCCTGCCAGACCCCTCCTCCCTTTTGGCAGCACAGGTCCTGCTCCTTCACTTCTCCCAGTTTGATTGCTGGGAGGCATCCAAAGCTGGCACCACTGCCCTGCCACCACTGGGCTGGGTGGCTCAGGTGTCCCTCAGGACAGTGGGCAAGGACATCCCTTGTCACCTTGCATGGCCCTAGCCAGTCCAGATCCAAAATGAGCATCCAGATCCAGATCCAGATCCAAAATGAGCATCAGGAGCATCCAGCCCGTCACTGTGGCTCGGATGGTGCTTGGTACTGCCTGTGCTTTCCCTCGTGGGGAGGGGAAAGCATGGAAGAAGATTCTGTTCAGAGTCCTGCACAAAGCAGCACAACCTATTTCTTTAACAAATGTGTTACACTTCCAGAAAAATTACTAGTTTTCTCCAGTCAAACTAGATTAATTTTCCTTTAAACCTATTTTAAACCTATTTTAGTTTGCTCAAGGCATCTTAAGCATCCTGTGTAAATGAATTAGAAATGACAGTTTCTGCAGTAAGGGGATAGGTGACCATGTTCCTTTCTTTTACAGTGCATACTTTGTGAGAACAAAGAATAAAAGCCAGCATGTTATCTGTATGCATGTTATTTAAATGGCTCTCTCCCTTGCTTTGTGAGAGGTTAACATTCCCAGTGATGTGTGGAGAAAGACTTTGAAACATAAAAATGGGGGTACAGACAACATAAAATTACTTCTCAGCAACAAATGCACATGTCTGCCAGTCTATAGATGTGCTAAGTAAAGCACAGTGGAATTTTGCAAACAAATTTACAGCATGTCAAAAGCTTCAGTGAGAAAGCAGATTGAGCAATGCTCTGTAATAATGGTACCTGTCCAAGGGCGCTCTGCCTGTGTTGCAGGACATCTACTGCTGCACAAGGACACAAATCTTAACACCTTAAATCAGACAGAAAGTTATCTGTTCAACAAAATTTTCCCAGCTACCATATTCTTGTAATTCTATGACCTTTTTTATGCTTTGGAGAGAGATCCAGCAATTAAACCAGACTTAAGTTCTAACAGGGTTGATAATTTTTCCTAGATAGATTTTTGCTTACTGTAGAACATTAAATAAATACTTAGTCTTAATTCCAAATTTATTTAAGTTTGGACTGCATGGGATAAAGCATCCCCTGTGTCCCATCTTCTGAAACACAATAAAATGCATGATAGGCTCTCTCTCAGCATCTACAAGACAAGCTAATAACATGGCCAGATATCCTGGGCTGATGGGCATCCCCCAGGACCAGGGCATGCAAGAAGGAGCACACAAGGCAATGACAGGAGAATTGTTGCAGAGTGCTGTGAGGCTGAGATGTGAATCAAGTTATCAGACAGGCTCTGGGCTGGCAGAGCAGGCTGGGAAACAATTTTCAATTTTGCTCCTTTCAAACCAAGTGAAGGAGAACAGCTTCTGCTAAGAGCTAAACAAACTTCTGGAAAGTATTTACGTGCCCGGTTTGAGGTTTACCAGCCCCTGTTCTAATCAAGGGATTTGGGTTTCATGTGGCTGATGCTTTAGTTATGGAGTTACTCATTGCAGAAAGCCGTTGCCTTGGTAGCTGGGTGACCCAGGGGGTTAATAAAGCGAATTTCCACCCCAGAGATCTGTGATTTATGCTTGGCTTAACAGACAGCAGTAAATGAGTTTGGTGGTCTCAAACTAGCCCACAGACTCACTGTAAAATCCCAGCATCATTTTAAAGGAATTTATCATAGCTGGGATTTTCTATTCATAAGAGAGCTAAGACTGGAATAATAGGGTTATGTTTCAGGGCAGGATGAGAGGCCATTAAGTAATCCTAGTATATTATTAAGTAATGTAAGTTTAAATACATGTGCATAAAATGTCTGGAATTAAATTTAAAAAATAAATTAATTCCATTAGGAGTTTAACTTTTGACCATATAGTTGCAAGGAAAAAGTGAAATAAAAGCCTTTCCCACAGAGTGTTGTAGATAGTGCTAGTCCACTATGTATGCAGGGAAAGCTACAACTCTTCAGGAACAACAGAATCACTCCTTGTGGAAATGCAATCCTTTAGAAGTATTTGAAACAGTTCTTAGATTTATTTAGTCCTATAAAGATAATTAACTCATCCATGATGTGAGATGTTTTTGAATGTTTCTGTCAATGACAGTCCTTAAATGCTTGTCTCCTCAGGAGGCTAAAGGTTTAAAACTCACTGTGGACTGTCATTATTATTCCATGGATTTACCACCTTCTGAGGGCAACGTGTGCTTGAGTCTCAGGCTCTTTAGGCCACTTAACATTGTATATCATGCCAGAAGCAAAAACTCTAGAAAAGCTTTTCACAAAGAGTTTTGAGACAATTCTAGAACAAAGTCAATATCCTGACAGAAACAGTGCTTTTGTCTCTTTCAGGGGAAGTACATCTCATACACTTCACACTTGGTTTTCTGCCCTCCAAAGGGGCAGAAAAAGGCTGGACTGTCTCAGCCCACAGCTCTAGCTAGATCACAAACTGATTTAAAACAGAATTTCTACTGTGGTCTTAACCTTCCAGATGAGGATCTGAATCTTTACTTACTCCCTCACACAGTGAGAAGTGAAGTCCAGAGCTGTCAGAGGGCCATCACTGGGCAGGTTTATCGAAAAATCCATCAGACTGTAGTACATTTTCTCTTTATAAAGTATAAACAGCCCACATGTTTATGGATTACAGTGGTACTGGGAAGGAGGTGAGAGGGAGAGATGTGGGGAGTGACAAATAGACTGTAAATTAAAATTAACTGCATCAGAAACTTGAAGGGAAGATACAAGTTGGGTGCTGTGCGTAGAAAATACCTTATTGCAGTCAAGCCTGACCCCGTTCCTTGAAAAGCATTTCTCTGATTTGTTCAGGTCACAAGTGGGATGGAAATGAGCCTCCGTACTGCTTCTTCACACATCCGGATTTAATAGACTTTTTTTCCACTGATAAAAGACCACTAATGAGTTCATTTTCAAGCTATTAAATTGGCTAGAATAGCTAGTTCTGCTGATGATTGCACAGAGACCTGACGGTCACAGTGGGTTTTGTCTTTGCCTGTTAACCATTTGCTGTCTCCCTGCTGCAACACAAATGTTTAAGTAGAACAGGAAGGGAAACCAAGCAAAAGAAAGCCTTGTCCTTTGCTCCCCACCCATCTCTTTGTTCTACCTTTCCATTTTGTGACTCTCTTTCTCAGATGCCTCTAAACACAAATACTTCCTTCCCAGATAGCTGTTGTACCAGCAACACCTTGTGACCCAAACAATTAGAAGCACATTCACAATATTAGGACGTGGGTTTTGGATGAGAGCACAATTAATACTTTCCTTTGTTCATTGAAATGTTTTAATTCAGAGTATGACAGCTCCTTCACTGGTTATCACACTCATTTTTTGACTGGTCTGGAGCCTGTGCCCTTACAAAATCCCTACAGGGGCTGCCCAAAGTTACACACTGCAACCTGAAGTCTTAAGGGAACAACTTATTTCTTTAGCCATACAAATGATTGCAATTAAGGTAACACTACGTGATTTCTCTTCTGGTTTGTATACATATCACTGCAGTATTATGCGTCCATCAGACTTTTATAGGCAAACAATTACCTGCACAAATGCTTGGGGCTGTAACCTCTGTCCCCAGTGCTTGGGAGAGCAGGAACAGGGGTGCCTGACACTTGACAGCACCATCTCTTAATGGTGCTGTCTTTCTTCTGTTAACAGAGAAACTGTTAATGTAATTGTGTGATATACATCAGAAATGGATTTATCCTCCATGTTTAATATGTATGTATCTCCAGTCCAAGGAGAAGAGAAATAGAAGCCAAAGGAGGAAAAGCAGTGATGTCATGTAACATTTTGGTACACGGGCCAGTAAGGAACAGATTCACAGACACCTTTGGAGAGAAACAGCCAAACATATGAAAATGTAAGGTATCCCACCATTGTCTTTACAGAAGGATGGGTGTATCAAGTGTTAATCATCCTGTCAGAGTTTACACAGTAAGTCACAGTATACACTTCTTAAAACAGGAAATTTTTTAAGCTATCTTTTCTTTTTTTTTTTAATTGCCTGGCTGCAGTCACACTGTGTCTATCCCCAGCATCCCTTGGAAGGGGACTGCAATCAATCACCTCATCCAGAATGGAGCTGCCACCCGAGTGATGTGTCAGTGTCACAGGCTGTTTGTTTGACTGTACACAACCACGCTGCCCGCAGAGCAGGCACAGCCTGGAGCCTTCCCCACAAAACAGAGGAAGTGTTTAACATCAGCCTTTTGTCAATTAAAGCCTTCACTCAGAGATTGAATTCATTCTGTTAAAAGCATCAGAAGGCAACTTACCCTTAATGGAAATATTACTTACCTCTTCAAAGATTTCAATCTAGTACCTCTTGTTAGAACAGAGTTGTGCATGTTTAAATTTATCTACAGGCAAAAAAAAAAATCTTGTCTTGTAAATATTTGTAACTGTATCTCAGGAGAATGATTTTTGAAGCTCAATACCTCATCAGCACCAAAATGATGGTGATCTTATTATGAACATGGCAACAAGAAGTCACAGAACTTTGAATGTAGTTATGTTCATGACTCCATTTCATATGTGTTATATTTTTGTGATGCCTTATTTCAAATATCAAGAATCTGCTGATATTTCTGTTCAGTTAAATCCTATTGTCTATGTGATGATGCAAGTTACTTGTGGAAAATTAGCTGAAAGTAAAATATAGATTAGAATAAGTTGACACCAGAAGAATTTATTTAATTTCAAAGAAAGGGAAAAACACCTCTGCACCAAAGTATTGTTTTTATGAAGCTTCAGTAGACAAGCAAAAATCTTGATTGGAGAAAAAGATGGCTACAAACTGGAGAGCAAAGAAAAAGGAGTAAAAATCAAACTGCACTGCTTTGTCCTCATTTCTCAATGCTGAAGACCCTGCATCGGAAGAACCTTTGTCAAAGATTGAAGCATCCATTGATGATGATGATTTTCTAAGTTATGCAGGCTCACCTCACAAAAGCCATTTCTTCTGTGACCTATTTACTGAAAATGCAAAGCAGGGCGCCCTGGCCACTGCTCTCAGAGCTGCCAGACTCTGCTGGGAGTGGGCAAGCTGGGTTTGGCTTTCCTGCTGTGGGAAAGCAGTTCCAGGAGAGAGTCTGGATCACTATGGAGCAGAGAGCAATGTCTCATTGTGAGGGGAGTCCTGAGCACTACAGTATTTTACTGTGAATCTCAGTCATGAGGAAAGCACTGCCCAACAGAGGTAAAACACTTAGCTGCTTCTCTAAAGTCATTAAAGAACAGGTTTGGGACAGCAAAGATTTTTATCAGAGAACCTCCTCTAGACAGAGAACAGTCTGAGCAATACTCAGGTAAGGTACACTGGAGGAGCTTTTACAGTGCACTGACCAATTAAAATGCATTGCAATTCTATATGGACATTTCCTAAGTAAATTAAGCTAAATCCAGTGAAGAACTCTTTCACTTTGAATAAGGGTCAGCATCATGTGGTTTAACAATGCAGTTTAAATTAACACTTTTAGGCAATTTGAATTCAAATTTTGTAGTGAATAGTATATAGGCAAAACACAATTTGCAGTTCTAGCAGTGCACTGTAGCAATGAAATCTGTAACAGGTGAGCAAGATTTCTGTCTCCATGACAATATTGCTTAGGTTTTCAGAATAAATCCTAAATGGTATTTAGTCCTATTTTTAGCAATTCAATGCAAGAGATACTATTTAAAGTAATGGTTAGGACTGGAGTCCTGCCTTACTCTAGAGGTCAAGAAATGTGGCCAAAGGTTGTAGACCTCCACTTCTGACCACCAAACTGAAGGCAAGGTAAAACCCAGGAAATGAAGTGGAACAGGTTGATGAAAGCACTGACCAAGGAAGGTGTCATTACCAAAGCAGTGTGGCTATTGCAAGCAGCCTCAGCTATTCTGAGACAGACAAAAGCTCTCCCTCCATCCAGGAGCCATCAACAGCCGTCGCACTAACAGTCCTGTCTGGCAGCCTCAATTCCCAGCCCTTGTGTTACAGGTTAATAATTCATCTCCTCTCACCACTCAGATTGTACCTTGACTCTAAGCCAATTCATAACAAACACTATTATAAAATCACAAAAACCTCAGGTTAATCTGATGTTTAAGAAGATAGATAACTGAGTGCTGATGCAAAATTTTCTCTTTTCCTCTGGACTTTTCAAGGATTCACAGCTTTCACTGGTCTTTTTTTTTTGATATACAGGTGTTGCTGAAAAATAACTGAGCTGGATTATTCTTGATGCACAACAGGGCATGATTATTTTTAAAAAATAAATACAAGAAAACCTTAGAAATTTCATTTACATGTAATCAGCATCCATTTCCCACAAATGCAATGCCCAGTCAACTGGAAGAAAAATTACTTTTAAAAGCAGGTGTTCTTTCTAATTATTGTTGATTCAAGCAAGTTATTAACACTTACATGCTCCCAAATTTACACTAATGAAATCTTGCTTGCCTGTCAGCTGATTCCTGTTAAAGAGTACCTTTGGTTTGGTCCCCAAAACTGGAGTTTAGCAACAAATAGTTCAAATCAGCCAGCCCTGCTCTTGTATGATAGGAGGTTATACCTCACCATACAAAGCTAATATAGGAGGGAGCCATACAGACAGAACAGCAATGGTTAAATGTGCACAGAGAACTCTGAAATATTCAAGTTGTTTATTTCTCCAGGCTTACAAATTTGATTACCATGGAGCACAAAGCTATTAAAAATATGACCTTTTATACTGTACGACTGGGCAAAAAGCCAAATAATAACTTTGTTTGATTTGGGTAGTATGATAGAGTGCCTATTCAGCTGGAAATAAAATTACTTTTCTTTACAGGAAATTATACCTGGAAGACTAAATGTCCATCATGAAACCAACACACATATGGAGTCATTAATTCAGGCTCATGGCAGCCACTGTGAGAGAAGTAAAAGGAAAATGGTTTTAGGTATGGCAGAAAAAGATGCAGAATTCTAAAGCTTGTCTGGCATTTTCTCTGTGATTGAGACAAGTGAAATAAGTGCTGATAATAGGTGATAAGACAGAAAAAACCCCAGGTTGTATAACTGGTATGGCACTGATACTTCCCAACTCCTTGTCTTGAACAAGCAGTTCTATTTTTATGCTTCTTGATATGCAAACAAAGGGAAAATATGAATCCTGTGCTCATGTTAGATAGATAGACATTTGATCAGAAAAAATCTCTCATTAGTGCTTCCACTAATACCAATGACAAAACTAATAGATTTCAGTTCAGTAAAGAGTAAAATCAAGAAGATGTGCATAGAAAAAAATAGTTTGGATACCCCTCTTGTTTTTAAGAGTGCCACACTGAATTCCATGAAAAAAAATCTGAAGAAGACAGAAAATGACAGGTGATAGGAAGGAAAAGGATCATTTCACCTTACAGGTATCTTTGGCATTAAAGATGTCTTCTACTTTAATTAGACTAGAATGACACATGACAAATACCATCCTTGAAAAAACCCCAAACTTGCATAATTAAATTTTCCCTTTACTCAAAACACCTTGATTAATTATTTGGCTGACTTTTATTGGCTCTGCTGCTTATTTATTTATTTATTTATTTATGGGGGCACAGGGGATTTTCAAAATACTTTTTTTTGGGAAAATAGTATTTCAATAGACTGAAATTTCAGTCTTCTCTACTGGTTGTTTTTTATTCTGCTTGTTTATTGTCATATGGTACTTATCCAACAAATTATTTTTATTTGTTTCATGTTTGCCAAAAAAGACTATTCTATTCAGAAAGATGTTATTAAAAGAAACTCACTGGGATATGCAGGACTACAGAAAAATCATGACTACAAGATGATTAAGAAATTGGAATAAGGACTTTCTACTTCTGTGGAAAGTTATGTAGACTCTGTAATTACCACCCATGCTCTGAAGTTTTATGTCTTGTCTGAAAATTGAATTTCCAGTGAGTTGCATTTTTCTATTTAGCTGTGAAAATCAGGCACAAGGGAATCACATTTCACTTAAAGCAAGGCATTAGGAGAGCAATGGCTATCTATCACTCTCCAAAGCACTATGGAAGAATGGCTTGAAAGAGAAATGACAATAAAAAAAAAAAAAACAAAAACAAAAAACCAAGCATTCTTTAGAAAGAAATATTGTAAATCCTATTTCTTGCTTTGCTTCCTCGACTTTTCTTATGAACTTGCTTTGGGATGTAGGAGGTACCTCAGAAAGTAGACAAAAGTTGCATATTTTATAATATCCTACTGAAAACAACTGTTCATATCATATGTTCCAGTTTTGATGAAATTCAGCTGAGGAATTCTGGCCACATGGGAGTTTTCCTTTCCATTCCCTCAGTATAATACTGTTTTTTGCCTAAACCCCAGAAATCTACATATTTTTCAGTTAAAGTACATTCATTCAATCTGCTCCAAAATCAATAAATTAATACATAAAACCCTCCACACTTCAGTGCAGGTTTTGACTTTTTGCTGCAGTACCAGGTCAGGTATGGAGTCCAGTTAGGCCTTCGCCGTAGGCAACTTTTCATGTTCATGCTCCACAGGCTAACTGTGAACTCTAAAAAAGAGGCAGAGGCAGCAATAAGAATGGGCTCTGACTGTAGCTGTGTGTTCATCACCAAAGGAGTTCTGAGAGTCCAGCTTCAAAGCCTGTCTTGAAAAACCCTTCCATCCATGTCAACAATCATTACTCATCTTTTTGACCTATTATTTTCTTTGCATTCAATTTTGAAGTTAAAGCAGACTTTTGTATACAGGAGATATGGGTGGTCTAGCAATGCACATCTTGTATCCTTCACTTTAAAAGCTTTGAAAGTCACTATTTCCTTTTGCTACCTTTCTTGGGGAGAAAGACTGTGAGTTGTGTTTGAATTGAGTTTGAAGAGATAAAGATGGAAAAATTGAGATCTTCTTTACTCATCCATGAAAAGTTTCAGGATCGTCCATGAAGAATTTCAGGATCATCCATGAAGAGTTTTGGTCTTAAAGTGTGCTGCAACATGACAAACTCCTGTGTCCTTTCACTTGCTCTGAGCTCACTTCAGGGTTAAGAGACTGAAGTGACTGAAGTCAATCCTCAAATGCCAAACAGACATTAGTGTGGACTGATCAAGTGGATGATGATGGCAGAAGAAACAGAGAAGGAAAAGAATGGATTTTATACAAATTACAAAGTCACTGCTATGCATACAGCCCTGATTATTGCTTAAGCTAAGCAAAACTGTACAGAGAAAGGTAATTTTTAAGTTGTGTAAAGGTATCCTGTATCTTACACTGGCACTTACTTGCCAATTTGGGACCACATATATATTGCAGGTTGTCTTGTCTGCTGGGAAGGTTAGAGGGATGAACTGCTCCTGCTCCTCTATGATACTGCCATCCTCAGAGAACAGCAGCACTCACTGCTCAACAGAGTGACAGCACACACACATTAGGCAATGCAAGTGTCAAAGCATTCCTTCTGCTTTCTTCTGCTTATGTGAAGAGTTACTTTTAATTCATACATTGTGAAAGACTGAGAGGAGACCCCATCAATGCTTTGTAATGGCTGAGTATAAATCCAGAGCTCCATGGGTAGTATCAATGATTAATTGCATTCAGTCGACATTAGACTCTGTCATTATCAGCTTCTTGCTGCTCAGCACTTGCTATGCTGTTAATTATTGTTGTGTGGCTCTAAGGGATGTTTTCAAAACATTTCAAATTTTGCCACTGTAACAGCAGAGGAAAGAAATCAATAAGTGGCTTTTTAGCAGAGGAAAGACAGATACTTTTATTAATGTTTTGAATTGTTTTGCTTTATTTGAGATTGGATAAGATATCACTGATCAAAACTGTGCTTCCAAGGCAGCACTGGCATTTAGCATTCTATCTAGACTTCACTAAAACTTTTTTATTTTTCATCAACCCACACATGGAGCAATACCTTCTGGCACATAAGGAAAGTGAGATGACTAAAAGGGTTGCACTCACATTCCCAGTTTCTTGAAGTGGATATTTTAATCAAATTTTTGCTAGCATATCCCTTATGACTTGGAAAAACCCCATCCCACCCCATCTGACATTATTTTTTATTATTATTATGGTGATGGACATGGAACTCATGATCTTTTTATAGGACAGAAAATACTACAGTACCAAACTAGAAAAAAACTGATATGAGGTATGCCACTTGCTCTATATTACGCTATTACTTCAAAGCTAACATTATCAAAAAACACACAACATATTTTTTCCTGCTGATGTTCTTATGTTTGTAATGGTCAGCCTTAAAAGTTTAATCCATGGTGCAGTCAAGGGGAAAGCAGGCAGGATTGCAGTGCTAGGTGCAATAACAGTAATAGGCTGCTATGCCCTGTAGTAATCTGTATCAGTAATTATCAGAGATAATTAAAAGAAAGATTAAATTTAGGTAATGGTGCTAATAATAGAAAGAATCTAAAATGAGAAAAATATATTTTTAACACCTTTAAATCTGCTTCTCCTGAAATTTTCCAAAATAGGATATTTCTTTAATTCTGATATGCACAAACATTGAAATATGCTCTCTTCTGATCCAGAATTTAAGAAATTTCTGACATGCCAACATTTCCAGAGTTAGGACCTTTATTTAAACAAAGTGGAACAGATCCAATAGCTGAAAGAAACAGACTCCACACTGAGACTGCTGAAATACATACATTAGGTGTAGGAGAGCTGGAAGAACCAATGCTGGAATAGGAAGGATGCACACAATCTGACTTTCTGGTACTTGCTTAATCTGGTATGAGTCTTTCTATCAGTAGATCCTTCTGACCATGAACTACATCCTGGACCAGGAAATCTGTCATGATCAAATTTACAGTCCCACTGGCCTCTCTCCAGAAAAAGACTTTAGAGACGTTCTGTCAGTTTGGATTTTTCAGGTGTATGGGAAAGCACTGAGTACCATTAATTACCAAATTACCGTCCAAACTGATGAACATTGTGTTTCATTTTTATTCCTTGGATTCTGAACTATAAAACTTCAGCCAGCTCCATATGGGAAGAGCTGCAACAAGACCTAAACTGCAAACATTTAAAAATAAACAAAGTGCATAAATGATCCACTTAATGAAAACATCAAGAGACCTTGTAAATCAACTGCTATCAGCTAATGCCATTATCTAAAGGAAATGTAGTGCCTGAGAGCATCTGCATATGCATCCCTATGCCTGCACAATGAGATTACACATACAAGAGTTGTGTACCTACATGCAGAGGAGCCTAAAGCAATCCAGAGGCACAGTTTTAGAAGCCCACATTTGTGGAACAGGGATCTGGATTATGCATGTCTGAGCCATCAGTGATACAGAGAAATTGCATGTCCATTACCATCCTGTTGAGCAATGGGAGAAGGAGCTGGGGAGAGACCAAAAGCAGAGTGTGCCAGAGGCCAAATGATTAATATATTTTCTCAGCATTAGCATCAACAATGTGCTGCCTCAGAGGAAGTCACGGTTAAAGAGTATCTACTAACTTGATGCAAAGCTCAATAGAATATTAGAATAAATAGGATAAAAAATTACCTTCATCTCATGCAGGAAGACTTCTTGATCTAACGTGTCTCTTATTGCTTTGCTGGGCTAATTTCAGCCTCACTTTATGATATTCATGAAAAATCAATTATGTGACAGAAAGAGTGAGAGACCTAAGAGGCATCCACCTCTGTGCTGAGCACACCACTGGCTGGAAATTGATGCCAGACAAGTTCTAATTAGGAATAAAGCACAAATTTGCAACAGTGGGCCTGACTAACCACTGGGAAAATTGTTAAAGGAAGTGGTGGAGTTTCTGTCTTTGTGTCACTTCCAAGCAACTGTAGAGGCATTGCTGTACTGGCTGAGCACACATTGCAGAGCTCAACAGAGTCTGTGGGATCTAACAGTTCATAACAGATTGGTCAGACTAGACAAAACAATTCTCCCCCTGCAATTAATTTTTATGCACCTGCCAGCATGAGGCAGCTACCAGCTCGGTCAGGAAGAAGATGCAGAAGAAAAAATTTGAGACTGCAACTGTGTAACAGTGTTTGGCAGATTTACCCATAAACAAATATGAGAGAAATGTAAAAAGTTGTGAAAAGGAGCACATTTGCCTTACACCTAAAGCAAAAATTCCTGTTAGCAATCTGTTAAACGTTGGGAAATGCAGCAGCCTAAAAGGAGATTGTAGTTGGGCAGCCTGTTACTATTTCAGCTCTTTCAGCCTCTATAAATTTCATAAAATATTAATAAAAAGTAGGCATTTACTTTTACTCTCCTAGGAAATAGTGAAGAGTTAGTGAAGAAACTAAGTACTGTGTATCACTAATAAGTGGCACACAGTACTTAGTGCACTAACTTAAATACTTGCTTAACTAAGTAAGTGTGCCCCTAATACACACTGAATTAGTGACAGACCTTCCACCACATCCTGAGCTGCAGCAAAAGCTTTGTGGGCAGCAGATCAAAGGGGATGATCCTGTCCTTCTGCTCAGATCAAAGGGGATGATCCTGTCCTTCTGCTCTGCTCTGGGGACATCCCACCTGGAGCACTGAGTCCAACTCTGGGGTGCCCAGCACAGCAAGCACAGGGACCTGCTAGCACGAGTCTGGAGGAGGCCACTGAGATGATGAGAGGGATGGAGCAGCTCTCCTACAAGGAGAGGCTGGGAGAATGAGAGAATTGGAATTGTTCATCCTGGAACAGCCTTCTCTTCAGAAGGCTTTGGTGACCTAATTATGGCCTTCCAGTGCCTGAAGGGAGTCTGTGAAAAAGCTGGAGAGGGACTTCTTACAGAGTGACAGGACAAGGGGGAATGACTGCAGACTCAGAGCAGGTTTAGATTAGATATTAGGAAAAAATTCATTACTGAGAGGGTGGTGAGCACTGGAACAGGTTGCCCAGAGAAGCTGTGGATGCCCCATCCCTGGAGGTGTCCAAGGCTAGGTTGGAGCAGGGGAGCTCTGACCAACCTGGTCCAGTGAAAAGTGCCCCTGTCCATAGCAGGGGAGTTGGAATGAGATGATCTTTAAGGTCCCTCCTAACCCAAGTAATTTTGTGATTCTATATTTCTATGATATAACACAATAGAGCTTAAAGCAAAGTCTGTCTTGTGAGAGAAACTACGTTTTGGAACTAAACCAGTTCCCTAGGGTTTGAGTGTTTTTCTTTCCCAGAGATGAACAGTTTTAAACAAGACACCAATTACACATCTCTACCTGTAAACAAGACAGCTCTTATGTTTTCAAAGCCTGCTATACTGTCTTTCAAGCAAATAGCTCTCATTTCTCTTCCTCCATTTAGATCTGAGAGATTAATTAAGCTCATCAACAGTTGATTAATGCAGGTAGGAAGCCTGTGGCTTCCTCCAATTACATTTCAATGATGTGGTACTATCTAGATATATTTATTCGGCTTTTAAGAAATATATCTGTAAGAATGATCTAGGCAATTTTGTGTCAGATTAAAATACATTATAAAATCATTAGTGAACAAAACCAGCAGCACATTCTGTGTAGCCATCTGGAAAAGATGCTGCAGAACAGACCAACATTTCTTCTGATGCATTTAACTAATATCAGCTCAGTTATTTTATTACTCTGGAAGCAAATACTTGCTAAGCTATGGAAAAGAGATGTGGCAGCAGAAGAATGTTTATTACAAAGCACAACCTATGACCTACTCCTTACCTGGGGTAAAATTGCAGACTTATGCCATGCATAAGAGGACTAGAGGAAACTATTGCTCCTAACTTTCTTTGCATTTCTGACAGTTTCATCTGCTGATGAACAAATACACTGGCCTCAATGGGTAAAATCCCAGCATAGGAAGTATGCTAAAAATACAAGTAGATAAATCAGATTTTGGGTTTGGTTTTAGTTTATTTGGTTTTGCCTTTATTTTTTGTGGGTTTTTTTTTTGGGGGGGTGGAGGAAATGGTTTCAAACATAAGAAAATGCACTTTAGAACTCCACTAAGACAAGACAGAGACCTCTCAAAGTAAGAATGTCTTGATCCTAAACAAATGATCCCACATATGGAAATCAAAACAAAACAGGAATGTTCCTCAGCTTGAGAAAAATGCATTCTCTTTCATTTCCTTTGTCAATTACAAATCCCATTGCAAAAACTCCACCAAAGTGAGAACTGGGATTGGAAGCTTTTGATAAGTGGAGTGCTCCAGAATTATGAAGCTGTGTTTGGAGGATGAGAACAGATGTATTTAATCACATTTCCCACCAGTTTTTTGAGGTATCTACATGTACAGATGAACATGGGTTTTCCTGAATTTGAGAGCACAAGTCCCGAAAGTTTGTGTACCGCCTGGACTTTGAGCTCCTCTGTGTGCCCAAGGAAACACAACTGGAGCAAGCCAGGCTCAGGCAGTGACAGGGTGGCACCTGTTTGCTCAGAGCTCTCCTCAGTGTGGCCTTGCCTCAGTCACAGCTGTGGCTGCTCCAGGAAAAGGACAAAGAGCAGGAAGGTCACAGAAGATCAGCTCTTCTCTGTATTAAATCTTTGACTCTGTAATATAATTCAGTTACGTCTCTATTGTCACACAGAAATCCACTTCTTAATGCACTGCAAGCTATGCACAGGTTTAAAACTACATAAAAGAAACAAGATAATTATATGACAGAATATTTACAAACATGCCTTGCGTTATAATTCTGATCTTCCCTAATGTCCTTCTTGATTTTTTTTTTTTTTGCATCTTCTGGCTGGATTTGTTAAAGAACAGTTACAGATACTACACATCTATTAACAGTTACAGCCATGTTCAACTATGATGTTTAATTGCTGCTCACAGTTATATTATATAGCAGAGACACACACAAATTGTACATCCAAGATTTATCCTCACTTCATTTATATTCAGTCCTGTACCTGGGATTAATTCTGTGCTTATTTTATCAATTTCAATGGGATTATTCTTTTTGCATCAAACACTTAGGTGTTACCATTACTGTTGCCAGTTTAATTTTTTCTAATTGATATGGTTTTGCTGAACCCATTTAATTGAATTTGTTTTATTAACAGTGGAACTGATACTGATATATGGAAAGAATATGGTTTAAATAAATGAGCAAATATTCACCACTTTTATTCAACCTGATATGGCTTTTCATTGAAATCAGTAGTCACTTCTCAAAACAAATGCATTTTAATTCCTTACAATTTATTTCTCCTTCTATTTACTACTTCTTTGTCACAGTTGGATGCATTTAAGAAAACCAATTGGTATTTATAGGAGCCAATTTTCATTTAAGTCCTTGAAAGAGAGTTTAAACATTTCTTTAGCATCCACTGCTCATTAACTGAAACGAACACATTTCTGAAATGCAGCAGACTTGTTATTGATACTACTACAGGATCCTATTTTAATGGCACTCTCATTTTTCTCTTTCTCCCAGTAATTTAAGCAGACCAATTTTGTAAACAGGACAGACTAGCCTTAAGGTTTATATGCAAACTTAAACCTCCACATACACTCCCTGACATTTTCACCAAGCTGGTGCTTCCCTTTCTCTGATGCTTGTGGCCTATGCCAGTAGAGCAGCCAGAGCTCAGGGACACTGAAATGATCCTCAGTAATGATGGGGATGTAGACAGCAATTCCATGTGAAGTTTACTTGAGAATTTTACATCCAGAAACACATGGTTTTTGATTTATAGTATCAACAGGACAGCGAGTTCAGGATTTAAGCCAGGGGTAGAGCCACTTTCCTATGAGGTGACAGACCAGCACAGGACACACCCCGTACTCCTACTCAAGTGCTAAAACGCAATGCTTAGGTAAGAAATGCTTGCTTTTAAAACCCAAAGAATCATGAAACTGCCATGCCAATCTGAACTGAAGACAACAATCCCTTACAGCGTGCAGTGCTGCCCTGATCTCATGGTGCAGTTTGGGTGCAGTACAGCTGAGTGCCAAACTCTCTGTCCAGGACAGCTCAGCTGTCCCAGTGAGGTGACCCAATATTGCAGCCTAAGGATTTGGGCTTCCTTTGAAAGCAACTTCTCTTAAGTTACTGGCATCTGTACTTAAAAGCTGACTGCAGAGGAGTTTCCTGTGTATGATTTCCAAGTGATGCACAGGTTTTCATGCAGAGTTTGGTGTGTAGTCAGGGCAGGACAAACAGTGTCCTGATATCCCAGTTTCTTTTCAATGCATCCTAAGTGCATTTTTTTTATTTTGGTGTTACCTGGCCATCTCTTACTGCTTTTTAACATTGCTTTATTACCAATGCCACACACACAAAGGCAGCTACTGTTCTCTGATGTTTCTACTGAAATTCGTTTTATAATCTCTTTGCACAGCAGGAATACATAAATTAATGAAATTTTCTGACAAATATTTGAAACTGGTTATCAAGGATTCCAGAATTCACCTTACTTTCATGGATCAGTTGTAAGATTTTTCTGCTTGCAGCACTAGGAACTTAATAACATTTTTGGTACAGATTAACAATGTCCCTTCCTTCTATTTAGTAATTTTGAAGTCAGTCCCATCTCTTCTAGGATTTCATGAAGAAACAATCTTCCTTGAAGTGTATGTACAGCTGCTATTAATAGTAGACTTGAGTATGACAAAGAAAGAGCACATCCAGTAGTGCTTTGCTAACACTCAAGGTGATTTGAAATTGAAGTCCAAATCCATAGAGATGCCTTGTTCCTCTGACTTTCACAATGACAGAAAAGTTCCCTGCCTTCCTGACACTTATTTACTCCCTGAAGCCATCAAGAAGTGAGTCAAAGTTATACACTGATTTTGCTGCATTGCCTGGAAGGTGATTTCTGTATGGTTTCCATCTGTATAAAGGCCTGTGTTCCTTCATTCAGGTGACAGAGAAGCCCTAGAGAACAGTAACAGGATTTGTGAGGATTCCTTCCTTAATTTTCACATTGTTTTGTTTAAGTTTCCTTTTCCCTTTTGACTTAACAGATTAAATTAGAAATCCAGAAGCTGGCAAAGTCTTTATTTCCCTCTTACTGCACCCAAGCTGTTGTCATCTTTTCTAACCTCCTTGCCAACTGGTTCATCCCTGGGCATGGGTGACTTTCTGGCTCCCTCAGGCACTGGATGGATTTTGATGGGGTAATGTCAGGATTGTACATGTTCCTTGAAAAAAAATACAGTTAATCTATGCCACAGTCTTTCTCATTTTTTTTTCCTGCTGATGAAAAATTCCTGTATTTCCTGACACCAAGCCATCAAGAACCATGTTCTAGGTGTACTTGACCCAAAGGAGCAAGGGAGAGCAGAGCAGAGAACACAACATTATCCAAGAGAAACAGCTCCAAGCAGACAGAACCAGCATTGTGCCCATCACAACTGAGAAGCAGGGAAGGGCAGACAGATTAAACTCACAGGGAAAGCTCAGTTTATAAAAAAAGCACAGGGTCATAAAATATTCCCCTGTGTCCTTCCACAAAGAAATTATTTCAGATACCAAATTCCCTAGCAGCTTGTAAAAGCTTTACAAGCAGTCCACCCCCCTGCAGGCAGGTTGTGAGTGATGTGCCCATCTATCAGGTACCAAGGTCAGCAGATGAAGGAACTGGGCTGGAGGACACCTGTAGAGCAAATCGACCCCACAGCTGAGAATCTGCTCTTCTGACTCCAGCACAGGAGCCAAACCTGCCACCTCACAAACAACCTGAGCATTGTCTTGTACTTTCATAAATGCATCAAATTTCCATGTTTCTGCTTCTTAATGAGACACTTCACTAAAATGCCAAGTTAATGATTTATTAGTTTAAATAATTTATTTTATCACTGAATTAATTTGCCAGCCATGTTGCACACTTTATAAGGGGAGCAATTCTTTTCCAAGTGCCTCAGTAATCTAATTAGTATGTTCATTTTCTTTATGCCATGTTTCAACAGTTGCTACATATGCCTGGACCTCAAAGCATTTCTGCCTTTGGTGAGATGAGGAGAAAATGGTTAATTTGGGTGTGTGAGAAAGGGAAGCTGTTTAGGAATCATCTCTGTGTCCTGCTTTGATAAAAAGCTAGGCAAAGGTTTCAAATGAACACACATGACTGGAGCTGGTTTTCAAGCTGACAGCTTCAAAGAAGATGCAGGATTGTATAGTAATAATGGCCATTAAATTACCTTCTCTCCAACAGTGTGGATCATTTGGAGTCAGGTCATAAATAGAATAAAGGAATCTTAGCTTTCCACTCCTTGCTATATGGGCACTTTGAGCCACCAGAAGACTCTCTTCACAAGTCTCATTAGCTGGCATTACCATCCTCAAAGGACTATGTGAAACTTGAAATTAAATGTAAAAAATGAACAGATTTCTAAAAAAATTTATGGCAAGAATGATGCACTCTATTGCAACTGAGGAAAGCAGCTTAAAATATTGATTTAATTTAGAAAAATAACAAAATGTCCAACATTTTGGAAAATTCTCTAATTTTCTAAGTATTTATGTTTGCAAAGCATTAATGTAAAACCAGTAATGCTGTTTAGATATATCCAAATTAACAAGCAAATTTAATAGTGGTCTACACAAAAGGTGTAACAAGCTCAGGGTCCTGTGCTCATCTTCTAACTGCTCCTTGCACTTAAAATCTGAGTGCAGACAGATGCCAGACACCTTTTAAAAATTTGATTTTAATTTCTTAATTACAAATACCTGCAATTTTATTTAATAAAATGAATGCATTTTATTAAAACCAAGTGAATTGGTGAGTTTTGTCTGTGGCACTTAGAGCAGAAATTGAAAACCTTGTCGAATCAACTTGTGGCATTCCAAACCTCACTAGGATGATCTTTGGTGAATGTGACAGGAATATTACAAGGTTACTGATTTGTAATTTAGATTTTAGTAGCATCTAGGGGTCCTGTAAAAGATTGCAGCTGGCCAAACTAAGCACTGACAATATATATGCCATAAGACAGTATACAAAGCTTACAGTTTAAATATTTAGGGCAATATTTTAGGGAAACTGAAAATGCTAAGGAATGACATAAACTTCAGGGAATTTTTCAGTTTTTCTGAGACTCAGGTCAATAATTTAACTTTGGCTATCTTTCATTTTCCTTTAATAAAATATTTGTGTTGTGTACTGTGCACATATGTTGTAACTTTGTGTTGTTGTATGATTATTGCTATTCCTTAAGCCTCCACAACACACAGAGCCCTAAAATATACAGAAAATAAAGTCTTCACACTGAATGGATAGTCCTCCAATAAGGAGACAAATGAAAGACTTAGAAAATCAGAGGAACTAATTCCTGCATGTACATAAATTGTACTACTTTTGTTCTCTCTAATGTATCTTGTTTGAAGCAGCCACTTTGTGTTGTCCTCCCTGTGCAATTTTATGCAAATTTAATGATCTGTGTTATATGTTATTAGTAATCTGCTATGACCATAACCTTAGCCTGGATGCAGCAACAATCAAAAGTCCTACTTCTCATGACAGAAATGATGCAGAACATGTCACAGGCTGCCCTCAAATTATTCTGGAAGATGGGGGAAAGACACAGATAGTTCTTGTGGCTGCAGCCACAAAATAAAATAAATAAAAAGGGCTGGTTCTGTGCCCCTTTCTCCCTATAGCAGCATCTCAGCGTCCTCTCCCGGAGCCTCTTAGTTGTCCCTGCAAGGACACATCAGAAATGAGGCAGATGAGCAGGGGGAGAGGATGACCCAGGTGCCTCATCACTGGGCACCAGAGCCGCCTCTAGCAGCCAAAGATGATCACTCGTGACCTCTCCTCAGCTCCCTCACATCAGAGGGAATTGAGACAAGGCACAGAGCAGGAGCAGGCTGGCAGGTGTGCCTGGCAACCTCCACCCATCCTGAGAAGGGATCTGAGGAAGGACACGGCAGTGGGGAAGTGCCACCAGCACAGCTGCCAAATGCAGCCGGGGCAGGGACAGTGACTCCCTCTATAGGCGAATGTCACCAAACAAAAACATTAACATAGAAACTGGAGGCACCACTGGACATGTCCCACTGTACACAGAGCAGGCTGTTGGAGGGATATCAGTCAGACTGGCAGGACCTTGCTGTTAAGAGCTAAAGAGCAGCTGAGAGCTCAGCACCGTGCAGACCATCAGGTGTCACCCAGCCCTGGGACCATCGGCGTGCGAGGCACCACATTCCATGGCAGGGGCACAGGTGGGAACTGCTGCTTCCAGCTCACAGCAGCTCAGCTCACTAGCACAGGACACGGATCTCCTTAACAGCTATCTGGGAGCTATCCCTATCACCAATCTGCTGCCAGGGGATCACAGGGCTTCTGCTTTGAGTCCAACGTGTGTGCAGCAGGGCCAGCCACTGGATGGTGAACTCTGCCAGATGATTAAGTTAGTTTCCATATCTGGTTGCCAGTGTCAGGCATGAGAGAAAATTAGATAATTTCCAGGGCTTCTAGCAAGTGACTAATGCTTGGAAAAGGAGCAATGTGAGGTTAATTTATCATCCGGTTTAAAAAAGGTGCAAGTTTAAATACTAATAATGTGGAACGGGAAATCTGACATAAAGACCCAGCAAATCAGCAATGTGTAAGTAAAGGAAATTAAACACAGCCATTACAGGCAGTGAGGCATCTTTGAATAGGCTGGAAACACAGACAAATGGTGTTCAAAGAAACACCCCAGAAGATGCTGAGTTTGGCAAAGGCAATGACAAGGTCTGAATGAAGTGCAACCAAATGCAGACGGTATAATTGCAATTTCATCTCAACTAATGATGTGAACAATCTAATACTAGTCCTTGCAGTGGTACCAGGTCTTTAGTTCACAAAAGCACATTTAAATAGAGAAATGGAGGGAAGGGAGATTTGTCTTAACTATTTGCATAATGAGGAGAGTGTGGCCATAGACTGCATTCATTATCCAGAGGAAAGGATCTAAGCATCCTTCAAAATCTGGTTTTCTTGCAATGGTGGGACAAACAAACATGCTGAGTAGAAAATTTTTCTCTCTTAGATCATATTAATGCAGTAGGGATGCAATTCACACCCCACTACTCTTACAATTAATAAGACTGAGCCCAGGAGGGACAAGACGCCCTGTTCTGTGCTGCCTCTTTGCCCCCCATGAGCAGCATCACTGCCATCACCCCTCAAAGAGCAGGAGTTTCCCAGCTGCTCCCTCCGTGGTCCCCAGTGTGGCAAGCCTGGTGAGGCTACATGAAATGGGACATGAAATGCTCCATCTGGCAGTGGGAACGAGAGGCAAAGAAATAGGAAGCTATAAAAGTTTTAAAAGTATTTCAAGCTCCCCAGGGAAATAATTCTATTCCTTATTTAGCACTAAATACTTCTTGTAAAACTCAGCCTCCCCCACTTTCCAATTAGGAAGGCACCTGCTTTATTTCAGTCACATCTTCCTGGAGTCTAAGTAGACTTTCTGAGGCAACTCCATTATGAGGTCGACTTGATAAAAATACTCACTGCTGAAGGATCTGGCTAGTGGCAAATCACTTAAGCTCTTGCACTGCTCTGGACTCAAATCTGTCCTACCCAGGAAGTCAACAGGAATTTTGCCACTGAATTCAAAAGATCAGGATTTCATTTCGGATGATGAAAACTCCTCCTAGCAACAGCCAGTATGACATTAGAACATTAAATAATAATAATAGGATTTATATTCATCAGTCTCAAAATGTAAATCTTTATAGAGGATTTCCTACTTGTCGAAATATCATAGCACAAGCCTGTACAAAAGAACTGTCCCATCTGCTGTAACTGTATAAAATAACTTACTAAATAAGTACTGGTGGTATGAGAAATACAAACAGGAAAAGCCTGAACTGCTCATGGTAGTCTCTTCCTAGATTCTGTCCAGCACTCACTGTAATTTTTAACCTTTCATGCCTGTAGACAATTACACTTGTGCAGAGATATATGCGATATTTTCTAAGCTAGAAGCAGAGAATCTGAAAATCCAGGAAGCATAAGCTGCAACAAGTAATATAACAAAACCTCTTACTTGTTACTGCAGGGTTCCCACGCTGTGAGGATAAATTATCAAACTCCTAGGATAAAACAAGTGTTTCTCAAGCATAATTTTTAAATGCAGGAAGAGTTTCCCCAGGGCTTTTCTCTGGCTGCAGCAGCATTGGCAAATGTGCCAAGTAGCCTGCCACTCATTTAGTGGGCTGGAAGCTGCACTCCATCATTGTACCTCACCTGCCATTACCATCAGGTTTTTGCTATCCTTGGCACCTGCTTACAGCAAAAAATTATTCACTTGCTAGCATGGTGCAGAAAACCCACACTATTTTTAGCCACCTGCATCTATCACAGCAAGTTTACATCAAGACTTCAGGGATGAGGGAAAGAGTGGAGGAAAAAGAAGCCCCATTTCCCTTCTCACACTCCTGTGCCTGCCCACTCCCATGGGGTGGCACAGGTCAGCAGGAGCAGTGACACAGAAAGGCACAGGATGCTCCTGGTGCTGCCACTCCAGCTTTGTCTTTTCCTGGAGAGCTCTGTGCTGAATGGACAGATGATGATCACAGTGGTATGAACGCAATTTTTCTTGTCTTCGGTGTCTCGACTCAATGGGATTTTGCAGACACAGTCATGGCCTCTATTTTTCACAATGACTCAGAAGCATTTTAAATTATTTTCCTCATGAAAGTGAGCCTTTTGTTGGCAGCTGGAAATCTCTGCCACAGACATTTTACATTTTTAGACTCTAACTTTCTGACAGGAAGAGATCTAATATGCCAGGTGATGAAAAGTGCATTCAAGGCCCTTACTAACAGCACTGTGCAAATATCATCTCAAGCTATGCCCTGAGAAAAACTGCCTGGCTCATTTCTTGCTCTCTTCCCCAATTCTCCATTGCCTCAGCACCCCCACTCCCCTGCCCTCTTGCCAGCCTGATGATCTTCAAGTCCAGAAAGATTTTTGAGTACATAAAAAGTATCCTCAGATAGTTGCATCTAGTGCATTCAGGTCACCCTCTTGGAGGAAAATTAGCAGATCTTTACATCCAAAAGAGCCATTAGATCATGAACCTACTGGACAGGTCATGAAAGGGAACTTTTCAGATTACTTTCTTTCTTTTAAAAATAGCTATCAAAAAGCAGTTTTCACTCCAGTCTTCCAAAAGTTGTGATACACTGAAGTAGCACACCTGAAAATTCAAATACTCTGCCTCAATACAGATAGCCCTGTACAGAAAATAATACTGAAAGTTTCCATGTGCTGTATTACAAGTCCACTACTGAAATAAATGAACCATGTAGGTAGGAGTTTTGTTCAACTTCTGCTGGAGACTTTCTAGTCCATAACACAGCCAGTAGTACAGATAAAATCTTAGACAAGAGAATTGTTAGTTCATTAATATCCTATGGAAAATGCCAGTGGTGTCTATTTCCCCATCAATACTCTATGGACAGGTGCCTAGAAGGAGATGACAGAGAGAACAGAAAATTCTAAATTAAAAAAACCCCAATCCAAAATGTTAATTGATATACTTGGTTGAAATAATGACTCCTCAGAACAGAGTCTTTAGTTTATTCAGAAGTCCTCACTCATTTTCAGCTGTGTCAGTGATGATGCTCCTGCCAACCAAACACCTTCTGTTGGACCTTCTGGTGATGGATCCTTGTGATGTTCTGGATTCTGGCCTCCTTTGATGCTAAGGACATGGAACTACTGGGCAAGGAGTGCTGGATTCAAAGAATTCCAACCACAGAGGCATGTCAAATACACCCTGACAGTGTTTAGATCCTAAAAATCTGTATTAAATTCAGGGTTTGGTTCAGCCCTGTCTTTAGGGGAGTGAAAGAAAGAGGGACAGGCCATGAACGACCCATGGGGCTACAGCAGACTGTGTTCAGATGGTAAGAGTCTGTCAGCCAGGCTCTCTGCATTTGTGCTCTGTAGTTTCATTTGGATAGTTCAAATAATTCCTGACACTAAGAATATTTCTAAATATAATGCCACGGTGCCCTTGGGTTTGACAGCTCTTTTTTGGAGCTGATAGCTTCTGAGAAGTTAAAATGTGTGCAAATTGTAATAGCTACATCCTACATGTGCAGAAGGGAGTTTGTGATTCAACAAGGCATAATGTTCTTGATAAAAACACAGAATCATACATTGAAAATACAGCGAAAAATAAACTTCTCTGTATTAGAAGTTCTGCAAATCATTCTGCTGTGAATGCTTATGTTGCTTTATTCTACTACTCTATAAGGTTACATTAGACAGAATACAGCATTTCTAATTTTCAAATTATAAAACTAATTATTATTTATTTCTGTTGGGAATTTTTTTATGCTCTTCAAAAATAAAAAATCAGAACTATGGCTATTGCAAAGACATTGGAGGGGCATATTGGCATTTTTCTTTGTCATTGTCTTTATTATTTTTTTAAAAGGGTTGAAAATTTATTTCAGAGACCTGACATTACATTTAGTAAAATGTATTATAACTGACTACTACTGGATTGGAAAGTGTAGACGTAAATCACAACCCAGTCTTATCTTTCTAGTAGCTACATCAAATCTGTTAACAATTGAGAAGCCATTAAAATGCTAATGAGTGTGAAGGATGATCTATGTGTCACACTCCAACTTCTATTTTTACAAAGGCAAAACATACATGAAAATCCCAACAGTTCTCTCCTGTTGAAAGAAATATGAAAGACTGTTTGGCTTTTGAAATTATGACATTGCTGTTAGACTTGTCTGTAAGATAAATTGTTACATTACTGCCAGCATGATTACAAAAAACCTTTAGGGCCCAAGTTATACAAGAAAAAATCTTAACTAATTCCCTTTAATTTGCTTTCAAATACTAAACAACACTAAAGAGCAGTGAATTTGACTGCCCAAGCTGTGTCAAACATTAAGAAAGATGCAAACTTCAGATAGATGCAATTCCCTTGACCTTCTGGAAAGCAAATCTCTTCATAAGAGTCCTACAGGAAAATGTCTCAAAGGAAGCTCTGTAAAAGTTATTATTTCTGAAAATGTTTTCACATGCAGAAAAACTGAACCAACACAAATGCTGAAGCTCACATGCCCTTCCTAGATGGTGTCTTTAGAGTTAGAAGTGAAAAAGATCCTTCAAAGTTACCTGAATTCTTTTAAAAAATTATCAGCGCTTTCCCAATCATCTTCATGCAGGAATTTTAGGTTTTTTGGTTTTGGTTTTTCTGTTGTTGTTGTTTTGTTTGTTTTTTCTTTTCTTCACTAGTACACACACGCTAGTAAACTCTGCTCAGGCTTTGGTGAAAGGGCCACATTTTTAGATGTGCTCAGGTGCAACTGTGTGTGTGTATCTGGCACTAAATCTGGGAGCTTGCTGGTCCCTGGGTAGCAGCACATGCATCATACTAATGTAATCCTGCCATCTCCTGTATCCCCTTAATCAGCGAGCAGCTGTGTTTCACTTGCTTCCAGAAATATCACCATCTTCAATACCTCAGACATGGAAAACCCCAGACTTTTATGGAGGTTAAAACCAAGAGGGTGAGGAGAACACGTTACAAGCAGCTCTCTGTGCTGTTCCCTTTATTGTTGCCTAATGTTATCTATTGCAGTGCCATCTTTCTTTTGAAGCATAATTAAAAAAGATAAATAACCATACAGTCTCCAACGAAGATAAATTGATAGCTTGAGCCTTTTCCAGTTGGATTGCCTTTTTCTAACATAAAAGAGTGAAGAAACCTTTGATACCTTTATTGTCATTCTTCATAAGAAAAATACCCTTTTAATGTACTTTGGGGTTCCCTGAAGTAATCCAGTTCTTTGCTCTGGGTCATGGCAAAGCAATCTATTGTCCTGCTGCCATTTTTGCCTTTCACTGCCTGGTTTGGGCAGTTGCTTTATTCCCCACTTTCTTGGGCAGCCACGCTGTTCTGTGTTTTGGTTGTCTGCCCTGCTTGCCTCTTCTTTCACTCAGGGGTGCAGTTCCTGTGGAAAATTCCTCCTTGGAAAGTCTTGCAACATCCAAGCCAGGTGTGGCTGTTGTGGCTTATGGCGCTCCATGCCATAGCTTCAGACTGCTCTCACTTTCCTGGCCTCCTTTCTATGTGTCATCTTTACCAGTGAAAAAATCATGGCAGACCAATTCTGTTTCAAGTTCTGCAAACAACATGAGGCACTCCTGTGCTTTTTCAGTAGCAAAAAGGCTGAGCAATTTTAGGAGCATTTTATTTATTATAAAGTATTTTTATCATAGAAGTACCAAAACAAATTCAAATCTAGACACTTGAGCTCAAATACAAAGAACAAGACTGTCACTTGTTCCACATGGCGTTGACAAGTGAGACAGACAAGTGAGGAGAAATCTGATCAGCAGGAGTCAAAAATACCACTTAATACTAGTCAAGTGCAGATAAAACCTGAAAAATATTTCCACTTTACCCACTGCCTCCTTCACTTCTGTAAACATAGCAGAATTCACAATGCAGCCAGAAACACGACAAGCTTTCAGAAGAGATTTGGCTGAAGGCAGCAGATGATCACAAAGCTCTTACATCGCAAAACATTTTTGTTACTATGCTTTTAGCTCGCTCAATATACATGTTCAGAATTATGTCTGGAAGAGACAACCTGGATTAGTGACTTTGTTTTAAGACTAGATAATCTCTTGGTAAATATTTGCACTGTGTGAGTTAGCTTTGCTGGCAAAATTGTCTTGACAGTTTATCAGGCTGAGCACAAAACTGACTTGCTGATTCTTCAGAGATGTTGCTAAAAATGATACAAACTAATGATGCTTGCACTTGCATACGAAGCAAAATTAATTAAAGGGGCAACTAGACTGGCAGAATTTTTGTGAACTGCATTAATTCCTAGATTTGAAACTGCAGACTGAGACTCCGAATTCACATGTGTGAATTTTAAATCATGTGTCTATTCATTGTAAGAATTATACACAGAAATTAGCCTCTATGAACTATGACTGCATGTCTGTACATCTGAAATGGCATGCATATCCAGAAAAGGGGAGAAGTGCAGCAAAATTCAGTTTCACAGAATTTTAGAATGGTTTGGGTAGAAAGAGATCTTCAAAGATCATCTAGTCCAACCTCCTGCCATGGGCAGGGACACCTTTCTCTAGATCAGGTTGCTCAAACTCAATTTATGGTATTCAAAAAACACAGTACTTTGGCTCTGCAAAGTTTATTCCATGTTAAAATCATACCATTAAAAAACCCCTTACACTGTGAAAATGATGGTGATACCATCGGACACAGAAAACTAATTTAAAATATACTAATACTAATAGTTAATATTAGGAAATCACAATTGACTGTTTGCCCATGAGACTACTTTGAACAATCACTTCAGATGCTTATGCTTTCAGTTCTTAAATCTCTGTATTGTCTCAATTTTTTGCTTTTTAAGGTACAGATAAATACCTGATATACACGAAGCACAGGGATTTACTGACGTACAGATTTTTTAAAGCCATGATGCCTCCTCTGAGGTTACTCAGACTATTCAAGTGTTATTGACTCTGCGAGTGTCAAGACCTGTCACATCAGGGGAGATGCTGGATCTACTCCCTGTGAAATAATTAGCACAACTAAGAAAAGGCAGGTGGTGACTCAGGTAGGCAGCTCCCTTCTGAGGGGTACAGAGGCACCCCTCTGCTGACAGACTCTCTGGAGAGGTACATTCCTTACCTGGGGTTTGCACCAGGAGTGCCAAGCCTCACACCATCCACATACTGCTATCCACTGCAGGTGTTTTACATGGGCTGATACAGCCAGCAGCAGTCTGGGGAGTATCAAGAGCCCAGGGAGCAATAGGAAAGGACTCTGGAGCCCAGGTACTTTTTCATGAACCCTCCTAGTCACAGGGAAAGGGTTTGATAGGGACAGTCAAATCTGGTGCCAGAACCTGGGGTTTGGCCCCTGAGACCATGAGACTTGATTTGAGAACCTGGTCTAAGCAGTGATGGGAAAAGCATCTTAGGTGGTGGGCATGCCCAGGTGGTCAAAAGAGCTTTAAACTGAGGATTCTGGGGATGGGAACCTCAGTCTACCCTGCTCCTACCAGTTGGATGGCAGTGCCAGCCACAGATACCCAGAGTCTGGAGAGGGATCACAGCTCAGCAGAGGGCACCTGATAGGAGGCTGTAAAAAAAAGAGCTGATAAAATATTTCGCATATTAAGTGCTTTTGGGGTTTTGGAATGGGCAGTGGGTTGTAATAGATTATCCACATAAATACTAGTGGATAGGCACAGTGAGATACATCTTTTGTTGGCATCTTGTCCCATCCTTTCTCAAATATTACTCTTGAAGTGGTGGTTTTAACATCCTATAACGCTAATACCAACAGTAACACTAGACTGAGAAGAAAATATTGATTTCAGCTTTTGAGGCAGTTACTGTTAGCATTCTGAATTCTTTTCCTTTTCTAGCTGAATTAACCTATAGTTCTATCAACTTACCTTACAGACTGGTTACAGTTGTATGCAGTCTCTGCAGTGCTTTTCTTTATTTGCAGGTCCCTCACTGGATAGCATTTTGCAGAAGGAGGATTTCTTAAAAATGGCAAGTTCCTCCTATCCTAAAGCGAAATTATCTTGTTTCTTGACATACTAGAAGTGCAATTCGTATCTGAAGTATACAAGCTCCTAAACAGAAAGCATTCTTACCCTACTGTTTTATTAGATGACATAGAAAAGTGGATGTTGAGAAAAAAAAAAAGGAAAAATCTGTTCCTTGTATTTGTGTTGGCTGACAATGGCAAGATTGACTTGGCTTTCAGGGGCTCTGCCTGCATTTCTCTGCTGAGGTTATCTGAAGGATACTGTGCAATAGTTTCATTTCTCCTCTGTGTGCCAAGGTGAACCACACAAATGCCTCCAATAGCTCTCAGCTATTCTCATGTGAGACAGATTGCTGAGCTTCTGTTTGGCTTTAGAGATGTTCACGTGCCAGTCACTGGGCCACGGGATGACAAATTACCTCTCTGCCAATATGAGAGCTGGGACAGTTCTCTCCACAGCCTCCACCAGATGGGCCTAATTAAACTATTAGCCAATGAGTGAGGTCTGATGGCTCCATTAGGAATCCTCCTGTGCTTAAACAAACAGCTCACAATAAATAGTTTTCTCAATTACAGTTTTTATCGTGTCTTTTTCTGGCATATTCATTAACAGAGTGCCTCCTTTGTCTACTTTTTCCTAATGGGACAGGGCCTTCTTGACACCATGCAAGGGTTTTAAAAAGGTTATAATGGCATCAACCAGTTTGCTTTGAGGAGTTAAACCCCTTCCCACACCTCTGCCAGAGCATCATTTTACTGAACTTTACAGCGAAGATCTGTCATCCCTGAGGATGTTTAGCTTCACCCTGTGGGGTTTGCTGCCCTGATGGGCTGGATGGAGCCTGTCAGTGACACAGCACCACCCCTGCAGCACCCTACAATGCCTCCAGATCTCCTCAGATAGAGATCTCATGCTGGCACAGAGGGAAAACCTCTTCTTCTCTTTGTTTGTAGTTACTTTCTGGAACTTATTTCTACCACCTTGGTAAGTATCCTTCACCTTTATCCTTTCCCCCCTCTACTTTTTCCTGAAATTACTTTTCTTCCTCTGAACTCACTTGTGACCTGATGTATCTTATCTAGAAATCTTTACTCGAGGTTTTAAACTACTTCTTCCCCTCTCTTCCTCCATTTCAAGAATTTCCCTGTGAAAGGCCCTGCCTATTCATTTCTTGAATTCTCCTTGATTCTTTGTTTCCCAAGGACACCTTCACAATCCAGAACTTTCTCTTGTTCCCTGCCCAATCAGTGTAAGGAAGATGAGCTCTGCAGTGAATGCTAGTCGTGATTAAATACTTTTTTTGACTCATTCTCAGAGGAGAATTGCTGCTTCGGGGGTGGGTGTTGGTACCACAGGAAACAAATTGGATCCTTCACCCATTAATAGCACTCCTTGGCAGCAGTGTTTGACTGTTTGAAATGAGCAACCAGGATTTTACATCAGACGAGTATCGGACACACTCCTCATATACCTCATCTCAAGCATTGTATTATTCATGTAACTAATTAGGACTGTTTGAGCTCAAAAATAGTGAGATGCTAGCACCACAGCTTCACATATTTAATTATAACTCATTTGGTTAAGACACTGCCTAATTGCTGCAGAAAGAAACCAGTATTTACACTTACAAGTTTTTAAACATATTGGGTTGTGAACCTAAAACGGTGTCTATTTAGTCACTGAAAGGAAATGAAAAATTCAGTCATTAACTGTGTGAGAAAACAGGATATTTCAGAGGTAGATCCTGTGACAACCTGTACCAGCCAAGGACCTGTTCTTTGGTGACTTCATGAAACACTCCTAGGTAGTAAAATTCTTCACCATTCAAATGAAATTACTGCAATACCATGTCACCACAAATCCTGAGACTTTTATTGAGATCACCCCTTAAACTGGCCATTTTCTTTACATTAATACTGCAATGGAGTCAATTCTGAATAAGTCCCTCACCTCATTCATTCTCTTGCACCTCTTAGGAAAGCAGATGAGTTCAGAAAGTGACTAAAATCACAGATATATGGAAGTAGAAGTATCACTAGAATGAAAGATTTCAATAACTTTGTGTCTAGATTTTCTTTTGCTCTCCTGGGGGAATTCAGCAGGGTGTGATTATTTTGGGGAGGGGTGCACATTCTCTTTCCTCCTGGTACTTCACCAAGTTAGGGATGTGTCTTGCCTTCATTACCAGTGAGCACCTAAGAGAAGAAAGGCTCACATGGAAAAGGGGTGTGTTTGGATGGCTGCAGAGGATTAAAGAAGGGAGATTTTAAAAAGGTATGCAAGAACTTGCTCTTTTTTTTCTTTCTTTTTATTGTTATTGTGGTGTAAAGGGCTCCTGGTTCTTCCACCAGATGAGCCATCAGTGGAAAGAATGAGACAATTCAGAAACAGAATACAAAGGAAGCAAGTATCTGATGAAAGTACATGACTTGATGTAAAAGAGCCCCCGTGAAATAAAACCAAAAAAATGCCTATGTTAGAGAAAGAAATACTCATGTTCTTTGAGGCAGGGAGCTTTCTCAGTCAAAATCAGGTCCATTTGCATTTAAAAGCTGGCCTTGTTTCCTTTAAAAAGTGCATGTGATTAAATATCTTCACAGAAATTACCGAAGAACACATCCTTTTAACCCAAATCAACCAGAAACATGTTTTCTCAGGCTGCCCCACTGATTTATCTTCACCCTGGTGTTGTCAGGCAACTTCTTAGCAGCTGACTCTTTCCATACCCAAGCCCCTTTTCTCTTGCTCAGCACTCCAACCCATCACTGCCTTGCATCCACCCTTCTCTGTGCCAGGAGTGGCAGTGACATTCTGTGGGTAAAGCTCACACAGGAAATTCAGTCACTGAGAAGGACATTTTGTACAACCTCTGAGGAAGGTCAGATCCCTGGAAAGAGCCAGGAAACTCCCACCTGCTTCAGCAGGATCTCTGTAACACTTCTATTCACATGCTACCCCAGTTTGTATGGCATATGCAGAATTCTACTGGAGAAGCTACACAGATTTCATCAATGACCACACACACTAGAATGATGCATTTTCTTTTTTCTTTATTCATCTCGAAGAGCTAGGGTTATGTTCTGGGTTGTGGCTCTGTTTATTGGAGCTGTACAGTTGTAGGTTTTCTTTTGGTCCTAGTCCTTAAAAAATAAAACCCTTAAAGCCTAACAACAGCAAAGAGCCCAGACCATGCATGTGTTTGGCACATCACATTTAATTGCATCTCTGAGCTAACACAGGCACGTTGTTTAAACTTCAAGTATTGGAATTGTCACATTGTAAAATTTCATTGAAGTCCCACTTCTGTGCCTGAAGTGCCATAATGTTACCCAAGTGGGGAAAAGGGTTCTTCTGAGATTGATTTTTCAGACACCGTAGTTCTGTTCAATTGAATTCACTCAAGTAGTGGTTAACATAAACACTGTGGAGAGTATGACATGTCAAATTAGCAGCTTTGCAAATCTCTTGTTAATTGTCAGCCTAATTAAAAAATTGCTAATTATAATGTTTATAACTTCAAATAACTGCTCAGCTATAAAGCATTGGCTGTCAGGTGTAAACAGGGGGACTGAAGGAAAAAAAATCAATCGACATCTGTTAATTTATCAGAGGCAGTACACCAAATTGAAAAATGGATTGGCTAATGCACTGTAAATCTGCATTACGATAAAAGACCAATTCATTTCAACACCTGTTTAATAAATGATAATGGCCATCTTAATGGCTAGCCCTAGGGTTTCTTCTGCCAATCAGACTTAGAATCCTGCCTTTACTAGCATCAGACAAGAAGTTGATTGAACCATGTTAAGATGTATATAATATCTCCTCCCTTCTTTATGATAATTAAAATGAAGAGTCTTTACAGAAATTTTTAAAAAAATCTCCTGGATTTTCTCCCACCATAGAGAGCAAATCTTCCTCATCCTTCTAAGGTTATTTTAGACAGACTTAAATGCACCGATCAACTAGGAAAAAAATCAAGGACCAAGTCAAATTATTCCTATCTATTGACTTCCTTTAGTAAGAGCTATAGAGCTGAAAGTCAGTTAATTTTTTTTCCCTCAAATATTTACATTGATCAGACACATGATGAACTTCTGTAGTTTACAGGCTAGTAAATATTACCAACAAACATCAGTGTTTCCAAACTGCTGTCTTCCAGAACACCATTTAGCTCAAAGAACTGCAAAGCTTTAGAGAGTGGCTGCTCAATTCCTCAAAGTCAGATGGCATTAAAGGTTGTGATTTTACATTTGTATATGTTACAGGGAACTGCAGACTACTTCTAATGGCTAACAACAGCTCTTTTTTTGGGGGGGGGGGTGGGGGAGGTGGGGTGGAATAAGCAGGGGAACCTAGGTAACTGGTTGTCATTTCCTCAGTGAAAACATGGATTGGTCTCAACAAAGTCTGGACGAAGATACGTCTCAGGAATACATCTCAGGAAATAACTCAGAGTTTGAGAAATACATCCTCTGAGGATCCTCTTGCTGTCTGCAGGATCCTCAGATACATAATATAAATTGCTGCCTCTTGGCTAACTGTAATACTCCTTCCTGCTCATCATTTCACACCTTCGTGCCTTTCCTGAACTCAGGATCTCCCTTTGAACATCATCCTTGGCAGTGTGGCTGCAGTGCCATCTCTGCACCCAAATCTGTGTCATGATGTTCTGTTAATGGTTCTCATTTCTGGTGACATTTCCAGCATGCAACACTGCTTCCCTTTCCTGTTTAAGCACATTTTGAAGGATTGGGCACTTTATATGATAAAATTCATCAGTAGGTCTCTAATGTGTTTCTGAGGCTGCAAAGCTCTCCTAGCATGTTATCAAGGTGCAGCTAAGTTAATATTAAGACTGTTTTTAACTTGCTGGTGGTGACGAAAGGGTCAGGTATAAATGAAGATGAAATTCTATCACTCTAATCAGGTTTTGCTTCCCGAAATTCTTATTCCCCTTTCCACTCCAACACTAAAACATGTTTTCATTTCCCATTAAGTTTTATAAGGCATTTTTTATCATTTTACAATTATGGCTTCATCTAAGAGCTTCAGACAGAGTTAGGACAAGTACAAAGACAAAAAAAAAAAAAAAAGCTAGTCCTTTACTCATGCATGTAATGGTAAAATCAGGGTAGACTCAAGGAGAGAGGGGCAAAAGGAAAAAAATATTCAAAACCAGTCTACAACCAAACCAGAAATGAGTGTAAATCAGATCCTGACTTACATGTCTATACATCAGATTATGCTGTCCATTTCAAAACTCAGCACATTTTCACAAGTATTACATTATGGCATTGATTCTGGTAGTTGTGCTTTTCCTCAAAAAGAGACGACTCCTCATAAAATAAAATGCAAAATCAAAGGCTTTTCAGTACAGAGGTGGGGAGAGCTGGTACAGGAGAAGCAGGACACCCACAGAAACCGCTGCTTCCTAACTCATACAAAGCTTGCTGTCATGAACCTCAGGCTGGACAAAGTGTCCAGGCATTTTTTTATATGTTCAGTGTGCTCTACCTGTAATCCTGTTGTAATTAGGAAGCAGCAGTGACCTGCATTCCATATTTTTTTGTGGTTAGAGTTCAGCTGTAGTTTTTATTTTAGTTTTGTAAAGAAAGTAATTTGACTTCCATGTCAAAGAGAAGTACAAAATTTGGTTATTTATGGAATCAGCATTAGTAAGGAATCTGCATTAGTAATTGCTAACTGTGTAAACATACACAGATAATAATAACCTTGTCCACTCTGGAATAAGCAAAACCATTTTTAATGTCATGTCTTAAATTTCCATTTTAAACCAACTTCTTTCATTGACTTGCAAGGATGCAGCCGTTGTCTTAAGTCAGTTATTAACTAACTTAGTGTTCAAAATCTCTAAGGAAAGTTGTTTTGGAAGATTCTGCTTCTTACAAAAAAGATGATTCCCATAATAACACAGGATTTTTTTACAGCTCCACATGCCTTAAAAAACACCTTCTTGTGCCTGGCAGATTTTCATTACTCTTTCTGCCTTCTCCTCTTACCCTGCCCCCTTCACCCCCCCATCCTGCCTTCCCAGTCCTTGTGGGGGTTAAGAGAAGTTTTGGCTGGGGTAGAGTTAATCTTACAGGAACTGGTGTGTGGCTGTGTTTTGGATTTGTGCTGAACAGGGGTTGATAACACAGAGATGTTTTTGTTATTCCTGAGCGGGGCTCGCACTGAGCCAAGGCCTTCTCTGCTTTTCATTCCCCCACAGGAGGCTGAGGGGCTGGGAGGGTGGGAGGGCACAGAGCCAGGACAGGTGACCCCAACCCACCAAAGGGACATTCCAGACATACTGACATGTGTGACAAAGTGGGGGGATGAAGGAGGAGAGGGGGGAGATTTGGAGTGATGGGGTTTGTCTTCCCCTGTCACTGTTATGTGTGATGGGGCCTGCTCTCCTGGGAATGGCTGAACACCTTCCTGCCATGGGAAGCACAGAATGAACTCCTTGTTTTGCTTTGCTTGTATGTGGCTTTTGCTTTCCCTATTAAACTGTCTCAACCCAAGAGTTTTCCAGCCTTTACCCTCCTGAGTCTCTCCCTGATCCCACTGGTGAGAGAGTGAGTGGCTGTGTGGAGCTTGGCTGCTGGCTGGGGTTAAACCCCGACACCCCAGAAGTAAAATATTATTCTTTCCCCACTGCATACAAATGTTAGCTCTTTGGCACACCTAAACACACACCTTTTAAGGCAAACCCATTAAAATTAATGTAACAGCATGTACATCCATCTGGTGTACATAAGTCAGCCAGAAGCGAGTCCTTTGATGGATTTAGTCTGCTTTGAACATCTTATGAATTCAAATAGTTAAAAATGTTGTGACCTTCATGCCCAGTATTGTGCATAATTTTCAAGATGATAGAAATGCAAGTTATCTATTTTTCTGAATTTATATTTGAAGCATAGCCTAGCAAGCAAACTTGAAAAGCATTTTTGTAAAACACTATTTTAATCCATGAAAAAGTGAAGAAGAATTTAATTTGATATCATAGATGACACCATTATGATCTAAAATTCCATACTAAATAGCCCCCCAAAATTACATTAAAAGCACAAACAACAGAAGACCAAGGTAATATACAATTTATTTCTTGGCTTAAATAAACTAAACTCTGACAGTTGAAATGAAATCAACCGAATGTGTTGTGCAGCTACTTCTAAAAATATATATTATAGGGAAATGTGTCTTAAGTTTTACCCAGAATGTCTATATTTTAAGGTAGCAGCAGCACAGTCATATACTTTTGGAAACAAATTAATTCAGTTGACAATAATAGTGACAAGAAAAGTAATTTTACATTTGGATAATGAAGACCCAGCAATTTTTTTACCTACAGAGATAAACAGCAAGTAGCAGAACTAAATTTCAAAGAAAATATTACAAATATTGTAGGCTATCTGACACCTAAAACATCCCTCAGAATAATAACAAGAAATAATCATTGCAGATACATTAGACAACTAAGAAAGAGGATGCTGGTCACACTATATGAATAATGCTATGCTATGCTATGGTTCAACCATTTTTGCAGATGGTAATCCTGATTTTGGAAACTTTGGCTCATTTAGGAAATAAAATTAATAATATTTTACCTATAAAAATTCAGAGAGGAAAGTGATTTAATTTTCAGTAGGACCTAAAAGGATAAATCATCATGATATTTTAATTTAATTTCAACTGGGAAGGAAATAAAGCTTAGAAAAATACCGAATACAGTAGACACCGTTATTTTACAGTAAAAATTGAAAATGTAGTTTTGTATGAAACAAGGGACAGCACTGATGAAGGCAAACCCCTACATAATATGATTGAGCATAAATAAGGTTTTTAAATATTTAAAAGTTGGAAGAAAAAGATCATGTTTGGATTTTTAACTGGTAAGATCAGTGCATCTTTTCTAACTGATCTCTATCTCTGATAAAGTATAATGCCTCTAATAGCTGCATCTCTTTTTTGGCTTTTTTATTTATTTATCTAAACATTGTCCTCGTAAGTCTTAAAGATGTAGCAGGAGTTTCTCTGTCATTGTGACATACAATCAACTTTTTTCTTAATGTGCTGAGGCCCTCTGGTAGAATCTTTTATTTTCATATATATATAAAATATATATCTATTAAAACAGCATATAGATGTTATAAACATGTCTCTCTATACACACATGCATATTGCTGTGAGGATATATTCCACATATAAGAATATATGTGTACACATAAATATATAGCTAATTACATCATGAAAATTTAGTCTGTTTTGATTAAAAAATCAAATTTAAAGAGGCACGTTTATTCTTATAATTTTTTTTCATCTTAATGTTAAAGAAGTGTTGAATACATCACCTAGGGACATTATCCTGTTAGTCACCACATTTAGATAATTCATTTGCAATATCCAATTATCCACTGTGTTAATGCCACACATCTGTGTGCAAACCCTGCCAATGAGATCATATTCATATTCAAAAAACACACTAGACTTGTACTACTGCAAAATAAATCCCCATCAATTCATCCAGTATTTTCAGTCATTTGGTCTTTATACAGGAAGAGCACAAACATCACAAAGTCAGGCTTATTCAGCTGAAGCATAAAATAAAACCCCCTGCAATTATTTTTTGCCAATTTCCTGAATCCTCTGCACGGAAAGCAGAATTAAACATTTTGCATTCATTCTTCACCTTCCTATTTGATGTTCTGTACAAAACCTGAAAGTTAGAACTTTAAAAGATAAATGTTACTAACCTGTGTACATCATCATTTAGAGGTCAAAATAATTTTCATGAATATACTAGAAAAAGTAGTAGTGAGGAGCATATGTGGAAAGACAAAGTCTTTCTGTTGTTAGTCTGTTAATGATAAGAGAAAGAAGTGATTTCTTTGAGAACATTATAAAATAAAAAGAACAGACATTACAGTAATTCTTACTTAACTGAATAGTCCTAGTGCTAAATTTCCTCATTTTGCAATCAATTGCATGCTTAACTTTAAGCAGGCACTTTGCACATCAGTTTCATTGAAATTAAAGTAAAAGCAGCAGTGAATTTAAATGGACTACAAATATGCAGGAAATCAGGTATTTGTGTTTGACTGTATGCATCCAAGGAGTAAAATACTATATTGAATTTTGGACTGGAGGTAAGAATCAAGTAATAGACTGAAATCAAAAGCTAAGTAAAAGACTCCCGGTGAAACAGTGAGGGTCAGTATACATAAAATACCAAATAAATCAGAAAATATGAACAAAGAACCCAGGAGAGCAACAAGCAGAATATAGATTAATGAAGTTCAAAGCCCAGGTGATGCACTCCTTGCCGAGATAGGGAAAGGAGAGCAGTCTGTGTCCTGTTGCAGGTCACACCTCCAGTGTCACACAGCCTGATGAGTCTCCTGCTGTCCCACAACACACCTGATAAGGCTTTCCCATGGCTTCAGGGTCAGCATCTTAGTATTAGGACAGATAATAAACCTTGCTCTTAGTTGTGCACTTTATTCTATCAACCTCAAACCACCACAAGGCATGAGAGAGGACAGTGCTGAACCCAATCTCCAGTCACTTCAAGAGCTGCCAAGACCATGAAGGCTGATGGACCTCACCAGATGTTTGCTGGTTGGAGCTCACAGTTTATCTACAGTGAACTAAATGCAGATTTTTGAGTACATAACAATTAGAAAGGCTACCTGAGGTCTCCATTCCCTCCTCATGGAGTTTTCCAGTTCATGTCTTTTCTTCCACCCAAATACAAAAGAGGCGACATGCTGGAACCCACAAGATTCTGTGTAGAACTGTACTCAGTTCCATGATGGGTTTAGTAGGTAAGTCAGAAGAAAAAAATATTTACAATGGGTTTTTTGTGTGCCCTTTCTACAGGAAAGAAGAACATTACTGTTTTTAAAAAAAATTGTTTGCTGAAGAAAGGACACAACCATGAATACAGTAAACCATGTAACCCAGTATGGGAAGAAAAGTTTAGTACAAATATAGGTTCTTCTGAAAAACAAGGAAATGTAGCCAAAAAAATATACTGATTTTTTTTTCTAGGGGAGTAATCATTCAAAATAATCCACTTAGCTATTTTTAAATTCCTTTATTTCTCCTTCTTTGCTCATTTACGTTTTTTCCCCACCTAACTCATAGAACTATCATAGATTGCTAAGTAATTTTGAGGGTTCAAGCCACATTTTTGCATAGCTTATTTATTTAACAGCCTTTTGATCAGATCCTTTGCAGATCCCGGATAAGTAAAATGTTTATCAAAGCAGAATGAAGGACATAGGAAGCTGCTTGCCTGACCTTTTAGAGGAGCATTCAGTATGGTCCCACAAAACATTTTCCAGAGACCCAAGGACTTCAACAAAAATAGTCACAAAAATTCATTTTCAGCTCCTGTAGAATGCCATGTTACTAACTGAAAGTTGATTTTACCAGTGTTTACTTTACATCAGAGGAGTCCTGGCTTATGACTGTTGAGATCAGGAAAGGCAAAGGGCAAAATTATTTCGCAAATCAGCACAGATCCTCTGCCACCATTACTGCCAGTGGAATCAAGGGTTGCTTTCTCATCACATAAAAATATCTACAGACATCAAATCCCCCAAAGCTGTTTCTGTGAAGTCCACATACATTGTTTTCACCTGAGAACAGAACAAACTCTACAGTATGGGAAACATAGAAGAATAAAAATTAACAAATTGAGAAGTAAGGACAGGCATTGTATTCTTGCAAGTATCAAGTAAAACCTGGACATAAGCGAAGTGATGAGGGATAATTCATAGGTAAAAGTACATTTCATCTCTCTTTCCAAGTAAAAAGAAATGTTATCTGAGCTTAGTTCGTGTACCTGATCAAAAACGCTGTGAATGGAAGCTGTGTAAAACTGAAGGGGTTTGATGTGCAGGCAGAACCAGGAAGTTTTGAATATTGTGAGCTTTAAATAACCTACAACCAGGTCTATCAGTGAAACAGGCACTTTTCACATCCACGTAAAGACATCCTGTTTGTTCTGACTGCCATAAGAAAGAACAGCATCTCCATCATATGGTTTGCAACCTGCTTCCTCAAGCCCTATGAGATGAACTGCTGTGGGTTAAGGGGTGAATAATCATGTGGGCCATTGAGTAACAATGCAGAAAAAAAAAAAAAAAAAGAATTGCACAAAGGAGATTACTGCTGAAACATAATTACAGAATTATTAAAATGCAAGTTCCAGATGGAAATTGCCATAGCCGTTATTTCACTGATGCTTTCAGAGCACACTCAGAGGAATCAGAGCATTGACACGACAGGCTGCAAGGCTTCTTATTATGCAAAAGGTCAAAGTTTCCCTTAGATTATGTCTACTCTGTGAGTCATTGACTTTTATAGACTGAGGTGTTTAGAAAAAAGTCTCATGAAATTTATGGCAGCATAATGTTCTGGTTATAGTCAGTAACCTTATTTTAAAAGAAAATATAGCTCATTAAGTATAATATTCAGGCTATATCATATATTATTGTTTTTCATTTAAATGGTACCATAAATGTGCACTGGGCTTTAGAGCCTGGTTTGAAAAACTGCCATGAAAAATTTATACCTTAAGGACTTGCTCCTTGAAATACCTACTCAAGTGACTAACACGACTGGAAGTCTGACAGATATCTTTAAAGGACTTCTCATACAAGGAAGGGCTTTAAGGCAAACAACCTACATCTTCAAGAGTTTCTGAGGAACAACATGGAGTAGAAAAGGGTTTTTTTATTTTGGCTGTGTTTTTTTTTCCTTGTTGATGCCTTTGGACCTGCAGGTTACATGACCCTGCCTTCCCAGAGCTTTCCCAGATTTCTGCTCTTAAACCCTTCTTATCCAGCTCATTCATTTCTTCTCCATCATACTCTGAGGATCTTATCTCAATTTTCTTCATATCATTTTCTGGATATTCTATGATTTATTCTGTTTCTTTTTATTTCATATATCTTTATTTCTGAGCTCATTCTGTCTACACAACTCAGCTTCTCTTTTTACCTCTCTGAAATCTCCACCTGAAGGTCTCACTGCTTAAATTTGGCATCTGTAGCCTGGAAATCTTATGAAATATTTGGAATATAAAGAAAATTTCATAAAAAATAAGCATTAACCATGTAGTGAATATTTTTGCCACACAGCACAGAAAAAATTCTTTGGTTTTATGACTAAAGCTGAATACCATAAATAAAAAAATAAAATAATGAAATAAAAGTTCCTTATCTGGCACTTAGCAGATCAGTTTCCAAAAAGAAAAAAAAAAGTTTTTCACTTGTCTGAGGCTGAGTCTGTGCACTTCAGGGCAAATTTAAGGGATTCTAAGTGTGCATCAGACTCAGCCACTATTGTGCAAATGATTTGGCTGCATTTTCACAACTGATTTTTCTAGTATTAAAGTGCTAAAGCAGTTTAAGTACATTTGTGCAAATGAACCTTGGCAGATATTCTGGGTAACTTAATGTACTGAAAATGAAATTATTTGCAATCATGTGTGGTTGCAATTAGGACAGGTTCTCCCTTCTCCTCCCTGCCCATCACCCCCCCCCCCCCCCCTTTTCTTTTAATAAGCAAATAATATAATGCTTTGGTACTGGAAGCAGGAAAAGAGAACTCAGACTAAATTATACTTTTTAGGAGAGTGAACACAGCCTGTATTTTATTGGTCTCTACTCCAAGAGTAACTTTTCCTTCTTATTTAATTTGCTACTGACAGCAAAGAGCTAAGGATGTAATTTTACACATCTTTTTCTTTATTCTTACTTTCAAAGCTCAATGAACAATTATATGTTTGTATAATTCCATTACAGTTAAAAAAAAAAAAAAATCTGCTTGGCAAGACACCTACCTGCCCCTTAAAACTAAAAAATTATGTGCCAAGCAACTCCAATCCCCACTGATTAACAATATCATATTCCAAATTTATAGGGTCTATTACAAGCCATCTGAAGAGCAGCCACTGTGCCAAATCTCCCTCACTCCCTCTCCAGGGAATCCTTTCTCAGATGCTCTTTTCACATCAAGTAAACAACACTTTATGTCTTTGGCACGGATAGCAGATAATTACCATATGGTTAGAAACATGCTTGCTTCATTCACTTTCCCACTGTAAACTTCCTTCATTATGACAGCTAAGGAGCATCTAGGGAGGTAAACTCTATAATTTAGCCTTCTATAGGCTTAGTGGTTTAAAAGGTCAGTGTTCATTACAATAAAGTTAGCAGCAAGTGTAAGCGACTTTGCAGGAAATAATTTTTTATTCCAGTAGGACCAAAGGGAGGAACTGGTGCAGGAATGAGAGTCAGTATATTTTCTTATTGCAGCCAGTACAATTACAAATACAGGCTCAGGAACAGTGCAGCAGTGTAGAACAACTAGGAAAGATTTGGGAAGGTAAGAAGCTACAAGTGGACTCTTTGTAGGTTCCCTTGGTGGTTTCCTGCCGCGCTGGTCACTGCACAGTGTGGGGCTACCCCTGGGAAAAGGAAACTGGATGGAGCCTTTGTGTGGTACCTACACAAGAATGTGACCCTTTAAACCCTGCCTGGCAGCACCCTGGACTCACAGATCTCATGCTCATAATGCAGTACACAAGAGCTGAATCTCAAAAGGAATAAGTAAACCAGATTCCAAGAGATCTGTTGGGGTCTCAGGGAGGCTCAGAAGCTGCATTCCTGTGGAGCTGCTTTACAGGCAAGCTAATTATGATTTCTCCCAAGCTGAATGATCAATTTCAGCAGGCTCCCTCTCTATTGTGGTTGCCTAATCTGTGCTCCACACTGAAAGGCTGATTGGCAAATGCTTGGGAACTTGTGCCCTCTCCAAGATTAATTCTTTGTGGCCTGGCTATTTACTTAAGAGTGCAGGCAACAGACAAACCCAAAGGGAGAAGGAGCTTCAAGCATGTTGCATCCTTTTGGTACAACTTCTATTGCTTCTATTCCGCAGCTCCTGGAACACAAAACCTCAAGGATGAGGAGGAGAGGATCCTGATTCCTGTTAAATTTTATGTCCTGAGCTTTCTAAGAACCATTTTTTTTGCCATCATCACCAACATTTCTTTGAAATGAAATTTCATTTTAGCTTTGAATTTTTGTATGCTTATTATATCTTTATTATTGGTTGATGTGGGAAAAAGATTTTCATGTACACCTGAAGTTCTAAGTACTAAACTTTAAGGAACTTGGCATTACTAAATACATGATCCCAGTCATTCCCACTTTATGAAAGTCTAGAGTATTATATATTGCATGCCTTTTATATAAGCCTAGTGAAACCAGTGAAGACAGCTGATGATTCTGAATGCTTTCATTTCAGATATTTGGATGATCACTTTTTAACCACATCTGTTTAGCTCCTTTTCTTTTCCTTCCTTATTGATTAGCATTTCATACTGTAAAAAAGCAAAGAGCCCTCTAGGAAGAAACAGACAACCACATCAAGGGTGATACTCAGCATCTAACATGAAGAGCCAGGAGATTCAGAATTTGGGTTTCAGCTCCCTCACAGTCTGGATGCACTCAATATATACAGTGGATTCAGGCTACCCAAAAGTGCCTGGATAAATTGAAATATGTTAAATTAAACAAGAACAAAAGTGGTAGAAGTGAGAAAAGAAGCCAGAAGATTAGAATAGCATAATTTATACCAATAAGGGAGAGGCCAAGGCAGGTCAATGCCCATAAAGTCAAATGCTGGGCAAGCAAAAGGGCAAAGACAGTGACAAAGTGGAGCAGTCAGAGGAGTGCAGCTGCTGCAAAGGCAAGTCCAGTGATAACACTGACTAATAGTAACTAATGTATTTCAAAGACAGAAGTGAGAATGATGATCCACCTGTTATAGACATATCATCCATCAGTGGAAATTGCCCTCTGCAATAGACATTCTGTCAGCATTTCATCTGCTCCTATTGCTTAGCTTGGGGAGGGGGCAAGAAAGAGCAAGAAAGGGGGAAGAAAAACAAAGATTCAGTAGTCTAGAAATGAAGAGGAACAGTTTTTTGATTGAGAAAAACTAAAATTTGGTATGTGTCTGTATGGCCCATTAGCTAAAGTAGCACAATACCTAACTGAGAGTGAAGTTCCCAGGATATCCCTGTATGTCTTGAAAGTTCCAACATTTTAAAAGTCCTATTGCAAAACTTCTCCTTTTGCACTTGCTTGGGCCATTGTGTTCTCCATGAAGCTAGAAGGGCTTTTCAGACCTCTTACATGGGTCACAGGATAAGAACAGAGGACATCAGGGGGCTTATGCCTCACACAAAATGTGAGTAATGCTCAGATACATTCCTGGGCCCTTTAGAGTCTCCTGTTTCATCTACACCTTCATGTTCTGAAACCCCAAATGAGCACTTTCCTAATAGCAGGACCCATGTTAGTGGTGTTTGATGAAAAATACTCTGTTTATCCCATTCAGTAATTTGAACAATTTTTTTTCCTAAGCAGAACATTTATTGTGCACCTAAATGAACTTATGCTGCCATTTATAGACTTTAAAAGGAAGGATTTTCTCCTGGAAACACAAAGCTCACTATTTGAACAGCATTAGAGAGCAATCTGGGCAGCTGGTGCCCATCTTATTTGTTTTATAGGTAAGTCACCTTTCATATGAAAAAAAGAGCACCTGTGGTTTTATCTACACAGAACAAGTTGAACAAATAGCAGTATAGTATTAGAACTGACTGCTTGCTGATTTACTTAGGAAATAATCTTCATACTTTATTATTATCATTTATATTGTATTATAATGCAAGAAATCTGTCATGATAGGCATTAAATAACACAAAACAGAAAAGCAAGGCCTGTGTTCAAGGTCTTGTACACGTCATGCCCATGGACTTGTTAGAGAACTAAGAAACTCACATCTGGAAAACTTCTTCCCCAGAGAAGGTAAGAATGGTGGAAGAACAAGATTAACTTCTAAATGCAGGACAATTTTGCTGTATACCCCATCAGAAAACTACAGTGGAAAAATCCCTCACTTTCAAACTTATCTGTCCATTAATTATGTTCAATAGGACAGATTCAATATAAAAACATCATATTATTTAATAAAAGACCTCTGGATGAGACAAAAGCAGAGGGACTGTTGCCATTAAGTACAAGTCTCCTGCTGTAACATAAAAAGCAGAAGTGAAACACACATTTACTCTGATGCAGAAGAAACTGAACATTAAGCTGTAAGTTCTTTTCTTTAGTCTTTACTGCATGCTTAATAGAAATGGAGATGTCAGAAGGATGGGGGCACAATCACTTGACATGTTAGGTTGGCAATGTTGGGTTAAGAGTTGGCAATGTTGATGTTTAAGAGTGTTTTCCAAGCAGATTCCATGATTCCATGACATGGGCTGTTACACCATTGTTGGCCTGTGCTGACTTCCAGAAGAGTCTCAGCGTTTCCTTTAGGCAGAAGAAGATCTGGTGAACCATACAAGTAGCACAAGGGCATATTTATTTTGGCAACAAATCGGTTTCTGACGCCCAGCTCCCCCAATGGAAGGGTTGAGCTGCCCCCTACCACAGGCAACTCAATCCTTCCATTCCATTCCATTCCATTCCATTCCATTCCATTCCATTCCATTCCATTCCATTCCATTCCATTCCATGCAGAGGGCTCTGCCTCTTGGCAGTGACTCTGTCTCAGCATCTCAGATGAGGATCTTAATGCTCCCCCATAGATGCTGCTGATCAAGTTGCTCTGAGACTCAGATGTGTTGGTAGGATAAAATAAATAGATAGAAAACCACTCTGCCCTTTAGGGAACAGGCAGGTACCAACAGGTTTGATGGGTGATGGAGGTGTAACCACAACCTGGGGTGAATCTGGAGAAGAATCATACCAGAAGGTGTAGTCTTATGTAAAACTGTTTATGTGGTTGATGGGCAATAGGAACAGAAAAGAGTAAGCAGGAAAGGAGAAAAAGAGTTCTCTCAGCCATATACTAGTTAGTGATGACCAGTATGACAGGTTTTGTAGGACTGAATTAATTTGAATTAAGTGTGCAGAGAACTGACTCACATTTCATTCCCAAATGAAAAAGACAAGTTTTTTCATCTGCTGAGTGCATGCATCCAGAATGCATCAGACCTAAGAGAAAAACTTCACAATAACTGACAATTGCTGTAGTCATGAATGCCAGCTCTAAATTCTTCAAGCCTATTTATTTATTTATTTATTACTTCCCCCTGAACTTTTCACAAGCTAGCTTAAATTTTTATTGAATACAGCAAGAAGAGGTAGAAAATAAAATTCTGAATCAATCAAAAAACAATGGCATGTTGTCATGCCATTACACTTTGAGATTTTATACCTATCAAAATATTTTTTACTGGATACTTGCTGCCTGTGATGACATTATAAATTATTGAGGCTTAACAGAGTTCTTTAAATAATTGATTTAAGGGTGTATTAGACACAGCCAGGACCAAAAGATGCAAACATGTGAAAAAATACATGAGGACTTTGACAACAGTGAAATTAAATTAATAGCAAAATTGGAGTTAATCAATTGAGCAAAATGATAGGAAGGTTGCATAAGAGAGTTGAATTGAAGCACTTTCTCAGCAATCTGTTTCTGCAGTGCAGCTGCTGCACGTTTGTGTAATAAGAGACCTGATGAGCAGCTCATTTATATGAAACTGAAAGCAAGTTAATGTTGTTTGGGTTATGATGGGAGTCTGCAGCTAAAGCACAAAGTGCCTCCATTGCCTCACTGCAACATACTGGAACTTCTCACAGCTATTAATAATGGTTTTGGCAAGGTAATTGGAAGCTCAAAGGTAATGGAAAGCTCAAAGGCCACATTTCCTTTCTCCAACCTTGTGCTTTTCCTACAGCTTCTCTGGAAAGAGCAGGGTAAGGTGGGGATACAGCACTGTGCTAAACCTCTCTCACTTTCCTCCATCACCTGGGGCAGCCACACTGCCCCTGGCAGTGCAGGGATTGCTCAGTAAACTCAGCAATTGAGAGGTGCCATCACTTGTTTTAGTTTAGTTTGATGTTGCTTTTCCAGGGCTTCATACAGCACTACCTGCAGCACAAAGGCCAGCTAGGTGCTCAGGAAGCAATCTGTGTTTTTATTGCCTGTGGCCATTAGGAGTGTTTGCATTCACCTCAGTCCAACACAGCTTGTTAAAAATGTACATATTTTAGATTCACAGTGTACCATTTATTTTAACAGGTCTATGAATGTAGTCAGGTAAGAATAAAGCACATTATGGCACCTATGGATGCATGTATGCAGCTGGTTATAGTCAGCTCTCTGCATGTGATCTAAGATTTTTGGCAAAAAATATTTATTCCAGTCCAACAGATTTTAAAAAGTAGTTTCAAGGTAAGGAGAACTTGTAATCAGCAATGGAAACTCTAAGCAGCCAGGTTACAAGAATAATTGGATACAGGGTCATGTATAGCAGACCAGGTCCCCTGACACTGTGAGCTGCAGACTCTGAGCTGCTTGTGCTCTATGGGAAAATGACTTCTTTGGGCCTTGCCAGCTGGATGGATTGTAAAACTCTGGAGCTGATATAAAAAAGAGAAATAGATGTATTATTTTTCTTCACTCACTATGTTGTGGTATTAAATAACAACAATCATGAGAGCAGTAACTTCCAGAGTAAATAGGATTGTGCCTATGAATATATGCAAACCTACTACACAGAAGCATAATAGTAAATAATAGCAAAATGTGGTAAAATTGTAAAGTAAGAAAAAAAAAGTTAAAATCTCTTAATGGTAAAACTAGAGAGTTAGAGCTTCTTTTTAAAAATTGAGGAATTTTGGGCAACCGCAGCACTGACATAAATCAATGCAATCCACTGACCCCACTGGGGTTACTTTTCCTCTGTGACCCCATTGATTCCTCACCTAAATCCTCGTGGCCCCAAGAACAATGGAAGAGAAGCAGGGCTGTTCCCTGCCCATGAAACCCACCCAAGACTGGGGCTGTTGTCCCTGTGGCAGAGGGACAGAGCTGCTCCAGAGGGGAGCATCCTGCAGTTCCCAATGGATGTCGGTGCCCCTCGCCCTCCACCTGGGTCTCTGTGCTGGCACCTGGGCCCCACATGGGGGAACAGAGATTACCCCCCATCAGGGCCATGATGGAAGGTCAAGGACAGTGAATATCCCAAACCAAACCTGAACAGCCCCCACGTGCTGGCTTCAGCTTGCAGGCAAAGGAGAGGGGTTCAGAGTGTGATCTCTATTACTTTGTGCCACACATGCAGAATTTGGGGTGTGCTTTGCTGGTAAATAAAGAACTGAACAGTTAATTATAGATGCTAATCATCATTATACCTTTATCAAAGGTAACTTATAGGAAAATCATAATTGCAAGTATCCAATGTGTTTCAGTGAACACATTGGCTTAAGCAAGACTGTGTACATATTAAATTATGCATGTTCCAAAGGATCAAACTGATTTGTGCCTACCAGTGGTCCCTGAACAAAGCTGCTCAGTGTAACTTCTGGTTCTGGCATTCCCATAATCTTCTCCCCTTAAATACACAGGAAGGGAAGATTTCCTGCCAACCCTGTACACTATTTAAGTTCTGGCTCTCAGATCTGAGCTAACACAGCAAGTATTACTCTGGACTGAAGAATCTAAATCCCACTTCTAAGACCAATGGCCAAGGAATGAGCAAAAAAAAAAAAAAAAAAAAATTTAGATTTCACAAGGAAAAGTGTTGGTGATCCTGAAATTCCTAACTTCCACCAATTTGAACAACACAGACCCACACTGATATCTGCATAAGAAACTTCTCATATTGAAAGTTTAGAATTTTGAGGACAAATTAAATGAGTTTTATTTGTTTCTTGCATCATCTCTAGCCAATTATGAACATTTCTTGCAAGGTGTCTAGCTGTAATGATCACTGGGTAATACAGAAACTATAGACAGGTAGGCATACAGGCTCAATAATCCAAGATCTGTATCCACATAAAAATGTCCTTGCTCGAATTCAGCCTCAAGGCTTATACATTCCCTTGAACTAAAATATCTACTCTGTTATTTACTGCATTACTTAAATAAACTGCTTCCCTATATTTAGAGAGCCTCATAAATGGCATACTTTGTTGTGCAGTGTACGAGCTTGTGTGCTGGATCATACATCACTCCGCTTTACTAGATGTCAGAATTTAAAGCAGATCACAGCTCTTTCCTCTCTGGGAGACAGAAGGAAAACTGGCAGCTCATGCCACAGCAAGCTGAACTACTATTTGTTCTGATTCATTTCACTGTGACTGCATCAACCTGTTGGTTATAAAACCTCAATATAATTATCTAGGCTGACATCTTTTAGGTTTTGATCCTGTCTCCCAAGCTTTTTAAAAATTATTATTTCCAAAACGGAGGCTTTATTGCCCCCTGTTCTTTAAAGAGGTCTAGAAGTTCAAAACACATAATGTCTCACACAAATTCATCTGGGGTCAGTGGGAGTAAAAGACAAATGCTATGTTTAAAAGTTAAGTATGCAAGGACAATTCATCTCTGTGATGCCACCAGATCCTTTGCATGACCACAGATGTCTGGGGGAAAGGCAGGGGCAAGTAAAGGATTGACTGCTGAAGAAATATATTTTATTATTAACTTTTTTAAAGGGATCAGGATAAATACACATTTAAAATACTGCTGAATAACCTTAGGTATGTGCAATTTGGGAGTTATGCTGTGCAGGCACAAGTGCATCATGCCTTAGATGGTTCAGACAGCGCTGCAGAAACCGAAGCTACACGTGGCCTTTGGGCTAGAATTCATCAGGGAGCTGCAAGTTGTAATGCTGGTATACAACTTTGGGCATCCTTCAAGATATGTGAGAGATACACTGAATGGCAGAATGAAAGAGTGAATCACAGAATCATAGGATGGCTTGGGTTGGAAGGGACATGAATGGTCATCTCATGCCCCTGCTGTGGGCGGGGACACCTTCCACTATGCCAGGCTGCTCAAAGACCCATCCAACCTGGCCTTGGACACTGCAGGGATGGGGCAGCCACAGCTTCTCTGGGCACCCTGTTCCACTGCCTCACCCCTCGCACAGTGAGGAATTTCTCCCTAATATTTAAACTAAATCCACTCAGTTTAAAATTGTTATCCGTCATCCTGTCACTATTCTTCCTGATAAGGAATCCCCACCTGTCTCTTCTGTAGGGTCCCTATAAGGACTGGAAGGTGCTAGAAGCCTTCGGAGCCTTCTCTTCTCCAGGCTGAAAAACCCCAACTCTCTCAGCCTGTCCTTACACAGGAGGTGCTCCAGCTCCCTGATCATGTTCATGACCCTCTTCTGGATTTGCCTGAGCACATCCACATCTTACTTTTGCTGGGGTTCCAGAGCTGAACATAGCACTACTGTGGGATCTCATGAAAGCAGAGTAGAAGGGCAGAATCACCTTCTTTGACCTGCTTGCCATGCTTTTGATGCAGACCCAGCTGTGGTTGGGCACCTCCTTGAAATCATTAATAAGTACTGTTATTTAAGGAATGGCTCACGTACTAAATCAAGGGACTGGATTAAAAGAACTCTACTGAATTCTCTTTTTCTTTTTACAAACAACCCCAAACTGAAAATACAATCTATGTGAGTGTAAAATAAGAATTCCTTCAGAAGTGAGGGCAAAAGCTTGGGATTTCTCGTCAAAACTGAAGTCAAAGAATTTTTAGAACACAATGTCATACTGAGGGGTAAAATTACAATGATTGATTTCACTGATTGTCAAATAAATTAAAATGCCTTCTACAGTGCCACTAGTAGGGTCTAACACCACTTGTACTCCTCCAGAGACTGCCCTTTCCCATTTTATAAAAGAATCTAGTCAGCTTCTAGTTAATCCAAAATTTTGCCATCTCCAAACAAGTAAAACATAATTTCTGCTTTCCATGGTACCTCACATAAAGTACATGTGCTACCTTGAACCCTGTCTTAGGTCAGCCACTGATGACTTCTACCTAGGGACTGGTCTTATTCTACAACAAAGCTGCCCTGTAGGAAATTATGCCTCTTGTTCTTTTTGACATCTGCCTGTGGCTTTCCGTGTTTCATAGCAGATGACAGACTAAGAGAAGTGTTCTCATTGGTCTCCTGACCACTCACAGCCTAGAGCACCTGAACTGAATTTAGCACTGTGTGAGATGCACAGAGGGCCTTGTCTTTTTCCACTTTACTAGAGTATGACCTTCTGAAATAACTCATTTCTCCCACTTTCTGTTAATTATAAGGCTTCCAGTTGCTACTACAGTATTTTGCTTGGGGACAGAGAAGAGCTATCCTTAGCTCAGCATGCAAGGGGGAATTTGACTTTGTTAAATGTAAAAGAATGGGAATTTTTTTTCCTCTTAGTTTAGTAAAAAATAGCAAAGCCTAAGGTATGTCATGTCTGTATGGATTCAAACTAAATCTAAGGCATGTCTTGAAACAATGTTTAGAGGTCAAGTATTTAAAATACCTTAAATCTTCTTATGCTAACCTGTTATGTTAGCTGATTTTGTTACTGCTGATGTGCTTTTTTTTAAAAAAATTATTTTGATGCCTAGAGTGGTTTATGAAAGGAGGACATTGAAGCGACAAGGAAGACACCAAAAGGCTTCCCACATCCTGCAGCAATTCCAAACTATAAGCCAAACAGAACTTGTGGTCTGAGACTGGGACTGCTCACAAGACTCTGGAAAGAATTTAAAACAAATGCACTAAAAAATAATGGTTCCTCAAATGCAGAATTTTAACCTGAACTAGTTTTAGGTACACATAAAAATGGTCTCTTTCAAGTATTATTAGAAAATGGCTATGAAAAAATGAGTGACTTAAGGTGCAGGATATGAAGGAAATCTGTGTGCTTTTTTTGTGTGAAGCTGAACAACTTTTTCACCTTTTCTGAAGGGTTTTGAAAGCTTTTTACTCTTTCAGGAAAGATATGAAAGCATAGTCTATGCCTTAAATAAAAGCTGAAAAGCAAATAAAAAGAATATTCATTCCTTCTCTTCTCACTCACCACTTTCCAAGGCACTGTATGAGAAATACTAAAATGATTGTTTCTTAACTACATGAAAAATTGCAATAGTATTAAAAAACTGTGAAATGCAAATTAAAGAAATGCAATGGGATTTATGTGTGTGCACATGTGTATGCATGTTTACATACTTCTTTGATCTGCTTCAATAAACAGCCCTATGCTGTTATCAGCAGATAAAATAACATTTTCCCTGTCTTTATCTTACAATCACCATCCAGCCTTCCTCATGCCACTAATGATCCCCTCAGGCAGGCACCTGGCCATGGAAATTAACAGGAACCAAACCAGCAAGTCACAGCTCAAGGAGAGCTGCAGAGGCCAGAGCAGAGCCTGGCATACTCAACTCTCTGATAAACACTTCAAGAGTTAAATGGGAATCATGACAGGACTGCATGAGGCCCACTGTCAGCATCTCCTGAGTGTTTAATAGTTGATCCGAAGCTAAACAAGTCCACAAGATGTATTTTTTCTCATGTTCCAGTTCATTTGAACTTTAATCATTTAGAAATGCGAGTTTCACAACCAGGGTGTGAGTTGACATTATTTAACACATTTCATAGGAACATCCCCATGACGTAGGGCTTTACTTTCTGTAATGTTTCTTTACCCATTTTCCTTTTTCTAATTTCTCTTCTGATATCCTCTTCCAGTAATGCTCAACCAGCCATTCACTTTTATTAGTAAAGCTAAAATGAATGACACTAATGTGAACAGCATAAAACCTACATTGACCTACTTTTATTAAATGAAGGAGAATAGGCCTGATAGATTGTCCATTTTACTCTTCTATTGAAAATTACTGATATTTCTTGCCATGATCTATATATACAGGTTATGCTTAACTCTGTTTGAAAGCAACACAAATATAATACACAATATGTTCTTATTCATTCCCTGTTCTGAATTACCAGCAATTCAAGAAATAGCCAAAATAGGTGGTTCCAAAAATTGGAAAGGGAAAGAAAAAAATGGAACAAGGCAGCAGATCACCAGCTTGACACAATTAAATGCCACCTATGAAGTCAGTATAACCCAATGGCATTTTTTAAGAAAATTAAATACCTTCAAGCATTTTTCTGCTCAGGTAGGTTTTGCTTGTTTCTCTTCTTCATGTGTCCAATTTTAAAGGTCCAATCCTGACTGAACTGCTGAGCATTCCTCTCTAGCATTAGTTTTAGCAGAATAGAAATGCCCTTTAACCACCTCACTAAGGTTTGCCAAGAATCACAGAGTCAGACCCAATAATTAATTACTGTCTGACAAGACCTGATGTCACAGAGTAGCCTTTGGATGTTCACCTGCAGGCTGCATGCTTACCTTCTGCAATGTCTAAAAGTAACACTTAATGCCACAGGAATATTGCTATTTCTTTCAAAACAGCAACCAGGAGATCCCAAATCAGATCAGGATCACATCATCCAGGCGTAATTTAATGGTCCCTAAAGGGCTCAGAGCACTAAGAGTTTAGAAATAACAGCGATGGCAGTTACTCTGTCTGTCCTGGCAGACCCAGTGCAGAGGGGAGGTGAGCAGATTGCCACAGTCACACAAACAACAGCAGCAGAGCCAGAAATCAAACTCGGGGTTCCTGAATTTAACAAAGTCATCTTTCTAATGAGCTTTGCAAGCAAACAAGACACATGTGCAACTACCCAACTGGTTCTACTGCAGTTTGTAAGATGAAATTTAAGAGCAAAATAGAAAAGACCTGTTCTGAAAAATCTGCCCTAAAAATCCCAGTCTTAAGTACCAAGAAAAATCAACACTCACTACCTACAACTGCATGTTTTAGAGAGAAAAAGAGTCAAGCTGGTGTTCACAGATTATTATTTTTTAATAGTTCTGGCCTCAAAGCAGTAGCTCACATTCCCAATATTATATGGAAGGAGGAAAGCAGAAACATATCAATCACTCCACAAAGAGGCTTGTCAGGGAGTGGGTATTTTTCTTTTGTAGCATTTTCTTCTCAGCAGCTGCCCACGTACAGTCTATCAGGAGATATCTCAGGTGTCCATCAGAATATTCTTCTGCATTCTCTCCACTGCTGGTGCTTGAGCTTAATTTATTTGTCAAGTGCTCCTTTGGGAGCAGGACTGGTTGGAGGAAACAGGGAGGAATGTGTTCGTTTCATCATGATACTGGCCCATCTCCCTGCTTTCTGTCAGCCTGCAAATATTTACATCAGACCTGCTGGATTACTGCATCTTTTAGGATTTTTTTGCAATTAATTCAGTCTCAATATTCTCCTCATTTCCATACTTTTCAAATGTCATTTCATCTCTTTTGATCTGCTTCCATTTCTTTTCTCCCTTCTCCCTCTTTGCTTTCATGCTCTTTCTGAATTTTGAAATGGATTTTGTTGGTTGATGGAGGCATTTGAATTGCTTTCAGAGACTGGGCCTTGGAAACACAGTATAGCAGCATGCTTAATCACATTTCTCACCTAGAGCCTGTATAAAAAGGGTGATACATAGGGTGTGAGGTTGCAAAGCTACTAGTGAAGATGAGCTAATGGACCCTGGCCAGCCTTAATTAGAGTCTCTAAGCCAAACCCTTTCCTCCTCTGACCATGAGTGTGTCAGCCTATCCTTTTTATAACAGCTGTCAACCTCCTCTGACTAGTTTGTCTTCATCTTTCCTATTTTATGTGTTGACACAGTACCAAAAGAGTAATTTCCCTGCAGCCAAGGGGTCCTTCACTCTGCAGACAGAACAAAAAGTGCCTCTTCTAGAGGGCACCTGACTCTACCCCAGGAGGGGCCATGTGTGGCATGAACCACTGCAAGCCTTGACACCCTGCACCTTTGGGATACGGCAATCTGGCATTTCAAAATATACATGCTTTTATATGTCCATACACATATACACACACACACACACACATATATACACACACGTCTATAGAGATATATACACCCACCCCACTCCCCAAAAAACAAACCAACATTAAAAAAAGCCCCAAAATCCCCAAAAAGACCCCACCCTCCCTGAAAAAAAACCAGACCAAAACATGAACCTACCCTAAAAACAAAGCTCCCCAAACCATCACCACAATAAATCCACTGCTGAAGTGTTGGCACCAACATGAATTGCCAAAGAGGGCAGAGTGAAACAACTTCTTTTTCTATTTCAGACTAGTTGAGGAAGGCTTATCAATTGTGTATGTGTTTCCTAGTGGAAAGCTTCCAACCAGCTGTGCAACATGTAAATCAAAATGTGCCTACTTAATAACAAAGGCTTGTTTCCATCGGGATGGACAGATAAATTGCTTTCTGCCTGAGGATAAAGAGGACTGGGCTTTAGGTGTGCAAAAATGGTAAATACTTCTCTTCTGCTTTTGTTCTTTCCCAGCCAAAAGCATCTTAAGAGAGCCATCTGTTTCATTGCCACAGAAAGGAAAAAAATTAAGGTTACCAGGCTGCCTGTGCTTATTCATCCAAATTTACCTTGAGTTAAATGTTGGAAAACTGTCCCCATTTGAAAGGTTTTAGTTCTGCCACTGGCTACGATAAAGCCTGCTTTTCTATCCCTTGCTTGGCTTGTCTGTCTCTGGGTTTTTAATTTCAGCTAGAATTGCAAAAGAAATTACACTATTCTAGTGTAAAATGAATGGGGTTTGCTCATTTTAGTTTATTATCTTCATCTGTTTCTCTCCACTAAAGAAGAGAGAAAAGTCCCACTCATGCTCTGCCCTCCCCTCACCCCCCAGAGAAAGTGGCAATTGTACCATTAAGCCTGGAGTGCTTTACATATGCAAACACAAACACAGTGCTTACAGCAAAGATCTTTCCTATCCATATGTTCATCTCCTTTCCTTTACCTAAACCAGACGATTACCTCAGCAACTCAGCTGTGTTATTGAGACATTTCAGCGTGAAATTTGTTTTTCCTCACTGAACTTTAAGCGGAATTTCAAGTGCCAAGTCTCCAAAGCCAAGTGGGGCTATTAAGAGATAATTACTAATTATGCTAATTTGAGAAGTTGTGCTATTTCTTTCCCTGGTCATTTTATCTGCAGCTCTCCTGAGAGAACAGTCCCCATTCAATGTTAATAACCTTTCCAGGCTAAGCATTCAATGGAGGACAGTGTGTCCTAAACCCAGGAATATTTTACAGTTAATCTAGATATGTGTCTGTAAATTAGAAAGAGAAGCAAGTTGCACTAATGCTAATGACTTACATTATTAATTTTCTGCAGTAGCAGAAATATCTGATTCTTCTCCATTAATATATTGATATAGCTGATGTTTTTATTTTAAACCGAGTCCTCAGTGACTTGAAATATTCAGTACCCCAACAATATTTCTCAGGGATCATTTTCTAATCCTACCTATTGCAAGCTCCCATAGTAACAGATAAAAACAAAGATGCGATTTGATTTGCATTTTCTAAATGTCTCATTTATTTTTGCCTTATTTATGTAATAGTATGTCCAAACTCTATATACATTTTTTTTCTTTTCTTTTTCAAGACAGACTTGATTACATCAGTCGGCAGACTATGCTGACAGAGTGCAAGACTTTATTATTTCTTTAAAGAAAATAATGACTTTAAGTTTTACGTGATGTATAATTCCATCCCTGTTTGGTGGCAATACAAATACAAATATTTGGTGGTAATACAAATATTTTACACTTTTTATAATTTGTGGCATGGCAGTAATCAGAGTCTTTTGGACTTGGTTGCCTTCCCAGTGCAGAGCTGCTGGGACAGCTCTCAGGAGGGGTTGCTAAAATCCTGTTTCTCTGCTCCTGGAATGGATCTTCCCAGTAAGAACACATGATGAGATATGTCCAAGATCAGAGCACTCACCATCAAGAGCCTGTGGCTGCTCTGAAGGGGCCCTGAGGGCCCATCCCTGCAATACCTGGGCACAGACACCCTTTGGATGGGAGGCATGCACACCTAAGGGCAGCTCCAGGTTCAGGCTCTGTCTGCCAGCACAGCATGAACCCCAGGAACACTCAGGACAGGTCACCAACACCTGGAAGCAGACACAAAACACACCACAGTGGAAAGGGCACAGCAGGGCACCAGCAGGCAGGGCAAGACTGTAAAAAAGGTCTGCTGCCCTTGAACCAGCCCTAATGGGAACAGGAGCCATGTTTCCACAGTAAATAAACTCCATTCCTCACTGGAGTTCATCATCCTGCTGGACAGTTTTCTAAGTGTCATTGGCAGGGTTTTCAGTGAGCAGGGTTCCTCTGAACTCCTTGTCCACAGCCACTGGTGCTGACCCAGCTGTCCACGCCGGTGTCCCCAGGGATGCTGGCAGGGAGTCACAGCAGGACAGGAGCTTTGGCCTTGCAGGGCAGGGGGACATCACAGGGCAGGGGCTCCAGCACCACAGGCAGCTGCAGCTCCTTTTCAATGCTTGCCAGCTTGCTCAGCCATCTCTGCTACCCAGCTGTGGCCAGGTCAAATTCCTCCAAAATCCCTTCACTGCCGCCTGATGGCACCAGCTGGAACCTCCTCTGCAGGCCAGGCCCTGCCCTTGCTGCACATCAGGGCTCCCAGGAGAACATTTCAGCAGAGATGGCCTCTGTGAACAGCAGGTGCAGATGCTCTGACAGGACGGCAATGCTGCTGTGTGCTGGACCAGGGCTCACACCAGCAGCTGGGCTTGGAGGCTCCAGAGCTCCAAAGGAGAGGGCAGAAAACAGGAGACATCCAAAATACCTTCATAGGAATTCAGCTTATATTCTGTGGGTTCTTTTTTTTTTTTGGCATTTTGCAGCATCTAGATGCAAACTAAGGTAAGTTCTCCTTCATGCAACCAAAATAAAAATAGGACAGAGTGACAAAAAACCAAAGGTTAGCAGATTCCACTTTAGTTTTTCACTATTTTAAACTCATATATGCACCTAAAATCAATAAGTGCATTTTTTTAAAAAGGCAGAGAATGTAAATATTCAAAATTTTGGGTTGCACCTATTTCTGGAAAATGTAATGCACAGCCTGCAGACTCCAGTTCAGTACTCCCAATGTGGGAGTGGGAGGACTGCGTTCACATGAGACATGAATTAGGGCCTAAAAATATGTCCTAGTAATAAAGGAGAAGCTAATTTTAACTTTCAGCATTGCCACTTTCAGAACAGAGCTTCATTTAGAGGAAATCCAGTTTGCAAGTGCGGAACCTGACCCCAAAGCTCAAAATATCATCAGGTAAGACACAGATCTCACCTGCTGATAGGGCTGGGGGGACCAACAGCCCATGGCACTCCTGCCATTCCACCAGGAGATGCAGAAGAACCATGGCTGTGTGACTTCTGTAACTGCAGCTCTCACAGGGCTGTGTGAGCACATCCAGCAGAACTGGAGCTGCTCGGACCATCCTGATCCCAACCCTTTAACAGCTGTCTAGCACACGCCATACTGAAGGCCATGACTTGCACCTGGACAGACACACACACGTTTCATAGACTTCTTCATAAAACAGAGTTTTCTGGCCATGGAAAGCACGTGCAGAAGGTGACACAGGTGTGGGTCTCAGGTGCAAGTATCACATCAGCTCTCCTGCTGGAGCACAGGCCGTTGGTGAGGTCTTGCATCTCCTCTAAGTCCTACCAACTCTTGAGCCATCTTCTGAAGAAACACTTCACCCAAAATTCAGCCTCACCTGCGCCTTGCTGATACACCACTGCTCAAAGACACCAGCTAAGTGCAACAGCCAGACTGCACCTGTGTGAGAAGAGAGCAATGCAATCTGAACAATGCAAAGTTGTAAGTGAAAAAACACCTGCAAAAGAGATCTCTAAAAACAGAGGCAGTCGGAACAGGAACATGCCATTTCTCCTGAAAGACCTCCTGGAATATTTGAAAGTAGTTCTTCATGGGAAAAGAAATGAGTCCTAGAGATTATTTCAAAATGCAACAGGGCTCTGTGGTCTCAGCCACACTTGCTCTGTGCTCCACGGGAATCTGGCAAACTGGAGCCACAGCCCCAGAAATGTGCTTCACATTGCCACTTCTAGCTGAAATGCAGCTTTCTGCACATGTTATTTCTTATTCATGTTTGAGATTACTTTTTAATCAAATACCTACAAAGACCACAGAGAGTTCTGAAAGAAATAAAAAAATCAGTTCAAAAAGTAATGGACACGAGCTGTTCTCTTTCCTCCTATAATTCCAGAGTGAAAATATTTTAAACTATATTATATTACAGCATCATTCCAAAACCTGCACTAATGCTATTGCAAAGTGTTCGGAGCTGCTGCAGATTTTGGAAGGCTTAGGTAGTATGAATAACAGAAAAGTGTATCTGCAAGAGACATCAGCAGCTGGGTGGCACCATCTAATTAATATAAGAAATTATGTATGGGAGAGCCCAAATACACCCAGTTCAGGCCAAAGACAACAGGGTCCTTTGGGTGGACATGTCAGAGGAAATAGAAAGGAGAAGCAAACTCAATTCTGCATAAATTATGTGACACTTGGAGACAGATAGTTCCTTTTGGAGAAAAAAAAACCCTCTATGTGATGCTACCTGATGTTTGAGATTGTGACTAGGACAGTAGGAGGGATGAGCAAAGAAATTATTTTATTCACCACTCTTCTACCTGTGCTGACAAATGTACAATGTGTTGGGAAAATTTCCACTATCTCTTCATGCTGTAAGTGAGGGGGAAGAGAAAGCTTGCCATCCCAAGATTTCCAGCTGGAAATAGGTAATGACAAGCAGGTACTTGATCCCTCAAAATCTTAACCCCAACTATATAAAAAAAACATGCAAGCAAGTGCAGCGGGGAAAAGTGTTCCCTGCAGAAGCTATGAACAAGCAGGCTTCACATGGAAATCTTGACAAGGAGCTGAGGGAAGCTCAGACCTGAGCTTCTGAAGGAGGATGGTCCTTCCACTGTCACCAGCAGCTGGTACAGCTGCAGGTCCCTTAATGCTTAATGGGATTTTCTGAAAAGCACAGACCTTGGCATCTGAGAACTGAATGAAAATGTTGGATTTGTTTATTTACTGCAAGTCTACAAATATGTGTATATTTCTATCCCACATCTTTGCAAAGAAAATTGTGAAAATATAAACTGATGGAAGCTCTGCAAAAGGAACAATTCATCATTGCCTTTTTCCACCCAAAGTTTCTTAAGGCTGATTCTTAAAAAAAATTGGACATCTGAGGTATAAAAGTCTACAAAAAACCACAAGTTGTGGACTCCTTGATTTCTGTATTTCCCCATGGCCCATCTGCATGGATTTATTTTCAGGCTAAGAGCCCAGATAATGCAGAATGTAACATTTTACCCTTAAACCCCCCAGTTATAATAAAGAACAAACAATAATCATGATGAGTACAAGATGCAAAGAGATTAAATACAAGGCAGATGTTCAATCTTGTCTTTTCTACTGAGATTATAAATGGTCTGAGCCTAAGAGAAAAATTCAGAGCCTGAAAGTGAAGGTTTGCTAATTAATCAGTTATAATGGTATAGGGGATTACAGAGCACAATTAAAACACACTGAAAACAAGAATGACAAAGGAGGATGGAGAAGCAGCTCTGTCAACAGACAAACATCTCTACGCAAGCAGCTAAAAATGATGCAGCTCATAAAAAACTTGTGCTTAAGAATTAAAATCCAACTAGAACAACAAAAAGACAATGTTATAAACTAAATTAATTCCTGGAAATTTCTTCCAATGTTTATTTAAGAAAAAAGTACAGGGTTGGATCCAAGCTCCTTATGAAGCCTAGGACAAAACTTCCATTGAGTCCAGTCCTTTATAGAAATATGAATGTACATTAATACAGGCATTGCTGGAGCACATATTGGCACATTAATATGCAATTGAATATAAACATATGCATTCATAGCTTTAAAGTTCCATTTGTAACAAAACAGCATAGAGAAATTATTAGCATTTTTACAAGATGATTTCTGCCTAAGTCAGATACTGAAGTGCTACTGATACTTACAAGGCTTTCAACAGATGGGGAGTCTAGACTGATAACTTCTGTGCTAGGCAAGTGTATTTTTAAACCTCCTTTAACATTAAATTCTGATGCTGCCCTGTTGGGATGAACTAAGGTCCTTTCCTGAGTGTGCAGTTTTAACTTCCTTGTTTACTCTATGAAACCAATTTGGCAGTGATCCACTCCTGATAGTGCCAGTTATCATGACCCCAACCCTATAAAAATTATCACCAAGACCAATTTGTGCTGAAGACAGTGTCACCTCCCATATGAGAATGTCCTATGAGATGAGGTCCCATAAGCTGTAGGGACTGGTGCTCCTCAAAAGCACAGATTCCCACGTTATAGGGTAGGATTAGGCTCCTACAGTCTTCCTCTCGATTCTGCTCTCAATCTTTCTCTTTTGTCTAGTGGAAACAAAAAGGGAAATTGTGCTTTAGTTTGCAACTTCTCAACAACACTGATGAATGCATATTTGCTGTAATATTATCTACTCCACTGAAATTAATACATAACTTTAATGGATGAAAGTGAATATGATACAAGTGTGGATAGAAAAAGAATAATTTCTAGCTCTTTTCTAGTTTTGGAAAATGAATGCAATAAAGTGATATCCTGTTAGAAATACCTTTGCTTACCATTTATGCAATTATAAGCTGTATTACGAAGACAGCATTTATTTGTGGGGTTCATTGCTTGCCCTGAGAGACCTGCATTTGTTCAAAGTATGAACTTATTTTAGATTTAAAATTTTAAGAGCAAACTAATGTAAAAACATAATGAAATCACCTTCAAATCTGCTTACGTTCTCACTTCCCATACAAAATTATTTTTATCACAAAAATAATCCCCCAAATTTGTCTGAGATTATTCCAGCAAATCCCACGGCCAACAAATCCTAAAACATGCTCCACCTGTTAGTGAAACTATCACAGTAATTGTCTGGGCTTTTATCTAATGAATATGCATTACAGCAGTCAAAACAAATTCTATCTTAATCTATATTACTGGGGAAAGTTTCTGAAACAAGCTGTTGCAGAGAAATTTATATAATATGTTGTCAACATTCAGCGAAGACAAGCTGTCTGCCAGAAAGGGCTGATGGAAACAGTTTCCTACATTTGGTCAGGGAGATGTTTTTGTGCTACCCATAAGCCATGCTTTTTTCCCAAGGTGCGCTGAGAGCATCCCATGCCCTGGTGCCTTTAATGTGCCTGCGCACCTGTACTGCACCTCCCTGCAAACCTGAGCTGATCATGACCAGGAAGTCTCTTTTTGCCATGTGGTTTTCTGTGAGTCACCATCTCTTCTACAATGTGCAAACCCACTGACACCTGTTGGGGAAAGGGCTGATGGAAATTCAGCTGTCTGCCTGCACAAGGGCTGTGTGTGACTGCACCTGCACCAGGCGTGTGCCTGACACAGCAGTGCAACAGGAGGTAGGAGCAAACCAGCAACAGGAAAGGTACTGGAAACCAATGTAGCCATGATATTTTCTGAAAAACCCTTTCCTTAGAATTTTTTCTCCTGAGAAGCCAAAAGGCCTCAGGAACAAAATGTAAACAATGATTATCTGCTTCTGTGGAATGCAACAGGGGCATCTGTGATTGGTCTCATGGGGTCGTTTCTAATGAATGGCCAATCACAGTCAGCTGGCTCAGACTTTCTGTCCAAGCCACCAGCCTTTGTTATTCTTTCTTTCTTTTTCTATTCTTAGCTAGCCTTCTGATGAAATCCTTTCTTCTATTCTTTTAGTAAAGTTTTAATGTAATATATATTATAAAATAATAAATCAAGCCTTCTGAAACATGGAGTCAGATCCTCATCTCTTACCTCATCCTAAGACCCCTACGAACACCATCACAACCAAGATTAGCAAGGTTTGTAAAATTAACCATGATTAACAAGATTTTTAAAATTAAGCAAAATTAATGAGCCACTCTTCCCAATCAACTGCCCGCCTATGACGCTCACATTGCTTTTGCTATAATGGTCATTAAGAATAGTCTCAGACTCTTATCTTGACTTTTTACTGTCTCACTTTTCTGCCTAAAGAGCACAGGAGGCAACTTTACATGCCAGCATCAGAGAAACATCTACTCAGTTCAGGAACTGGTAGCAAGATCAGTTTAGATATGCTAAAACAGAACAAGCCCTAAGAAATACATGTTCTAGGAAGGTGCATTATATCTTTTTTTGTATATAGAAAATCTTTAGCAAAATAATAATAACTTCTTATCCAGTTTCTGATTCCACGAGAAAAAGCTAAGCACCAGCACATTTGTATGCAGATCTTGTTACTTATTATTTACTGCTTTTCTGAGCAGCAATGGAATGACTGAAGAAGTGATTTTGCTGAACCAAGGCCATGTTACCCCAAAGACCTTTGATGATATATTGGTCCTCTCCAGGCACCAATCTCATATATACTTTCCTTTTCATAATTCGTATGAATAGCAGCTGCTTCAGTAGGTGAGGATACAAACAAGGGAAGTAAGAGAGCAAAAAGAAGGGGAGGAAAGAGATGGGTGTTTCGATAAATGAGAAACAAATTGAAGAAGTGCAAATATGTGGATTTTCGAGGTTACATACACTTTTATTTTAGGAGTGATTTTTTGGAACATTTGTGATTATCTTTATTGAGATGGCTTCTGTAGTGTTTAATTCATCCTCCTGTAAAAACAGCACTCTGAAAGACCCAAAACAGTGTAATTTGCTGCTGCTTGGTTTCAGTTAATTTCAGAGACAATTGTTTTCAAGGCAAAATTAAGATAATTATGCATGAGGAAAAGATTTTTAATTTTTTTTTTAACTTTATAAATTACTTTCCAGGACCCAGAAATGAATCTTAGCTCTTTTTTCATCTTAAGATATATCTGCCACATTTTAGTCAAAAAACTATTGTTAAAGACTAGAGTGAACTTAGAGTGGTTTTAGCTAAAGTGGAATAGTCTTTTGGTCTTCTGAAGAGCTTGTGCATAAATGAAATTGATGAACTACAGTCAAGGTACAAATGCAGGGACTGTTACTATGATTTTAATGGAAATTAAAGTGATGAAATTTAGAAATTAGTATTTAATCCTTGTGAAATTAAGTGATTCATCTAAAAGGATAATTCTCATTTTTAAAAAAAGTAATCTGTAACAGTTTCAATGAATTTCATAAGCAAATTTCAGTATCTGAAGGAAGTAACGCATATTATAAAATTGGAGTTATTGTGGTTATTCTCCAGACTTGTCCACAATGTGCTGCATAACACTGAAAAAAGAGCTGCCTTTTAAATGTAAACTTTGCTACCTAGAAACCTCACCCTCAGCATCAACAACAAACCATTCTGGGAGAAACAGAAGCTGAAGAGCAAATGTGATTTAACACCACAGAAGAACCAGATCCCACGCCTTTGTCAAATACAAAAGAGATAAGTAAACATGGAGCCCTCTTCTCTCCACCAGCAGCAGGCAGAACTGCTTTGCCATGCCCAGGGATCGCCCTCTCCTGCCTGGCCAGCCTGCAGCCTGGCACACGGCTCACCTTGGCACCTGCAGCTCTGGGGACCGCCGTGGCACACGGGCAGTGACACAGTGACAGAGCCCAGCAGTGGCAGAGCCTGGCAGTGACATCCAGCTCCAGCTGTGACACAGCCATGGCAAGGACTCCTAAAATCAGAGCCAGGTTCCTTGGACACTTGAAAGTGCAGCCACAGCCTCCTGCATTCCTACCCGTAATTAATTCTGCAAAAGATTAACTGCTCTGACTCAGTTTCCCTCCCGTAAACTGGGTGAATTTGGCCTGTCTGCCTGTGAGAGTTAATAACTTTCCATAAGTAGTTTGAGAACTGAGTAGTTTGAGTACTTGGCATGATCACACTGATGCATTTTCATTAACTCTGGGCAATAAGAATCCTTGTGTCACAGACATCTTTTATGAAAAATCCTTTCTGTAAGATTTTTCTTCCTGAGAAGCTGAGAGGCCTCAGGAACAAAATGTAAACATTGATTATCTGCTGCTGTGGAATGCAACAGGTGCATCTGTGATTGGTCTCATGTGGTTGTTCACAGTCAGCTGGCTCGGACTATCTGTCCGAGACACAAGCCTTTGTTATCATTCTTTCCTTTTCTATTCTTAGCTAGTCTTCTGATGAAATCCTTTCTTCTATTCTTTTAGTATAGTTTTAATGTAATATATATCATAAAATAATAAATCAGCCTTCTGAAACATGGAGTCAGATCCTTGTCTCTTCCCTCATCCTCAGACCCCTGTGAACACGGTCACATCCTTGCTGGCTGGGATGAGTCAGAACTAGCTGAAGAGAAGGATGATCTTACCATTGTCAGGGAAGAATAGTCCAATGTGCCTTACATCATAAAAGGACAAATTTATTAAGGAATTCGGTGTTAGCCTTCAGGAAAATCTGACAAAACATCTTTGTCTATGGCTTCTTACCACATTTAAGCAGAGTGTATCACTTGCTTAAAACTGTGCCTGGGTTAACCAATCCATAAAGCAGTGTTCTGTTAAACTACTTCTGTTACAAACCAGACTTCTAACTGCAAAGGACTATTTCATTTCTGACTACTCAAAAACAGTATATGTTTTTAAATTCCCAGGTTTTTTTGACATCTAATAACCATCTCCTGGTAAACAGTCCTGTTAGAAACTTACTGCCCATTTTTGCCTTGCAGTTTACACTTTGTGCTGTAACATGAAAAGATTTCAAAGTTCTTTTTTTTTTTAAACAAAATTAATGCAGAGATACAGTCTTCTTTTAAAAGAATATAAGAGGGTACAAGTTAACATTGAAAGATAACTTTTGACTTGTTCTGGCAGAACTGAAATGCTTCACATTTATCCTTGAACACTCTTGCATATTCCCTCTTGTGTAGAAAATTTAATGAATTTGCACAAATAGTTTTATTAAAAAAAAAACAAAACCCAAAACCCCACCAAAAAACCACAGCATCAAATGTCTTGTGCTTATGGATTCCAGTTAAAGGCACAAAAAGTCCTCTTTGTGGGCACAGTACCAGTCAAAGCAATTTTCTGTTACACAACTATAAAAACTGATCATTATAAACATGAATTGCAAACAAGTCAAGTATCTTGATTTTAGAAACAACAGATTTTACAACAGACACACATCAGATGCTTTAGCATAAATAAATGATAAACACGGGTCAATCAATAATCTTTGAAGCAGTTGCAAGTGGAAGAAACCTGCTGTCAGTGGTATTGAAGAACATTCCTTTTTTGTACTGTTCTTTTTAAACTCCTAAATCCACAAGCAGCAAGAGCTGTGCCCCACTTTAATTACTGCACTGCTCAACGAGGCACTGCCGACCACTGCAGCCTGCTCCCCAAAATCCCCATTTATATGGACATGTAAATAGCAATTCATGATTGACAAGAAGAAGGGAAATTACAGCCTGGAAATCAGCTAATGAAAGTTAATTTTGGGTAAGTTTTGTTCGGGAAGCCCTGGGCATTTTGTCTGGTGGTTTGCGGCAGGGCTGCTGGCATGGATGCAATGTACAGCACGAGCTCAAAGTTGGCTTCTGCTCTCTTAGTCCTTCTGTAGGATTCAGCTGGAGAAAGATCAGCACACAAAGACACTTAACAACAAATCCACCTTTTTGGTAAAGATTTGGGGTTTCCAGACATGAGTATTATGGATTCCTGCATGCACACCTGACTTCACCATGCTAAATTACTTAGCTACTCAAAAAACATACCTACACAAATCTAACAGAAATATTCCAAAAAGTCTGGCTTATAAGAAGTGTCTTTCACTTCTTTATTTCTCACTCTAAAAACAACAACAACAAAAAAAACCATAATCCTTCTGCAGTTGTGCCTTTGTGATTTGCCTATAAGATGACTGTTATTGCATAGAGAAAGATCACACACAAATACTAGGAGAATTTTTATACACAGATTTTTAAAATTACTAACTCATACAGTCTGGATGGATGAATGTGAATAAACACAAATGATATAAGACTATTTTATTTTTACATCACTAAACAAAATACTTCAATGGAATATAAAAATTATTCATATAATTTGAACTTTTCAGGCTTTAAGACCCTTTGTCTCATATAACCTGGATATTACAGTCATTCACTTCATACAGCTAGACAACTATATTTCACACAAAAATGTATATATGTTGCTATACATTAAGGCACAAACACATATGTACATAGAAACAGAGTTCTGCAACCCTGACTGATACTGAGAAGTTTCAATTTCAATTTTACTCTAAGTAGGGGCAGCAGAATTAGGCCTTATACAAAGGTAACACATTATTACAGTTGGCTTGAAAGCCATCATTTTACATTTGTTAAATCCCACTATTTAAGAAATAAATAGCCATTTCACAGTGTCTGAGAAGTGGCAAGAAGAAAGCAATTGCATAAAATCAGTTGTGTGTAAATCCCTAAGAAGATGGAGATAAAATATCTGTCAAATTCTACTTATTTCTTCCCACACTTCCCAGCAGCTTTGACTCTTCACGCTGATGTTTCATTAGCATTTGGAGAAAGGTGATTTTATTAATAATTCTAAGCACCATTTCTCTTGCAAGGAACAAAAAATGGGGAAAAGAAGTCACACTTTAGCACAAAGTATTTTGCTGAGATCTACTTATTTCTCGTTCCTTATTCCAGACTTGCACAAAAAATGCCACCAGCACATAGTGCAGGTTTAAGAAACAGCACTCACAAGTGGCACTGCTCCAAAATCAGACTCAGTAGTTGGTTTGGCACTGAGATCAGATCCGAACCCAGCACAAAAACACTTTCAAAAACACAGATTAGCTTGCAGGGGTAATCCCCTATGACACAATGTTCACCTGATGACGATGCACTGGCAGTCATACGAGTACCTGTGGGGTTTTTCTGCTTAACACATCATCTTGTGTTTGTAAAATTTGTTTTCACTTCCTTTTAATTTACCCTTTTGTTTCTTTTTATCAAGAGAAGGAGAAATGGGTGGGGTGAATTAGATTTATTGTAATCATCCTAACCTCACTACAGGATCAAAGTAAGCGACTAGGAATCAGTCTCAATTTTGTTTATTTTTACATATACCACAAAGGGCGTTGAGTGGGAACGGAGAGGAAGGAGACTTAAAAAGCTGTCAGGAGAATTCCAGGGAAATGTGCCTGCCTCCCTGCCAGCCGTGCTGCTGGATGTGGGAGCACAGGGCAGAGGGATGGATGTGCACGGCTGCGGAGCCGAGCAGAAAGGCGCCTCCTGAACCGCTGCCACGCCACGGCCTCCGCTGGGGAAACGCCAGAGTGCAAAAAGCCTCGCAGTGAGCAGCAGCGATTAAACTGCCTACAAATCACCTTTCCACCTAATCCAAGCGAGTCAGGAGTCAGATAATTTCCCGGAAAAGAGGATTCATATCTCATATTAAAAAAATGAAATCCTTCTTAATGTATCCTACCCAAAGCCAAAGCCTACAGTCACTCAATTGAGCATCAAACTTAGTAGTGCGAGTCTCAGCTGAGCTAATCAAATACCTCAAACTCCTTACAAATGAGTTTTGTTTTTCCAATCCTTGAATGAACAAAATTCCCAGGCCAGCTATGGTCAGTCTCAACAGAAAAAGTCCTTCTACTTCTATTAAAAATGCTGAAATTTTCCTTCCTTAAAGACCTCTGTGTCAGTAAATAAAAAAATCAGGAATAAATTAAGAGTAGCCTGTTTACCTTCTTTATAATCTTTCTTCTTTAATATGATTTTACTGTATATTTTCTTATGATTATCTCTGAAGTAAACAATGTAAATCTTATCAATTTTCTTCTACCAAAATTTCACACATCTCTAATCCCTTTTGCCATATGTCTCTGAAACCTCACTATCTCTAGTACACATTTGGGAGCTAGAACAGCCAGAACGGAATAGAATATACCTAGTGAAAATACACCTTTCATTCATTAATGTCACAGTAATATCTTCAATATTAGCCGTCCTGCTCTTTACGCACTGTGCCCTGCTCCGTGCTTCCCCTGTTACCACGCTTTGCTTAGCAGAGATTTTCATTAAACCAGCCATGGCAATGTCCAGTCCTTAGTCCGCAGTGTGTATTGTTAATTCAGGGTCCAAAAATACATCCTCATATTTTAAATCTGCTGTAAGAAGCAAGAAATTTCAGACTGATTGAACAACAATAACTCCATCCATTTAATGCTTTCTGTTAAGGCATTAAATTTGGCTATTTTATGACTCAGGGAGGGTTGCCTGTTAGTATGGGTTGACAAGCTGCTTCTGCCAGTTAACAAAGCAGTCTTTTTAATATGCTATATATCACAATATGCTGTTAAAACTCCTCCGGGTTGGCTGCTTCGTTTCAAATTCATACAGCGGGGAACAAAGGTCAGCCACAGCAGAAAGGTAAGCGCTTCGTTTTACTACTGAAACTTGCATAATTTGCAGGCAAAACAAGCTGGTTTACACAGCAGACGTCAAGTTCTTCACAGATGCCTTGAGAATGATCTATCTGCTGATGCATATCAGCCTTTTTTGTCTGGATAACTAATCACTTACACGGAAAAAACGGTAAACTGCCTGAAAGGTTGTAGAGATAGTTAGCAGCAAACACAGGGATCAATTCACATTCATTACTACTCGCAAAACCTATACAATACTGGCCAGCAGTAATTCAAAAGTAGTACAATTAACAGAGATCAGACAGATATCCTCATGTTCGCTTTTTTGAGACGAACCTATACGGCATTAAAGGAGCCTAAGAATACAGTTTGCACAGACCTTTAGTAACTTGGTACTTCACAAGGCAATTTCATCTAACCTTTAATTTTTAGTGCAGCATTTTCCATTTTAGGGTATCACTTCAGAAAGGGCTGCCTTTAAGTATTTTTCAAAACTCCATTAATATCACTTAAAGTGGAACTTGTACGCAAAGCTCTCACCTTATGGGAGAATTTTCCTACACAAGTCACCAAGGAGAACCTACAAAATTTTAAACAATATGAAGTGATTTCCAACAGTAGGATTCCTTGCCACTAGCTTTATGTGCCTGTGTATTGCCACTGAGGAAAGCAAATCCTCTAACAATATCTGCGGTCAGAAAGGTAAAAATTACAATATACGTTATTGCTCATGTAAGACGTGGTCAATATTCATACCAGTGCTTTTTCCACTTACATAATTAATACTTCAAGATAAAGTTGAAGTATTTTGTTCTCTTTGAAAGTAAAATACACCATTCTATTGTCCTCACAATTACATGCTGTTCTCTTTGAAAGTAAAATATACCATTCTATTGTCCTCACAATTACATGCTGTTGCTAGGAAGTTACAACTCTGCTATAACCTAATCGTCTGCTATTTAGATATGGACTTATGAATCCCATATTTTTATTCTAAATTTAAGTTCAGTCATCCTAGCTAATGTCCTTGATGCTATCTCAAATTGCTGTAATTACACGGATCACTAGAAATTGGAGGTAATAGTAAAAAAAGAAAAGAAAAAAGAAAGCTACCAAATTAGATGATGGATAAAGGTTTAATCAATTTAATTTTATCACCAAATCCATTCCCTTCCTCTCGAGCTGTCAGGGCACGAGAAAAGCGGAACACATCGTGAAGCACAACACAATCCTTTTGTGGGGAAGGAGTTGTGTCCCTGAACCTCACCAAGATGAAACACGCTCATTTATTACTTTGGCATTGCAGGATGATGAAGAACCAAGCTGGTTTCCTCCCTTCATCTTCAGCACAATCTTTCTATTTCATTAATTTTTCATGGAATTTCATTTCACAATCATTTTACCTCTCTCACCCACTTGCTGCCCTTATTCAGTTTATTCTGTCAACTTTTATTTCATGCCCCATTGTATCAGCAGCGACTCTGGCCATGGCTTTCTACCACACCAGGGATACCTGATGCCCTCCTGCTTCCAGTAATTAACTTCACTCAGCAGCCCTAAAAATGGCATTGCAAATAAGGGGTCCTAATTGTTGTCTTACACTGGAAAATAACTCAGAAGGGTTACCTATCCAATCCCCTATTTCATACTCGCTTTCTGTGTGTTGATTACTAGGAAGTTGCTGGAAGCCGCTGAAGTGTGGCCTTCTTAGTATTATCAGTAAATGGAACTCTGCTTTTGTTTGGTCTATGTGTAATGACTTATGTGGGAAAACAAGCCTTCTTTTCAAAATCTATACCACAGGCAATGAAATGGGCACAGACTGTGCTGAGTTCTGTCAGTACTCTGCCATATTCCAGAGGCCTGAGAAAACACAAGAATCCGCAAACGCCATAACCGCGTATAAACCCCAAAAAATTTTAAACGAGTTTCTCTAAATCAATAGGCATCATTTTCTCTCCTCTGGTCATTTTGTACACACCAATTAAAAAAAAACCCAACAACTCAAAACCAAGCAAATAGAGAGAAATATAAAATATCTACTACTGCTGCCACATGAAATTAGTATGCAGATAATCTGTCAAGCATCCATATTTATTTTTAATTAGGGCTTCGAAAAATAAAGATATTTACTTCCTGCTGAGAGTTATCATACTGTTTTAAATGACAATGAAAATATTTCTACCTATACTAATTTAACAAATAGGTCGAAGTATCCACATTTTAACTTTTTAACACACATTCTGCACAGAGTGTAAAACTGAATAAAACCACTCTAAGTCTAGGTTTGCAATATGACATTCACTGCATAGACATTTATTGTTGAGGCAGAATCTTCTTACTGAAAGGGTTGCTGGATTTCATAAGCACAAAAAAAAGATGCATGAAAATTAATTACTGGATGATAATATTGTGCACAGGAATAATTTTTGGTGTCCTGCACTTTTCAGTGCTTGATTTGCATATAGGGATATTGGCTCTCTGACTCTTACTGCATGTGTTTTTTATTTTTGTTTTTTTTTTTTATTTTTAGGCCAAATGCACAAGGAAATTCAGATATTCAGAGAATGCTCTTTGTTTTCCTTGCTTGAACTTGCTTTCTGCCCATGGGAAACTCCTAAAACAGAGCATCCAGGTCTGGAGTGAAGTGCTATACCCACACACACAAATTTATAATTCACACTAACCAGAGCAAAAAGATGACTGAAAACATGGAAAGTAAAACAGAAGAGATAAGCAACACTGCTAAATAACAAATAATAACTGTTTCTGCTGCTGTACATTCCTAGATATTCTATTAGGCAATGTCTCAACCTGGTTTTACAGTTCTATGTAACATGTGTAATAAAATATAGTAAGTTGTATAAATAATTTGTTGAGTCCATTTCCTTAAGGACTGGGGATGTGTAAACAGATAAATTCATTTCCTTACTTTGTCTAATACTCAATTTAAATTTAAGACTATAATGAATTTTTTTGCCTCCTCGTGTTCCTAGGTATCCCTGCGTACAGATGTGTAAACCTATGTGTGTAGTTACACACTTTAAAGTGGCTACTAAAAGTATTCCTGCTATAAACAACAAGATATGTGCTGGAGAATAGTTCAAAGCAAGTGTCTTTGGTCTAACTCTCTGCAAAGACTTTCTCTGTTAAACAGATCAAACCTGCAAAACAGTGGAGCCGACAATAATTCTCATTTAAAAAATAGTAATTTAATAGCCTAATAAACATTTTGACTAGTTCCCTGAATAGTCTGTTTGTGAAGCAACACCTCCTTATGAGATACCATAAAAATAAAAGAAAAAAAAGATGGTCACTAAATAAAAATAAAATATCATAATAGTAAAATCCAAACAGGATCTTATACAGGGCATGCTTCAAGTTACAGAAATTTTTTGGCCAGCATGATTTTATAGGAATGTGTATTTTTTTGAATGTATACTGTGATTACAAAGAAAGGAAAACCAAAATCATATGCACACGAATCTGTAATTAGTATACTAACCACCTACATTATCTGAAAAGTGGTTACAAATAGCACATTTGAAAGCATAAAAATTAACACTTCAAGTGCACATCCTATTGATGTTGGCCAGTTAAGCACTTTCTAGAATGCGATCCACCTCCAGCTGTGCATTCTGCAAATAGCTGTCAGCTACCAAGTTATTGTTGAGCAAGTTTTCATGTTGGTTTGTTTTAACACATTCAACTTCCACCGTGTTTTGGCAAAACAAAGCAAAAAGGACGCATCAGAAAAGTCTTATTGAAAGACCCTAACTTTCGTCTGCTCTTAAAAACAAAATTAAACTAAGTACCTTTTCTTCACTGTATAGATTAATGGTTTATTCTTTTCTCCTGGCCAAGTACAGGTCACTAAAGCTAAGCTAAGTTTGCAATTCTGTAGAAAAACAGTTTTTCTAGAACAAATCAGAATAAAAAAGTCTGCAGAACACAACTTGATTACAGGGAAATGTAAAGGGTACTGAGTATGCAGGCGCTCCTGTCTGAGAGTTTTAAAATTTATTCTGTAATGCCAAGTAAAAGGCAGCCTTTCTCACCAGGTGTTATAAGCTACTAAAAACCCAGAGTAACAAGTTGAAGTTGCACAGCTACTTGAAGTCCTGATATATCTGCATGTCTGTTGTTCCTATTTGTGTGCAGCTCACTATTTGTTACTATGATTTTGAATACAGAGTCAACAGATGAAAGTAAAAATAGTGACAAATGACAATCGAATGCCACAGCCTTGCATTTAGTATTTGGCCCGGTTTTAACAGCTGCTTTCGACATCTTCCTAAGAAGTTATCAAATACTGCACTTACTAACTTCAACGTAATCAATAATTAAGAGACACTTAGCTAATGGCACCTATAAATTAGGTTCTCTAGAATCTGAAGGAGAAACAGTATATCCAAAGCATCAGCTTGAGTACTAGCTGAGTAAAACTTGCCTGAGTACCACACAGAGATCATAATTACATGTTAGATTATATTTACTGCTTGAATAAACACTCGGACTTCGCATCTCCGCAGTTGAATGCCTTGCAGCTGGGCATCTCTGGCACTCTGCTCCTCGTATCAGTTTATTTTACTTTAAAGCGCTCACAGTCGGTTAACTTCGTCTTTTTCAGGCAAAACATCAAAAATCAAGCGGTAGTGTGTCATCCCCTCTACAGGAGAAAGCAAGACAGGCTTGCGAAGAGCTGCTATCTAGGGCATATTCCCTGTTCGCAATGACATCCTGTAGCTTCACTTTTCCTGCTCACGGCAATTAGCGCCTTCCTACCCGAGGCTCGCTTACGGACGGGGAAGAGCACCGAGACACAAAAACTTGGCGGACCTCGTCTAGAAAAGGAGAGAAGCGGTACTTTGGAGGGCGCGACAGCCCCGGGGGGCTCCGCTCCGCGCTCCGGGCAGCGGCACCTGCTGCCCGCGGGCTCGGGCGGGCTCCGGGCCGCGGCGGGAGCGGCGGGCACCGCGCCGGGCCGGGCCAAGCCGGAGCCCCGGGACGGCCCCGCCGCACCAGCCCCGCACTGCCCCGGACGGGGCCTGCCGAGCCCCACGCCGCACCCCGTGGTTCAGCCTTGGGCCGGCACAAGGCAGGGACGGCGGGGAGCTGTGCCCGGCGGTGGGGCCGGGGCGGCCGCTGCCCTTCCCGGCTGGCCCCGAGCCCGGCACCGCCCGGCCCGCCGCGGCCGTCGGGGCAGCGCAGGGCTGGCGCCGGCGAGCGCTGACAATAGAGCTGCGAGCAGCCGGGGCTGTGCAGATGGCAGGCGGACAGAGCGGGAAAAGAAAGCAACAAGAAAATTGCATCTCTCTTACCTTTCCTCTTTGATCTCCTCCTCCTTCTCCTCTTGGACTTGCATCTCAGCTGCCCGCTCGGCCCTCCCGACGCCCTGCCGCTGCCCAGGACGGATGTCATGCCGGTACCTCAGCGAGCAGCACCGCGCCACCGTGCTCTCCTCCCGCGGAGTTGCTCCTCGCTCTGGAGGCGGCTTTTATAGGGCGGCGGGTCGGGCCGGCGGGCTGTGCCGGGGCTGTGCCCGGGCTCCGCTCGGCGCTGCCGCCGCGCTGGGGTCGCGCCTCCGCCCCGACGTGCCGGGCCCGGCCGGGGCGATGCCCGGGGGCGCCGCCGCGGCTCTGCCGGCCCCGCGCCCACTTTTTGCACCTCTGCGAGTTGCCGGGCACCGGCCGCTTTGAAGCCGACGGTGCGGGGGTGGGGGGGGGCGAGGGGGGCGGATTTGCTGCTGCAAAGTCTCCCGCAGCCCAATCGCTCCCGCCGCCCGGCGCTGACATCAGCTCCGCCAGCCCTCGCCCCCAAACTCCGCTCCCCCGGGGCTGCCGGCTGTGCCCGGCTCCCGGGAGAGAGCCAGGGAGAATGGCCCCGTAGGGAATAAAAGCATCCTGCCGCCTCGTCTTGGAGGAGCCGGAGGGGCAGCTCGCAAGAAGGGAGGCTGCAGGGAGGATTTCAAGCCTTTTTTTTTTTTTTTTTTTTTTTTGTCTGCTTTAGACCATGTGGACACTGAACACTCCGCTTCCACATACACAGAAATGCCTCTGCTATCCTCCCCAACCACGCAGTTATTAACTAGTTCACTAATTGCGATGCTTATTATTCCCAGTGAAAGAATATGAGTTACTGTTGAAGGATCCCTGTGTCAACAAACCTTATGCAAGAGGATAAGTGTAGCGATTCCCCTTGAATCTCCAGTTATTTTTAAGGTACGTGCTCTGTTACATTCACGATCAAGGGCAAAAGCTCTGTGAAAAGAGGAGTGTGTTGTCGCTCAGACTCACACATTAACACTCTGCAGTGCCTCATTTCGGCAACTGTGCAATTAAAGTGTCGGGAGCAGAGGGGCTTTTACAGAGAGGAAAGATGACAACAGCAATCCTCTGAAAAGCTTGACTACAAAGCGTTACATGTTCGTTACAAAAAGCCAGGGGACACAACAGATAAGATACTGCTGTAAGTTACGAGAGACTTACAGCTTCTATGCTCTGTTGTCCTTACATATTATCTCGATTAAAAACACATATCTGGAAACCTTAGGTGGTGACTGGAAAATGGAAGAATATCTAGAAAAATTATGTTAAATAATGAATGTCATCATTAGTGCCTACTGCATTTGCAGTTGGCTGAAGGAGCACAGCAAACTCTTGTTTATCAGAACTCCTTTAAATCTAAAACTTCCTCTTGTTGGAATGTAGGTTACCTGGCTCCTGCTGCTAACCACTTCCACTGCAACCCTCCCAGCTATTAGAAACCCTCTGTGTTTGGCTCGTATATAGGCCTCTCTCTGTAATTTTTGGATAAGGCAGAGCTGCATGTTACAGATTTTCAAATAAAATAAACAAAACCACTTCCATAAAAGTCCCTAAAGGTGCTCACTTAAACCTGGATATGGATAACTCAGGTGTGCCAAGATGATGTCACCCCCTGGACCCTCCGTGCCCCACGAAGCAGGTCACATATGGTAAGAAGGCCCTATGTGCCCTCGCTTGCAGCTGTGTGGCTCAGGGGGAACTGCCCTCCCATCTCAACTGCTAAAGAAAGAGAGCCTGAGAATCCAGACCTGCATTGCTTGAATGTCAGATATAGTTCAGGAAGCTCTGCATGAAAGTAGGTTCTTACTTGCCTAGTTTTTACAGGTTGCTGGCAGAGTTTTTTTACAATATACACATCACCCAAACTGTACATAGCTTAAGTAAACATCTCTTTAAAGTGCTTCTGTCTATTTCAGGGATAAAAACTTGTCTTCAGGGAAACAGAGAGGCAATCAGTATTTTTTATTTTCAGTTTCAGCCTTTAACCTTCCTCCCCTTTTCCTTCTGATTTCTGTTGTTCTGACCACAGCTGACTCTCATCTATTAGTGTGGCAAGAACTTGTATGTGAAATAGTGACTGCTGCAGCAAAACACAACTTCGTGTTCAACTGTACATCAAAGTTCTGACCAGTCTGGTATTTAAGTCACTTAGTTTAGAAGCCAGGTTTAGAAAAGTGTATTCTGTATTTCAGTACCAATCTGTGTTCTCTCCATCATGGATCTAAAAAGGAAGCCAGATCCAATTAAAAGGAAAATGAGCATCCTGGGACATTAATTCATTTTTAGGAGTGGCTTCAGGCTCAGCTCATTAGATTTTCTGAAGGCTTTATTTCTGATAATATTTTGTTAGCATACTCTCAAAATTGCTGGAATCTAACATGTTAAGAAGACAGACTGGTGTTGCCAGTCCCTAGAGAAGTCATGCTACCAAGCCAAGGTGAAAAGCCACCAATTCTCAGAGACTGCTATTCAGTGCTAACAGATTCAGGAACTGCTTTTGATTTCTAGGCACAGTTCTAAGAAAGTATCAGCCAGGCAACATTAGCAATGGCACATCTATACTGGTGGTATAGCTCCCTCCTAGGCTGGTTTCAGGACTGGGGAAGGCAGGAAGACAGCTGAAGTCATGCAGCTGAAAAGTTTCCCCTTGGCCTCAAGAAAGTGTGAAAGGAGTCATGTTTTTATACTGTCCAGCTACAAGGTCAGTAAAATTCCTTAAATGTGCCGTGCTTATTCCTCTTGTTCCCCATAATGGAAGGAGTTGGCTTTTCCACCCAGTGAAGTGCCCTATTTCAACAGCCTTTTTTAACTTGAATGCAAGATTATCAGTCCCACTCGACTGGGTCTGTGTCTCTGCTCAGAAAAACATGTACATGTTTTCAAGCACTTTGGTAAAGTGACATAAACTCAAACTAGGAAATACAAAACCAGTATCAATGAGGTGGGAAAAAGCTAAATTATAAAATAACACTATCTCTCTCAGTTATGTGCTTATGTCTACCATTAGCCAATGCACTTGACAGTTTTATCATGCCACAGAAGCTATGGCTGTCCCTCAGTGCCCTGGTAATGATTGTTGGTGGTGTTCCATGTTCTGTTTTGTTGAGTAAAGCATCTCAGGATTTTTTCATCTTCATGGGCCAACAACCTGTGGAGGTTAGGATTATTACTTTCAAAATGAAGTAATTCAGACTGTTCTTTGTTATCTTCAAACTGAATTAATTCAGATTGTTTTAAAGGCATAACTTCACACACCTTGACTTACAGCCTGTGAAGAAGTGCACATCATACCAATGCACAGTCACCTATCCAGGCCTAGGTGAGTCAGCCATGTAGGAGAGTTTAGGATGCATGTCCTGGTGTAAATGCCTCTTCCCCGTGCTGTCTGGGAGCTGCGACTCCTCTCATGAACCCACTGATCCCAGCCAGCACATCAAAAACCCCTGTCCTGTTCTTGTGAGATAGACAGGTCTCTCTCAGTGCTTGAGGTACCCAAGCAAGAAGTCCAAGCTGTGCTGGATTTGTGACAATTCACTTCACTCAGGTTCAGGGCAGTCCAAATAGTTTATTAACTGGGAGACTGATGGTGACTATGAGAGTATGACAGGGAAAGAGTGTGTGAAACTGGATGGCAGGTTGCACACCTTAATTATGCATTACCATTTAAATTTCCGTGCCTAAGCAATATAGTGTAGAGTTAGTAATCATCAGAAAAGGAAAAAAATTAAAATGGATGAAGGGAAAAAGCAGTCCACCCTCATTTCAGCTAAGGACTTCAAATGAGCAACTTTAGGGAAAAAATCTTTGAGAAAGTTCTACAAATCTGAATACTAGGTCCATGTGTATTATGGGTGGCCAGTACTTTTTCTGTACAAACATATTTAGATGAAATAGAATAAATATGAGATCAACTTTTTTCCTTATCCTTCTGTTTTTTAAAATTTAGAGTAGCTTGATTTTCAGTGATATGATAATAAAAAAATTGCAGGTGAAACAATTTAAATGCTATATTGAACATACAGAAATATAAATATGTAAAACGATGCTGAGCATCTAAGATGTCTCAGGGAATGCCCTGCACAAGTGTTGCAGTATTTGCAGGGGATGCTTCTCTCAGAGCAAAAGGGTCCTGCTGAACAGCACAGCAAGTGGGAGAGGCATGCTCCAGACTCTGCACTTCCCAGAATATGCACAAACCTTGGAAGAAGAGGCCATCTGGTTGCCTTATTGCACAGTTTGCAGCTGCCCTGTCCCTTTCCTGAGGAGCTATGTACACTGCAAGAGCAGGCCATGGTAGAAATGTTTGCAATTTACTGCCTGGGAGCAGACCTGCCCTGTAGGCTCCTGAGAGGGCACAGGGATGCAGTAGCCACCATCTATTTTTTACCCCTCCTCTCCATCCCGTTTTTGTTTGATTTTGCTTCCTCCTGCCTGTGTAGGTAGAGGAAAAAAGAAAGCCCTTAGAATTTGGAAGATAAAAGATGCTCAAGGGCGTTAAAGCAGGACAAGAATGCAATCGTGTGGCTGTGCAGGTGAGACTCCAGAGCCTTCTGCCGCAAAATGCCTGCACTAATCCACTCTTGCCCTACTTACAAGGAGCTGTCAGTGTGGTTATTTGCAGCAAAAAACCACTTTAGCTTTGGGGCCAAACATCACAGGGTGGTGATGAAGCAATGAGGGTAGGGATCCATATTCAGTGTATCAAGTTTGTCAGAAAAATACCTCGCTGCAGACAGGTCCTCCTGTCTGCTTTGCATATTCTTGCACATGAAATATCCCGGGCTGGGTAGCACTGTGGTATTGCATAGCTGGAGGTTAAGGCAGTGCTAAAAGGATTTGCACCCTCACTAAACAGCAACAGAACTGAAGGGATCTGGGATTCTGTGTTCTCTGCTATGGGAAAGCCACAGCAGCCAAGTTTCATCTCCCACAGAAGCTTCCCCTATCCCCCTCATTTCTCCAAACCCCATGTCTGGTCTGATGGGGCTTTAGTGCAACATGCCAACAATAGGTGATGTCCAACTCCCTGATGAGCATGAGGTTAACATTTCAAAGCTGCTCAGAAAATAGTCTCTTTAGTGGGGAAAATACCTAGGTGTCAAAGACTGCAAATTGTTGTAAATATTAAGCCTGTATATGCCACACAAACCAGCAGCAGTCACTGGAGATAAAACAAAACTTTCTGAAGGATGCTTGTATGGGCATACTAGGACATAATTCAGCAGCTCTGACTCTTCAGGGGAGTAGAGGTACAGCTCATTACCAGAAACAGTTTTGATTTTAATAGTGTTTTCTGTGTTTGTAATAAACTAAACCAAAATGTGGAATGAAAATGTCCCAAAAGCAGAGATGTCTGAAACCTCATTCTCTCATCATATGTTTTAATCCCAGCCCAGACTGGTCATAGACAGTTTGTTCATATGACATTAATTTGTTCACAGGCCTTCTGTAAGGCCCCCATTGTACAGTTTTCTTTCTGTGCCAGTATCCCAATCCGCTTTCTTCAACCACTTGGAAATACTTCAAGTTGTAACAGATTATTGTTAATTTTTTATTACCAGTAATTTATTATTAATAATTTATTATAATTCTTATTACTGTTATTCTTTTGAAATAGTAATTCTCTGATATTGAAATACTGAAAAAAGACATTTTTGTCTTCTACATCCTTTGAATAAAACCTTAAAGGCAAAGAGGCTGCTGGGGGAAAGCCCCTCATGCTGCCATGTGGCTGTGCAGAACACCCTGGGACAGAGGAGTGGGACATTTCATCAGCCCTTGGTGTGGCAGGGGTGCAGTGTCCCCAGCCCACCCAATGCCTTGGCTGCAAGGAATTCCCAAGGGGTTGAACCACAGCATCCCCCTCATCATGGAGTTGGCACAGGCTGGGAAATCGGGCACCTGAGAAGAGAATTGCCCAAAAAGTTCATTTCTCTGTGCTGACAGCTTTTTCATCAGTAAAATACAGATGCAAATACTTATGTCAGGGGATTAAGGAAAGCTGAAATGACCATGGGCTGCTTGCACACAATATATGTTTCACCCTAATCTTTTCAGTTTGGAAAACTTCCAAAAATTAAATGATGAATAAATTCTCCCTATAGCAGCCATGTGGATCACAAAGACTTGCAGAATTTTTGATGAAAGGCTACCATCTCCTAAAATGAATGCTGCAAGCCTGTGTCATGATAAACCTTAACCAACTTCTCTGGGCCTCTAAAAATGTTTTATAGAGTAATCTTGAGGTAGCTGCCCTGTAGAGAATTAAGGCAGTACTGAAAAATGCTACAGCATAGTTATTGCTATTATTTCAGTAATGTAGTGTGCTACAGCTTAAAGAAGTTATTATGGAAGTATAATTTGACTAAAGTTTACATTTGCAGGCTGACATATGTTTAGTGTTACAGCCTTTTCCTGGAGACCTCCAGCAGCAGTCACTGACCTTGTTACAGACAGTGGACGAGGATAAGGTGTAATAATAGTCAGTAAAGGAAAAGTCTATTGAATTGCATTTACCTCTGGCTAACAGGTTAATCCCCTACCAGATTCATCAAGTTTCTGTGATATCCAATCACTTTACAAAAGGAGTTTCACTGCAATTTTCTGTCAACTTATTTTTAAACATACTTTTCAAAAGGCATTGAGATTTATGTGATATATAATTACTGTAAAGCTGAAGACAACAGTTTAGAACGTAAATGCAGTAAAGTGTATGGAAATACAAGAAGGCTGCTGTAGATCCATATGTTTTCCAACAGCTGGCCAACAGTAGCAACAGACAGCTACAAATTTCTGGTAGTTGTAAGGCCCTACAGCCCCTGCTGAGCAACCTATGACAGACAGCAGAGTAAGGTCATTGAGAAAATAAAGAAAATATTATTTTGGAAATAAATAACTTACAAACTCTATAGAGAAGTTCATAAACATTCTTATTTATCCTTGGATAACCCTCTCATAAACATCTGATACAATGGTTTTCCTGGGGAAGGTTGTTTGCTGTGTGCAGTGTGGCCATTCAGGAGTCACAGAGGATACCTACTGCAGGTAGAGAAATGCAAATAACCTGAAGGCTGCTTCATATTTTTTAAAAAACTTTTTTGCATTTTATTTCCTCTATGATAGCAAATTGATGTAGAGTGATTTAAATCTAGTTCTAAGTTCTGACTCTGGTTTCTCCTGATGGCTGCACCCAGCAGCTGCTTGGTCCTTTTTCATCCTACAGATGGTTCTAAACTATAATGTGTAACTGGTAAAATGCAGATGGGCATCCCTTGGTGACTGCTCATGTAGACTTTCCTACTCTACCAGACTATGCTATGGAATAAGTACAGGGTCTGGATGCTGTTGGTCTGATGTCAGGTCTTAACTCACACAGAAAGGCCTGACCTAAGTACTTAAGTTGGACAAGATGACAGCAAGCCATATTGCTCCCCAGAATTTTTGTTTCATTGGTTGTCAGTGAACTATTGAGGTAAATACTGTCTTTATCTTGTGTCTGGATGCAGCTCCTACAAATATGGATCCCCAACTATTGGGATGTCTAGATGATATTATAATGTGGATAAGGAAATGTCCTGGAGCTATGACTGCCATCACAGAGTTAAATAAATACCCATCAGCACCACTGAAAAAACAATAGCAGTTACTGAATTAAAAAATAAACTCCTTCAATTATCACGAGAGAGGGAAAGGTAGAATGCAATGCAGTCAATACGATTACAGGTTTATCCTCTACCTCCTAAATCAATTTCCCCTTAATTTTTTTCTCCTGAACTACAACTGATTTTCCTTCCTTGTCCTCAGATAGGCATCAGGAAAGTAGCAGTGCTGAAGCCTCTATCTGCAGAAAAGAGAGATACCTAGAGGTGCTTGCATGTAGGTCCTGGAGGGGAATGATGTCCCGAGCTCAGGAAAATGAGCAGCAGCAAAGAGAGATGGCAGATCCAAAACATGCATCGGGAGAAGCAGGGGTATCAAAAAACACAGAGAGAACACTAATTAACCCGTGTGTCTCCCTTACCCTAGAAGTGCCAAAGAGCCGCCTGATGTCTCTGGATGATTCATATGACCAAAAGTTTCAAGCCTATCATACAGATGCAAGTCAAAGACATTATTTTAAGATCTTGGGTAAACCTGTTAGACCCCAGTGTGTCCATCTCAGTGGTGAATCCTGAACCCTTCCTTTAGATAAGAAATAGATAAAGTCATTGTACTTAATTACAATTTCCTCCAGAGTGACTTGGTGACTCTGCATTTACCATGTTAATCAGTAGTAGCTATGGAGCCCTTCAGATTTGTCTCAGCCCCCTGTCCAAATACTTCTTCCCTTCGTTTTGCTCACTGAATCTACATTCAGGCATTAATTTCTGTGTATCATACCAGTGAAGATCAGTTTTACAGGATGACAATGACAGGCAGGCACTGAAGCACAAGTGCTGTATCAAATAAAACCTCAGCCAAACTGACAAGAGTTATTTTAAAATAATGAACTTCTCTTTACTGCTGGACAGTTTTGGAATAAAATTTGCAGATGTGAACTCTGCCATGCTTAGTGGTAGGGAGAGATTCAGTGGGAATACAGTTTTAGATCTGTCATTTAACCATAAGACTGGAGACCTAAGCCTGGATTGTTCCCATTTATTCTTTACATTTGAGTCAGTTGAAGACCTAAGTGAAAAAGTCTTGTCACCCTGCACTTCTTGGCACACAACTGGAGATAGACAGGCCTTCAGACATTGGTATCAACTTTATTTTGGAAACTGGTTTCTTATTTAAACACAAGCAAATTGGATAGCTTCACTGAGTGCAGCTATGGCAACGTGGGATTTTACAGTGTATCTCTGAATCTAAAACTAACCAAAATTGGGAAAAGTAGACTTTCCCTTAAAAAATAGGTAAAATTTTAGGGCTGTGACTTTTTTCTCCCTAGATTTTTTTAATGGGACAAAGGAGAGTAAGACTGAAATGACACCAATATAAAGTACAAAGTATTCTCCTGAATCATAGGGCTTAAAATATACATTTCCATTTATAGAATCAGTTTAATAAACATCCTTTTCACATGCTCAATTCCCATTATATCTTATCAAAGGGGAAACAGTTAAAGAAAATTATCCCTCAGTGCTTGACTGTTTCTTTTTTTTTTTTTTTTTTTTTTTCCAGAAAGAAGTATTAGGATCATATGTAAGATGCCTTATTTAGAATCTGAAAATTTATTTTATGTTTTTATGTTGACAACCAGAAGCACTGGGTAGGAAAAAAAAATAGCAGAACAAAGAGCTCCCTAGAGATATTTCACGTTTGCTGACTTACTACATCATCATAGATGACATTGAATTATTAGTTCAGCAAATACTGAAATAGCACAAGAAAGCTTTCTTGCTCTTTTATCTTCACCATTGTTCTTGGATTTAAACAAGTCACATAAAAAGTTCTGGAAAAATACTAAAAATATTGAAAAATCATAATTTAGACTGGTGTTTGTTGCACAGGATGCCTCCTTAATCATACTGAGGCAGAAAGCTGGGAGTGTAGTTTCCTTGAACTCAGAGGACAATTTGGATAGAAAACATGGCCCCTAAGGTCTTTAGGAAGTTTTACAGGATTCTTCCTTTTTCTCTCTTCATCTGTGGAAGTGACTCTGCCCATGCAGAAAGGTGGAAATGGTGCCCTGGTTTGTATCAGACTGAACTCTGCTGTTGTCAGAGAAGCCCACACACACCACAGCACGTTTCCCAATCATGTCACAAGTTAGCTATTTTCAGATTCCTTTTAAAAATGCAAATATTAGTGACTATCAAAATTCAGGCCACCATGCACAGCATGGTCTGTGTGGGGTCTCAAAGCAGAGGTGAGCAGCTTGCCCTGCCTCTGCCACCTGCACTTTGCGGTCCTGCTGACACAGGGATGACCCCTCCTCACCAGCCCCTGCCTGTGTGGGCTTGTTTGATTCCTGTGGCCTTGACCTCAGCTGTAAATTTTTAAAGTGACACTGTGTTCTTTCCTGCAGGAGTGGTGAAAGGTAAATGTCTGGGTGTATTATGATTCTCCTGACCTTCCAACTGGGAATAGAAGTACAGAACTCCAAAAAATCCAACCATAACAACAGCTCCAGACTCAGCTGTGTGTAGGAAGCTGTAGTTTAGTTTCATCTATTTTGATGCAATAATAAATAAAATTATAATGCTTTGCATTACCATAGATACTGAAAATTTCTGAACTGAGAGTTGTTATTTATTAATGTTGAAAGTTTGAAATCATTAACCCCAAGCTGAGGCATGATTGCCTTTTTTCAGAACTAATTCTCAAAACTTGCTGTGATAATTCTTGTTCTTTAGGAATGGAAACTTGTTTTTTCTCACCCAGAAAACAAAGACAAAATTCTCATTTACAAATATTTTAGTGGGATCAGATTGTTTTCTTGCAAGCTATGACTTTCATATGCACTGGTGTAGTTTCTTTAAAATGCTGTGTGTGACAGCAAGAGAAAAGGACAAAATGAAGCAAATGGATCAGTACATTAAACAATGTCATAAACTGAAAGGAAAGGATAGAGAATGATCAGAAATATATATGTTACAATTTAAAATAAGAAAAATTAGGATGGATTTATTTTAAATTCATGGTACAATTTACTGTGCTCATCTCAGACACTCCCTTCCCTTTCTTTTCTTCCCATACCCATTGAAAGATTTAAACACCTTACTTGTAAGTAATAAGCATTGATTCAGCATCCCTCATGAAATGATGCATGATTTTACTCCATCACAGATAATTTCAGAAACATTTTGCTGCCTGCTTTTATCTGCACTCTACTTGTGGAGAGGATTTGAAAAGGTTTGCGTAGTTGCCTGCTCTGCAGTAATGTGAGCATTTTGTTATCCCGCTGAGCTACCACCATTCAGATAGCTTGGACTCCTTCCTTCTGCAGCCAAAATCTCACAAAACCTCTCCCTGGAACACAAAGGTGCAGAAGAGAAAGGGCAAATGATTCACCAAATCTTTTAGGAGACTATATTCCTCCTGGAACACAATTAGTGCTTTTCTTAGCCCCATCTGATCACCTTGTTGTCTTCTGCTTGTGCAACCACTTAAATAGTTTTAGACAGAGATCTTCAGCTACTTCTGATATCAGATCCAGTCCTGCCTCCAGCCAAAGACATCAGACCTGTCCTACTGACTTAAAGACAAATGGGATTAAGTATTCTATCTCATTAGTCCCAGCTAAATACTGACATCTCAGTTGGGTTTGCACATCTACAGACCTGCTCAGAGCACAGCATCCCAATTTCAGGTCAAGTTCACAACTCCCAGCTGTGGGATGCTCTCTTCCTTGCATGTGCCAGCTGTGATTGCTGACATACCAGCTTGCATCTGCAGGAGACACCCTCAGACTCACAGACATACTTGCACCCTCTGATAGTCTCATTGAGTATGACAGGGAAATAGGAAACCTAGTGCAGTACAGACAACACTGACATTCATCTAATCTTTTCTGTTCCCTGTATCTCAGTCTTTCCTCAAGCCTCTGTGCTAAAACACCTGCCCAATAATTGTGGAAATGAATGCCAAACTGTTGGCAGAGGATTTGGGTGCCCAGTTCCTTGTGGCTGTGCATGAGGCAATCACAGTGACAGAACCCAAGCGTGGTGCTTGTTGCAGAGCCAGCACTGTCTCTCTCAGATGCTCGTGCATTGAGCTTCCCATGGGGATGTCCAGATCCTTCCTGGGGCTGCCAGCAGCCGGGTGCAGCTGCCCAGAGCCCTCAGTGAGACCCTGCAGGCTGCTGCCCCCTCGAAAGGGACATCATCCCCTGGCAGAGTCTTGGCAGAGTCCCTGCCAGGGGTACCAGCGCCTCTGAGAAGCATCAATGCCCGTTAAGGGCATCAGTGCCCATCAGGAGCATCGCTGCCAGCAGGAATGTCAGTCACCACAAGGGTGTCGCACATTCCAAGTCATTCCAAGGGTGTCACACTTCAACAGGGGAACCAGCCTTAACAGGAGCAGCCGGCTCTACAGGGGACACCAATCCCTGCGGGTGGGATCAGCCCGTTTGAGGTGCCGGTCCCTAAATGAGCTCTCGGTCCCTGGCAGGGATGTCTGTCCCAGGTGGGGATATCAGTCCTAGGCAGGGGTGTCGGTCCCCAGCAGGGATATGGGTCCCTGGCAGGGATGTCGGTCTTTGTGATGTCTGTCCCAGGCAGGGATGTCGGTCCCTGCAGTGTCGGTCCCCAGCAGGGATATGGGTCCCTGGCAGGGATGTCGGTCCCCAGCAGGGATATGGGTCCCTGGCAGGGATGTCGGTCCCTGCGGTGTCGGTCCCAGGCACGGTGCCGGTGTGGCTGAGGACAATCCCGAGTGATCCATGCAAATTGCAGCCCCGGTGCAATCAATAGATGTGACAAGCAGCCGGCAGCCGGGGACATAATGAAGGTGTGAGTGTGTAAGCGGCGGACAGATAACAATGCTGTAGGAAATTATAGGGCAGCGCTGTATTGAATAAGTGCAGTGCGAAATGAGCTGCGGCTCGCAGGTCATGCTTCCCCGCTGCTGGAGTGTCTCCTGCTCTTGTCCTTTGTAATCGTAAGTGGCAGCAGTGGCGGCTGAATGCGAGGAGGGCGCGTATCCAGCCCTCATTTGTTCTGCATTACAATGCAGCCCTCGCCGCCAGCAGCTGATCCCCGGTGTCAGCGCCCACCTCCCAAGTGGACCAAGAAAACAGTGAAAACTCAATTTACTTGGGAATGAGGAAGGCTGTCGGTAAAACAAGGCTGTCCTTGGAACCACGCGGAAGAGCGGAGAGTGTCCTGTAGGAAATAGGGTGAAACTTCTCTGTTTTCTTTAAAAAAAGTGTGTTGGTTTTGCCTCAAAGAAACACAGAGGCAAAAAGCCTTTTCTTTCAGGAAACAAAACATCGTACATAGAAAGTAGAAAATCCTCTACTTTTCTTATTTTCACATTAAAAAATACCTGTAATATATAATTTTTTTTTTCAACTTAGAAGAAAGCTTTTGATCACATAGAGTCTTAATACAGACAATTCTCCAGATGCTACTATTCCTCTTACCTGCTTATTAATATTCAAGGAGAGAAGAATGTCTAAAAAGTGTTCATTGATTTTTAATTTCATTTCCAAATCCAATATGAAGTCCTTCTCTGCATTTTGTTCTGACATTTGGATCAAATCAGCGGTTGTTTTCTGAAACCTCAGGTCTTCAAGACTGTTGGCTCAGAATCCCATTTTAAGGTTTACAGATTAAGTTTAACATTTGAACCTAATCAAAGACAAGGAGGTAACTCAAAGTGCTCTGCTCAGTTCACTGGTATTTCACCATCACTGATCGATACTTTCAGCTATTTATGAACACTCCATACATCCCTTCCCCCTCTTCATAATACCAGGCAACTTTATTTATGTTTTTCTTCACCTTAGCCCTGAAATGTACATTTTTGTGGTTGAAGTAAAAGCTATACTTTACACAACACTTGCTCAATGTATTTATTAATACCCTGCAAATGTAGATCAGTATTTATTCTGTAACCTTGTCTTTAATTACTCAGTACAGATGCTTGCTTACATTGTTTTGTAGAATCAGTTTGGTTCTTGTAAATGAGCCTACCTACAAATGAAAATAATTCAAGGCAAAAAAATTCAAGCTCTTGATTTTTTTTTTTTTCCTGGTAGAGTGAACAAATCCTGTCTTTTTTTCTTCTGGTTTATTTAGGCCAGACAGCATCCAGGTGAATCAGGGTGGGTGTATTTCCCAAATTTCACACTGGGGTTTGCATCCTCAAATGGCGAGCAAAATGCCACCAAAATCTCAGTTTTGGCAGGTGATCACACTTCCTGACACAGGAAGGTGCTGCAGGAGTTAAGCTTGCAAGGTATGGTGGATTTAGTGTCTGTGGAATCTTTTATTTTTCCATTGTTTCCCTTGGTTATGTAGGAGAAATCCTGCAGGACACAAATGGATTGCCCATCTTCTGCAGAGGCAGCAGCACTGAAAAAGACACACAGCAGCATCTGACACCCCAGCACTGGGTGGGAAGGAGAGAAATTTTGGGAGCTCAGAGTGGCAGCACTCTTCACACAAAGGGGCACGTGGGACGTGACCTCCACTGGGAACAAAATCCAGGGCCTGCCACAGTTAATCCTGGGCTTTATTATCTCTCCTTCACATCACTGTGCTTCCTGGTTAGCCCTGCACTGCTGCTGCTCTGCAGAAGTGTGTAAAGAGAGATGCTATCATCTGCTATCTGCCCAAGCCAGAAACAGGCAATACCAGAAAAGCCTGTCTTGTCCAATTTCCAGTTCAGCTTTGCAGACTCAAGAAGTGCAGATAGTTTGGACACACTTTAGATAAGGACCTGAATATCAGGGGTTTTCCTGAGCATTGAATGCCATGCTTCATCCAGTTTACTAAATTGTGTCACTAAATTTTTACCTTTCCTGGTAATAGACTTTTTTTTTGCTTCCACCTACCTTCCAGCAGTAGTGCTGCTAAATGGACAAATATATATGTACAACCATCAGAGTACACTCTCTAGTAGTAATAGTAATAAAATGTGCATATTTGCTCAGTGCACTTGGGTTCTTGAGAAATAAATGTGTGAAGCCAAGAGCAAGCTGCTTGCCCCATGCCTGCAGTGAGAGTTCACTTCTAAATGTATGATGAAAAAACAGACCTTGCCTTCCTATCTTTGTAGAAAAATCCCGTGTGTGTGTGTAGTACAAATGCACTTAGATGCAAAGATGAAAGTGGATATTTTGCTTCTTTCACACACAGGCACAAAGGGAACCCTGTACCTTTGCAGAGCTGTAATTGCCAGGTGCCTCTTTTAGAGGCAGGATAGATAGCTGGTTTGACATTGGGAAAATCTTTTGGAAATGTAGGAAGGAGTAAAAAAGGACTGATTACAGATTGCTTTGCTCCATAAACCTCTCTCCCACACTGTCTGAAAATAAATGTTCATGCTCATTGTTATGTCTTTCCACACAACATATTTAACCAAAGGTCAACAGGTAGGCATTTTTTTCTCTGGGGACATTCAGATTTTCAGCTAGTTTTCCCCTTACTTGCCTTTCTCACTGATTTTTCCCTTGCCAATCCTGGCTCCCTCCAATGTGCTTCTGCTGAAATATACCTCACTTCTCCTTTTGTGCATCAAGTGAAGTCAAATTGCTTAGGGATAACTCTGCACCCCAACTCACTTGTGAAAAATGTACTGGTGATTGTTCCTGTTTGAATCAGGAATCTCTGAAACACAAATTCATTAGGAATGGTGGAGGCCAGTCTTCTGCTGCCCTATTGTCCCATGAGCTGTATGTCAGGGTTTAATTTCTGGACAACATAATTACTATTCAAAGTTGCTAACATGTTTCACAATAATTTTTAAAATTCACATCCAGCGACCACCTGACCAAGACTAAGAGTGGACAACCTCATAATTAAAGTGGTTTAACTGTCCCAGCTTTAAAACCAAGCACATCACTGACAGCACACTGAAGGCATGGGGAGTTTGTTGCAAGGTAGAGTTTGGTGAGCTCAGCTTTGGGCAAGGGAGGAAATGAAGGGCACAGACATCTGAACTCCATCAAGCATTTTTCAGTAAGTATTGCAAAGACCTTTTGTCTCCATCCCATGTTGCAGTTAGATGATTATCTCCTTTGTTATCTTGCTGTGGAACCACTTCTGTACCAGCAGACAGAGCCTCAGTCACTGCTGGGTTTACAGAAAACAAAGATGCAGGAAGCAGAGGCAAAGACAGGGATCAGAATGGGGATGAGGACAGGCAGGGACAGGCATGGGGTGAGGTGGGAGAAGCAAACAGATCTGAAGAGATGCCTGCCACACAGGCTCAGCACAGTCAGTGCTTGACTCCACTAGCATGTGCAGTGTCACCAGCATGGCAGCATAGTTTCTGTGTGAATAAGCATAAGACAAATGCTTCTCAAAAGATGAAAGTGGTTGTTTTCCACCTTGTTTCCCTTGTTCTCACATTTGCTGCCCTGAAGAAGTGCATGCCTTTACTGTGTAACAGTGAACTCTTGGGACCAGCAGCGTCCCAGCACAGAGAAAATTCTCAAATGCACTGAAAGAAAATCTTGCAAAGGCTGGGATTCCTGTAATTCAAGCACATTCCAGTTTTATATTTTTCATGGAGATCACAGTAGATGTTGAAGTGTCAAAAAATGGTGTTGTAAAATAGCTGTTTTCTAACAGACGCCTTCTTGATTGAAAAATGGTGCTTTTTTTGCCCCAATCTTTATCAACCTTAGCTGACAGCATATTCAAAATAGTGTATTCAGCATTAAGCAACAGAAGTGGGAAGAAAAGATTTGTGTGGTTCATGTTTTGTATGGGTAAAGACTAGGGAGTACACTTAAAGTAATCTCAAGGAGAATTTGTTTGTTGCTGTTTATTTCAACATTGGACAGTTTTATGTGCACAGTCTAGAAATATACCAAAAGGAATAATGTTATTAAATTGAATTATGAGAAATATTCCCTTTCTTTTCATATGCCAGTTCTTCTTTCAGGTCTGGAAGTCTGATTTCCCCCTCAGATATGGAGTACTGCCTCGTGCCATAAATGTCTCTTTCTCTTAAGCTTTTTCGATCAAAAGACTCAGAGATGACAGACGAAAGACTCAGGCTCTAGGACCGAAGCAAAATTTTAACTAACAACTGCTTACAAGGTGAGGAGCTTAGACATTGTAGCTGCTGACCTTGCCACCAGCTTCTCCATGGTGCCAAAGAGGAGCATCTACCACACATTTTATTTCCATGTCAGATTGCATCCTTGCTTTGTACAAATCACATGCTGACACAAAATGTCTATGAGTCAGTCTTTTCCTTCATGTATTACTCATGTAAGATCTGCAACAAAATCCTCTATTTTTTGCACACAGCAAAGCCTTCTTAGATTCATCACACTGCAAATTGGAAGGAAGAATTATGGCATTTCTCTTTAGAAGAATAAAAACTTTTGACATTTAAATAGTATATTTACCAAAGCACTTTGAGCTATACTGTCATCTATTTTTTGTCTATTAAAAAAAACGTTACAGTGTAAAAACTGTTTTTATCTCACAAAAGCATGGCAAAAATTGATTCTATTTAACATTTTATCAACTGAATTAGAGAAGAGATATTACCTCTTTGAGCATCAGCCAAAGGTCTTGTAGCTAATGCTGACCTCTGTCAAATCTAGCACATTGTATAGGAAGGATTGACAATTATTGTTCTATTGTATTTTGTGAGACACCAAGGGTCAGAGCAATGGAATTGTTACATTGCAGCAGAACAATAATTCAAAGCTTGTTTGCCTGTGCTGGGAAAAGCTACTAAGGTCAAAAATCATCATTGTATTAGTGTAAAGACAAAATGCTAAGAAATTTGTAAATAGGTTTGCAATTTTCCCAATTATTTTAACTGTTTGCAGGGATTTCCTTTGTGCTTTACAGGTATTCCAAATCAACTCACTGTCCCCCTATTACAGCATGATTATTCTTTTTAGAAAATAATAAATCAGCCTTTTAATCACAAATATTCAGATTGCATTGAAGCTTAATCTAGCCTGCTGGAAAGAAGAACTGAACACCCAAATAGAAAGGGAAATGCTTTGAAGCATGTATACAGCAATGAGATAATATTTACAAATTCATAGAAGGCACTTTGAGTTAACTTGCTTAAGTTTTAAGGGTATGTGAAATAAAAACTGTTTCAAGAACACTTGGTCTGTCTGTGAAAGCCTTGATTGCATCTCCCTGTGGTGCACGGCATTTTTTTACACTGCTAATTTCTATTGACAGCATTCTGCTTAGTTGAAAGAGCATCAACTTATATTTTTGGCATTGAAAGTACTGAGTCTGATGTCTTCTTATCTTTTATGAATGCATCTATGGTTCATTGCAAATAGACTATAAAAAGAAAAGTATAACTGAGTGTCTCTATATAATCAACAGAAATGACAAACCCATTCCCATTGATGTTGAAGCCAGTAAGGGTTTAATGCAAAACTTTAATACGAACAAGATTAGATCTAATACTGAATATAGTTACAGTTCATATATATGAATGAATATGTATTCATCATACAAGGGAAAATATGACGAATATCAATGAGCTTGTCTAGGTCATCTCTTTTGCCTACTGCATGATCATTTTCTGGGGTTGTGTTTGCAGGATTTTGGCTCAATCAGCCTGTGTTTGTCAGCAACATCAGTCTGCTGCAAAACTAGCAAATACTGTATTGAACTATTCAAACAGGAGTACCATCTACTGGACTCAGAAAGCAATCCTCTGCTCTGCTCAGCACTGCTAAGTCCTCAGGTAGTGTGTGCGATTCTGTGCACTGCACATTTGGAAAACTGTGGACCAAAGGCAACAAAAAAAGCTATCTAATTGAAGAGAGATGTAGGGAATGCCTGAGAAAATGGATGGTTTTTATGAGGGAAGACATGGAATGGAGCTGTAGGCTAGAATGGGAATGGCCTCAACAGCTGCTACCAGATTGTAAAGTCAGGTGCTATTCAGGACAAGAATAGACATTGGTGAGTGCATTGAGGACTATCAAGAATTTGGCTAACTGTCAGAAATTTAGTCAGACCATTTCATTGTTGTTTTCGTGCTGTGGACATTTATTCATCTGTAATGAAGAGAACTCACAAGGCAAATTGAGAGTCAGAATCTAGTTCTGTTGCCACAGAATCCACTACAAATCATGACCCATTTTCACTAGGCACTGCCATTACCTCCTGAAAAAGAGCACCCAGTGTGAATGGACTAATCTCTAAATCAATGAATGAAATCACACAGATATCTGGGCTGGCTATTGAGAGGAACAAATCAGCAGTGGATATTTTCTGTCTTTGTAAAACAGGTGCTATGGCAGGCAGTCCCCTGCAAATACTCCAAGGAAGGCAAGAATCTACTACATGAAAAGGAGGCCAGCAGTGTTCAGCAACAGACCATATGAAGTAAAATAAATCATGATTTTAAGGATTTAAAAAGAGGAGGAATTATTGAAAGGGAAAAAAAACATCTAACCCAAACCCCAGTCTTAGAACAGGATGACTTTTCATGAAATTCCAAGACCTCCAAATGACTGCATCAGGACTTGGTGTACATCTCATTATTTGATCCCTCTTCTTTTACAAACAGGAATGTTGCAAAGAGACAACAAATGTCACAGTTCAGTATAAAAGCATTGTTTTTTTCCCTGTATGGAAGGAAGGCGAGGCACAAGCTGAGCATGTAGATTATGCCTCATTCTGATTTCCTCTGGGCTGCATAAGTCAAATATTCCCTGGACCATGCTTTTCTTATGTGTAGGAGTTATTCAACCTGCTGAGAGTGGATTTGAGTCTTCAAATCAGCCACTAAAAGGTATTTGTAGCTATACTTGTCCTGCCCAAGGAATATATGTGAAAACACTTTAATAAAATTATTTTCCATTAAAATAAATCACAAAAGTATGTGTACAGTACAATACATTATGGCAAAACTGTTCAAGAAGAGAAAAATCTTTATCAGAGCTTTATTTGTCTTCTGAATTAAACAAACCAATAAGCCAGGTTGAGGACGATTTGGGTAAGCCATCTCTATGCATATGTTCTTGCAGGTGATCTCTTTCTGTGTAAATTATGGCACTCATAGTTTGTCAAAGAGACATTTCTTTGGTCAGTTCTTAAAATCATCTCCTGTTACGTGAAGGAAAATATTTCCTCTAAGCTCCCTCTAATTGTCACTGAAGAAAAAAGTTGCAATGAGATTGACCAAGGAAGGACCTTGAACTAACAGAAATAGTTTGTGTGATGAGAGCAATGCAATCGTGGCTGCGACAGAAATCAGACTCCCAGGTTACTTGTGAGCCTTGGGTGGGATTCACTCCGCACCAAATCTGGCCCTGTGGTTGTTGCAATGTCCCAGCGTTGTGCTGCAGTGTGGACTTGCCATAAAGCTCAGAGAATCAGGCAGAGGAGCAGGAACACCAGCCTTGTCCTTCAAATCTATGATTCTAAAGGTTCAGTTTGGATTTAATTCTAGTATGCACCTGGAAGAGACAAGGCTTAAAGGATGGTCAGTGTCCAGAGCAGATAGGAGCTGTCACCCTCTCTAGTGATGACCTAGATGGGACTATCTAATGTTACTAGTTAAAACCCTCAAAAACTTTGAGTTTGTCATTGAAATGACATAAAATTAAGCAAATTAAAGCCTAGAAGCCTGAAAAAAAAACCCCTTAATTATTGCTTTTAGCTTTCTTTTTCATCAAAACAATTGATGAAAATGCCATACCTATGACTCTGGGCTTCTCCTGAATTAATTTACTCGGGGTATCTCTGATAATATGAAGAAAGCATTTTCTAAATTTTTGCAGAAAACTACTTTCTCTTTCATGTGCAAGTTCAAAATCATGATTGCTTTGTGATATCAATACATTTTAATTAGGATTAATTTTATTTTTATCAGTCACATGCTAATAGAGATGGGGAGGATTATTCTTTCTTTTTTACAGCTTACCATTTAGAAAATATGAATGTTTGTTGATGAACTAATAGAATGTGTGATGAAATGGTTCTAGTGTTAAGCTGTTAAACATTGACCAACAAATTAATGTTATAAAATATGTACAAAGTACAGTGTGATTTGTGCTTATTGAACCGTGTATGTCCTTGCCAGATAAGTTGTCAGTAAATATTTTATCAGATACATGTGTTTAAATTAATGCAATTAAAGTGAAAAGCAGTTCATCAAAGCATTGTTACATCTGAGTAGAAAACAAAACCAGCACTAATTACCATTGTTAGATATTGCATGCAGTATATGACATTACACCAAATAGAATCCAAATTAAAAAAAGAAAAAGTGTGTTGAGTTTTTTTAGGCAAGTGAATAAGGAAAAAAAAGCCTTATTATTAAAGATAGCCTGGCAAAATTCCTGCTACACAATGGTTTCATATATTTCACCCTTTTCCATGTACTTCTCTCATCTTGTCTGCTTATAAGGTCTTTGGGGCAGAAAACTTTTATTTTGGCCCCATGAACGCAACTGATAAACTTATAGTCAGTATCAATTACATTTTTCATTGTCAGCCACCTAATATATGGGTTTAGCTGGTGATTCCCAGTATTTCTCACTTCCCATTAGATGTCAGGAGTCTCAACTCAAGAGTACAGATTTTCCTCCAAAGCAGCATCCCTGTTAACAAGTCCTGCATGCTGTAGGTGTGTGCAGAAAATATGTGCAGCAAAAAATGTCTGAGGTAGCACATGTGAACTGGACTTCGTCCTTCAGGCCTCTCAATACATTAAAAACTTTGAAAAACTTGGAAAAAAAGCCATGTTCTTCCACTAGCCTGGCACTCTAGAACAGCCAGGGTGGACTGTGATCCTCCATCCAAGCCAGCCACATCCTGAGCAGCAATTCTCTTGTTTTCCCACTACACTCACATGGAGACAAGTGGGTTTTCCATGGTCTGGGATGGATGGGCTTTTGGCCCACACCACATCAATTCTTCTGGCTGCCTGCTTGTCCCAGGTGGGGAGATCCCAGTTTCCAGAGGAGTTCAATGAAATATGAATCCAGGGAGAAATTTTAATTCATGCTTTTGGATCCGTGATGAGATGCCTTAGCTACTGTGTCCTATTCAAAAGATACTTACTGAATAAATCTGAATAATGAGTGAGTGAAAGAGACTGTTATCTGGTCTGCATGCACAAAGAGGCTAAGTTTGTCAAATTAATTATTCACTGTGAATTATTCACTTAGCTCCAACAACCTCTTCGTAATCCATCTTCTTCTGTCCTTTCCAAGTGCTGTCAACATGGTCTATGCCTAGTTCATATTTTAGCCTCGTTCTTTGAGTTTTGTATGATGTAGATTTCTAACACAGACTCGCAATAGCACTGGGGAAAGATAATATTATTTTATTTAAAATTAACCTAAAAGCTTGAGAGCAAACCCATAAAGAAAGAAACAAGCCCTAAGTAGCAATAGCTGTGAAAAAGTGGAGAGCACAGTGGACAGTGTCTCAAACATGTGGGCATGCGCTTTCCAAGGAGCAGCCTTGACAAGATCAGTGGGAGTAGGGATGGTGTCAGAGTTAAACAGATATTTATAAAAGGAGAAGCCAAAACATCTCATGGAATAAAACCTGAAAGCACTTACAGAGTTCTAGTTGAAACAGAGCATTAATAAAGGTGAGTCTTTTGTAGTTAAAGCTGTAGTTTCACTATGCTCATTCCTTTTTCGTATCAGGACCATTTAACAGTTTTGCATTACTAAATTTTAACAGGTTAACTGATATAAAATATTCAGATTTTGCTCCTGCTGGTAATGCCTGAGCAGTATCTTAAAACTCTATTTTGCAGAGGAAGGATGACACAGTCATCCTTCCATCAAAATTTTTTGCAATGCCCTCATGTAACATACGAAATATGGAGAATGTGGCGTATAAGAACTGAACTCAATTGATAGCTCAGAAACCCTGCTGCAGTTCCCCTAGTTTGGAGAATGTGTGAATCCCAGAAAACAAAATATTTTTAAGATTAAGGGTACAAATATAGGCTTTATTTTTATCAGGTGTGTTTAAAGAGATATTTAAAGCTAATACTTCACTTTCTTTATGGCATACTTTGTTTCATGCTAAGCAGAATCCAAAAAGGCCCTATTAATGAAGATGGTTTAATGCCTGTGCATTATTATAATGCACTCCTTTGTTCTACACTTTCTCTGTGTGTCATAGACTAAGTCATTAATCAATGGGTGCTGAAAAATAATTGTCTAGTTCTTAACAATCTTCTATTGTTGAAACATTTGGAATTTTAAGATAAAGATGTACTGGCTGCTCTGAAAAAAAATGTGGTTTAAGATTACCCTTCATGGAAGTATGGGCTTATTGTTAGAAATGCAAAGCAGATGACCTGGTTTTAATGTGTTTTAGTGCACTGTTGTTCAATTGCCTATTCAAATTGTGCTCGAAAAGTAGACTTCATTAATGTCACAAAATAATGATTTTGTGTGTTATTTTATTGTACTGGCACATTAATTAAATGGAGAAGCATCATAGAATTACACAGAGTTTAAAAATAGATGTACGAAATCTTTTTGGTAATAATAGTAATGATGATAACTCTTAGTCCATTTAATACAATTTAAGAATTATATTATTTTTGTACTTCTATCCTTGATGCCAGATATGCATAAAAGGCACATACAGATTACAAATCACCTGGGAGTATGTATCTATAACAATTTATTTCAGTGACTCACCTAGGAGATCTGCCTGACAAACTTCATATAGGCTGGGAAATTTTGTGGAAAATCTTCTAAATCTTCAGTTTCCCAAACAGCACAGAATAGTTCTTTTTCTTCTGAGAGGAATACTGCAGAAACGGACATCAGTTAACTTCTACCAGCTGTTCCAGCTCTGCCAGCACACTGGTTGGGTTGGGAAGGCCACAGAAGTTGCCTGGAACAGCACAACATCTGAGTGGCCTCTTGTCCAGCTTAGGCTGTTTAATGACTCCCAAAATCTAAATAAAAGCAGGAACAGCTCTTCAATCTCAGCTCTTCCCAGAAAGCCCAGTGACAGGTACAGGTACAAATAAATCATGAAGGGAAAAAAAAATAGAGGACAGCTGGGAGTTTGTGCAAGGTGATGTTCCTCATCTACACAACACCATATGATAGTGACCAATCCTTGGGGGAAATAGGTGTTGTAAAAGTCCCCACCCAAGAGGAGAGCCTAGAATGAGAACAGAGGGCTTGAGCACACAAAGCCAAGGAGGTAACAGAGGTCTGCAGGGTGTTAACACCAGTGGTCAATCCTTAATCAGTGTAGGAGGTGTAGTTTTAGGGAATAACTGAGGAAGTAAAACATTGCATTTGTGGCAAGAAGGCAAAGGAACAAACAGAAAATACATTAACAGCTTCCTTAAAGATGGGATGAAAAGAAGAAGAATGGGAAGGTTTACTCCTACACCACTTCACTGGGTTAACCCCACAGATTATGCACAGTAATATCTCCTTCATTGCCTTTTGATTTACCACTCACCATTGCAAACTCAGCAGTTATATCTAAACTATTATCCCTTATTGGATAACTTTGCTAAACAGATGAGAATTTCCAAGGCCAGTGCATGTGTGTATTTTCTCCCCCAGCCTTCCCATACACCAGGGTGAGAGGCAGTGCCACACCAGGTCAGAGAAAATCAGGATGGAACTGTCCTGTGCTACTTCAACAGCCAGTCCACACACCAGTGCTAGAGAGATGTCTTGTATAATTCAAATTGATGAAGGCCTGACAGTTTTGGCCTAAGGTGTTGTAGCCAGCTCATATACCAACTTATTAACGGGGAACCTAAGGGCTGCAGGCATGATTTTACTTATTATTAACTACCTTCCTCAGTATGACAACCACTGTGGGAGATTATTGAGTTAGAAATGGCATGTGAAAAGAAACAACAGGAACCAAAGTAGGTGGAGGAAATACACACGATATTAACAGTAATTTTTAAAATACAGTGATTTTTAAATCAGCTTGGTGGTAGTTATTTCAGAGGGTGAGTAGATTATTTAATCTTATCATATTTTTGCTTTTTGATTTCCTGTTTCTTTTTTTATTCAATTAGAATTTTGAGGTGATATATTAGTCCTTTTCAAGTAAGTGATGAATGTTCACTGACCTTGATATCAAGAGAAACAGACAAAACTACACTAAATTTCCCCACTTCTTTTATTCATTCTGAATACACCTTTACTAAAATCGTGAAACCAGTGACTCCAAAGACTATTGCAAAATTAAAAGAACAATGAACTTCAAATTACATACATATGAAAAAAAGAGCAGAGGGTTTTGTCAACATTCTCAAATATTTACTGCTTTTCTTCTTCCTGCTGGCTGTTTATTTTCCCCTGATTAAATACTGAGCTCCTTGGGACAAGCAAAGTGCTTGTTTCAATGCCTGGAAATCACATATCACATTGTGCAGGTTAAGGAGAATAAATAGTAAATCCCATTATGGGAAGATGAGTCCTGCCATTGCACTTTGTCTTCCTGTTTTAGCTACTTGAGGAATGTGTGTCCTTTATTTTCATCTTCTGCATTTGCTTATATAAATGCTGGAGAACTCAGCCATATGCATGTCCACACCAAAGACCAAACATGCTGTAAAGTCAATAAGCTCATTTTCTAGTGCAATGGCAACAATGAAGTGAATTCTGTGCCTAGTAAAAAAGGAGGAAGGCAGGGAGCTGCCAACTTAAATGTACTCCTCCTCTTTAGCACCTTGAACTCTTGAGAAAAGGTCTTTCTCTGTGCCATAAATCATTGAAAGATGAAGAATAATTGTCTAGTCCTTAATCATCATCTATTGTTGAAACATTTGGAATTTTAAGATAAAGATGTACAGTTTGCGCTGAAAAAACGTTTAAGATTATCCTTTCTGAAAATGTGAGCTTATTGTTATAAATGCAAAGCAGATGACCTAATGTTAATGTATTTTAGTGCTATTTTAGTACAGCCTATTCAAACCGTGCTAGAAAATAGACTTCATTAATGTCACAAAATAATGATTTTGTGCATTATTTTATTAAACTTAAACATTAATTAAACTTAAAAAAACTCTGGATCTATAAAACATTTGAAAACAGAATTCTACCACATTGCTGTAAGTATAGAAGGGAACAGTTCTGAGGCTGTTGGAAGCTCATTCTCTTTTTACTTTTTCCTACTGTGTGCCTAAACAAAAAGAATATGCTGCAAGTGGTTGCAGCCCAGCTAGAGATACACAGGTCTGTGCAAATCTAGTTATGGTAAGGCAAAGAGAATAGCTTAAGAGAGTTGAGTTTTATTTTTCCTTCAACTTCAGTATCATGACAGAACTTGAAACACAGAATTGCAACACAAGCTATTGATGCCAGAGAAAACTCTACTTCCAAACTAGTCAAGACTATTTATGAAAAAATAATGTGTTATATAACAGAAAGATCTCCTCTTTCAAGAAAGCCTTAATGGGTTACTGCAAAAATATAAAGAAACAGCACCCTGCTTTGCAGAATAAATGCCCTTGATAACAGAATCTCTGGCAATAAGAGTCATGATAAAGCAAAGCTTAGGTAAAGGAAACAGTTCCTCTGTCCTCCAAGTGTATTATCTGCATTTATATATTGCATTTAGACCACCCATATTGAGCAGGGTACAGTAATTCTTTCTACATCTAGCTCTGGTATGAAGAACACCTAGTTAAAACAAAATGGGTACCTGATGGAGGGGCTTATGGTAACAGAAAAAAATTGTCTGCAAAGCCTATAACCAGTCATACATAATTCTTGACCTGCTCCTATTGCAGAGGGGGGAAAAAACACCCTACAGATTTAATATGATAAAAACTGCAACTATGAGAATGTAGAGCTCATTAATCAATCTGCACTAGCCCTTAGGGCTGGTGGTAGGGAACAGGAAAGAAAAGTTGACTGTTGGGAAAGAAAATACTAACACTCAGTCTCACTTATCTGCAATATAATATATATATATATATATATATGAAAATTTGGGGAATTCAAATGCATCCCTGTGTTCTTGTAAGGAATATGACCTAGTGGGATAGAGATGCAAATTCTAGAGGGGTAGGCCTTTAGTGTCTTCAGTTTTAGTCTATTTTGTCTCACAAAAACTTGTGGAAACAGGATGGGCATTATTCACCTAATTATCTTAATTTAAATTAGATTTGTTCAAGTTTTATTTGTCATCTTGGGTCAAAAACAAATTAGAGAGGTTGCAATTATGTGTGGCTATTTTCTACACTATACTGGGGGAAGAAACAGTGATGTTTCTCCAGTAGCTCTCTAAAACCGTCGAGCAGTGGCACAGCCACTGTAGGTAAGGTTAAGGTAATTTTAGACTTAAGCTCTTGACAAAGTAGTTCTCTTTCATGCTGCCAGGGAGAGTGCCAAATTGTATACAACCTTCCTCTTTCTGTGTGCTGCATATACAAGGAAATGAAAGAGATAGACACAGGTAAAATCAAACCTATGTCCACACAGTTGTTGTCTTCTCAATGTAAAATAATTCTCAGATTTCTTCTTAAAATTCTTTGGGGCTTACTAGGTGTCATAACAAGTAAAACCAATATTATGTGTGTTTTTTCCTCCCACATACAATAACACCAGTTTTAGATTTACCAGGTAAATATACGTGTGATTATATTTTTCCAGTGTTCCATTCATATTCAAATTAATTTAGTAAGAATGAGGATTTTTTTGCTATATTTATAATTTTAAGCATCATAACTGGCCAATAACATTTGGGTAATATTCTGTTTAAATTTAACCATCATTCCTGTTGCAAGCACCATTCCTGACCCTAACATCATACAATGTTATGTGCTCAGCAAATTGCACCAATTGTATTTTTTAGCACATAAGCTTATCAGGAAAAGTCAGAAAGAGAAAAATTCACAGTTCTTTGGAAAAGAATTAAAATGAATAAAACAAAGATATTATTAGCAAGTCTAAATTCCAAGACAGTTATATAGAAGCAGCAGAAACCAGAGCTGCTGCTTAGTCCTTTAAACAGTGTCTTATTAAAAGAATGAGCTGGTGAAAGAACTAGAGCACACATCTTATGAGGAGCAGCTGAGGGAGCTGGAGGTGTTTAGCCTGGAGAAAAGGAGGCTCAGGTGGGATTTTATCCCTCTCTACAGGGGAGGAAGGAGGTTGGAGCCAGGAGAGGCTCAGCTTTTTCTCCCAAAGAACAAGCCACAGGACAAGAGTTGCACCAGGAGATTTAGACTGGACATCAAGAAAAATTTATTCACTGAAAGGGTGGTCAGATATTGAAACATGATGCAGGCAAATGGTGGAGTCAACATCCCTAGAAGGGTTCAAAAACCATGTAGATGTGGCACCTGGGGTCCTGTTTTAGTGGTGGACTTAGTGCTGGGTTAATATTTGCACTCAATGTTAGATGTCTTTTCCAACCTAAATTCTCTGTTTCTGTGTGTCTCACTCAGAAGCATAAAGTTGTCATGCACAGGGGGAAACTGAAGCTGCTGACATTCATAATATTAAAGAAACAAAATCTTTCTCCTCTGCAAGGGGTGCCTGCCTCAGCACTGCCTTACATAAATTACTGCCTGATACAGAGCACTGGCTGAGTAGAGAGTAGAAAAGTAAGTGCCACACATATTTTACTAATATTTTCTCATTCTGAGGAAAATAATCAAAATATTGCTATGGATTGTCTTATTTGAGAAAGACCCTCATGCAAAGATGTTTTATGATGGTATGTGAGGCTTTCATGCTTATTAAAATGGGAAGAGTCAACAAGTTCTGAGTTCAGCCATCCACTGGGTTCTTGAGTTGATCCTGAATGGAAAGAACAGCAAACCAGGACCTTGTTTCATTACTGTGGGGTGTAATCCCAAAACAGGGATAAACTGATTCTGTTAGCACCTAGTACTCACTTTGCAATTGTCCCTGTCAGCTGTAACTTACTGGGAAGGATAAGCCCCTTGGAAAAAATGGTGAAGATGGATAAAATTACAGATTGAGCATGTGGAAATTGGAGAAATGAAGGCCATATGACTGAAGTTCACAACTACAGGACTTGGAAGTGTAACACAGTTAGCATGTGACTGTCAAAGCTTATGTGAGATCATACCTAACCCCAATTTAGTTCAAGTACTGAATGCGCACAACTGACAGCAGAATGCTCAGGGCAGACTGAGCAGCACAGAACTTCCAGAACAGTCTTCTGCCAAGGAGGAGGAAAGGATCTGCCTGGATTATTTTTCACATGGATTCATTTGTAATGCTCCTTCAGTCCCAGGTGGAAAGCATCACACCACCACTCCAACCTGGAAAAGTACTTTGGTTTCCCAGCTGTCAGATGCTCTGCAGGCGTCTGCCCCAAGAGAAGCCCTAGATTTTGGAAAGCTTGGCTGACAGAAAGAGCTGGCCCACAGGAGTGAGACAGGGCCTATAAATAGAGCATCTTTTCTGAAGTACTCTTTGTTATTTTATACCTTCTAGATGTGACTATCTTTTGACATCAGTGAAGTCCTTGTCAGGGAATAGCTATTTGGCTTTAGGATATTAGAGTCACAAGAGCATCATTTCCTTGAGGGGCACAACCTGCAGAAGGGAGAATGGAAAATCAGGGCTGAAGGAATGCCAGTCTCTGTGAACTCACATGAAGATGGAAGCAAGAAAAAAATATTGCTGAATCAACACATTGTGCCTTTCCATCCTGGGCTGCTGTCTCCAGCAGCTCCCTCATTAAGGTGCACATTTTAAGCCTAGAAGTCTGAGTTTTCAGTCCTTTAATACTCAACCTCCTCCCCAGACTGAGTGATCTGGCTAGTCTGTGAACACAGTGCAAAATACAAATGGTATTCCATAGAAAAATGAATAACTTTCTGCAGTAACAATTACTGAACATGTGAAATATACACATAAACACACACAGAGCAAGTTGTAGCTGTTAGTAAATTTGGACTTTTTAATAGGTGACCTTTGTAATCCCACATATAAGATCTGTCCTGGATATGAAATTCATACTGCACCTGATTTCACCCCGAGTGCCAATTCCATAGTTCAATATTTTTCATTTATTTCAGGTTTCCATGGTTTGTTTATACAATGCTGAAAAGCCATTTAAGTTATTCTTCATGCTACACTTCTCAGTTTGGTATTCATGAAAAACTTCTTTTCCAAACAGACAGCAAACCCCCAAAATCCTAATCTGCTTTTTGCCCCTCCAGGGTGTGAAGAAGAACTCTAAAAGGCATTTACAACTCAGAAAAGCCCACATCTGTAGAAGCATATAAACTGAGGGGGGGAAATATCTTTTGTTAAGTCAGGGCAGATCTATTTTGTATTCTAGCTATTTACATAGAACAGGATTATACTTCAGCATTAAATAAGTGGTAAAGTAATGCTTGGTAAAGTATATATTATCTTCTTAAACATAATCTCATAATCAGATGTAGCAGCATCTTAAACAAATAAATTTCTCAATAGGTGATGTTATACCATGCAAAGTAGGGGAGTCATTTCACAGGAATTTGATACACTGTTAGTGCTTTTATTTTGTTCCTAAGACGTGGCATTGTTTGGGCATTAAAAGAATATTAAGTCCAAAGTTGCAAAATTCAGTTTTCAGCCTATTTCAGTGTTGCTTATGTTTTTCATACTTTGGTTTACAATCCCTTGTGATAGATTAAAAAGAAAAAAAAAAGAAAAAGAATTAACACAATCCTAATGACAGAGGACAGTTTATACATCTCCATATTAACCTACTACACATTTGCTTCTATTAAAGGGAACAAATTTTTCCAGGCTTAAGACTGATCATGAAAAAAGAAAGGTAGACCACTGGTAGCCAGATGCATGAAAGGAAATAATATTTTATGAATAAAAATCTGAGGGACACTGTTGAGGCAATTTTTTTAGGATCTGAAATACTTTTGCAGTCCATTAAAGTGTATAAAAAAACATGTTATGTCATTGCAGCTGTCTTTGACTCTTCAGCACTAAGATTACATTTTCTGAGAAAAATTAGGCATGTAAAGTATCTTCAGTAAATTTGTCATGAAACATTGAATAACTGGTTCACAGCAATGATACTTCATCAGTATCTACTCATTTGCCAAATGTTCTTTATTCAACTGACACCTTACACAAATCTATCTCTTCTCATTAAGCACAAAGCAAACTTCAGCACTGACATGTCTTGTACATTTTCTGTTAGTGCAAAAGATATATCTCAACTGATCAAATAAGGAAACTTGAACATGCAGAGCTTTTTAAAATAAAATACACTGCATGAAAAATATGGAGCTCATCTCAGGAGCCTTGGCTGCTATGTGTGGCACACAGTGACCATGGCTCTGTGGTCTAAAGTAGGAGGAGGTGGTCTGCAGCTGAGGGGGCATCAAAGTACCTGGAAAAGGTTGCCCAGAGAAGCTGTGGGTGCCCCATTCCTGTCAGTTTTCAAGGCCAGGTTGGATGGGGCCCTGAGCAACCTGGTCTAGTGGAAGGTGTCCCTGCCCATGGCAAGAGTGATGGACCGCGATGATTTTTATGATCTGTTCCAACCCAAACCATTCTATGATTCTCTGATATCTTAAATATGGTGAATTTGAGGTTATCTGTGGAAACTTGGTCTATGATATATAAGAAACAGAAATGAAAACAAAATGAGCACAGCAACCACAACACTGCAAAACTGCAGCAATCCTTTTTCCATATACAGAGATGTGTAACTCACAAAGTGCTCATTAAATCCCTCCTTCCTGTTTACTCCACAGCCTGGAGAACACTGATTGCTCCTTTACAAATAATTTCAGGAGTAAGAAAAAGATGGTTTCTGCAGTTTGCATTATTTTTTTTTTATTCCCTGTATAAAATCCACACGGTTTTTTCTCATCACTGTACTCAGAGTAAAGTGGCCACTTTTGTATTTTCTCTACTTGCACAAAAAAAACCCCAACAACAAAAAAACCCCCAAACCCCAAAAAAACCTGAGCAAGGTAGGTACAGGTCACTGATTGCTGTTGGTTCTTTCTAAAATGTCTGAAATACTCACCTGGGCATTCATGGGACAGCGCCAGAAATATTTTTTAAATTTTGAAGATAAATATTCTTGGTGGGTGATGTTAACCATCTTGCTGGTAGTGGTCATCACATCAAGAAGCTGCAGAATGCCCTGGGTTTTGGATCTACAGTGGTGACAATGAGTGTCCTGTGACAGATCAATGACAATTACAGACATCTATTGACAATTATAACGTCTGAAACTGAGAGAAGAGCATGAGAAAAGGCCTGGAGTTTAAAAACTGAGTGTAACATATTAATATGAATGAACAACAAATCATAGTGTTGTTATTCTGCATTGGATTCTGGGATTACTCCCAGAACACTGTGTTTTTAAAATCTGGGTATTATCATAACAAGACAGAAATTTGCTAACCAACACATGGTTCATTTATTTCACTAATTATAAATTACTGAAACACATCTTCCCCCTCTGCCCCAGTATAGAAATCCTTGTTCTGTTCTATCTTATTTCATGTACATTTTTACTTTAGAGCAGTGTTTTCTTCAGATAATATTTTCTTCAGATAGGCAAATATTGTTGCAGGTAAATATGAAATCCAGTGCTGTAGAAGCTAGACAGCAATGCAGGCTTCATATAGAGAAATATGAAAAGCTCTATTTTGCTAAAACAATCCGGTTTAATGTTAAACATACAGTTCTCCCATCAATTCTCCTATCATTGCTCCCATGCCTAAAGATACACAGATGCTCAAATGTTTGCAGGGTTGGCTATTTAGTTATTAGTTAGCAGTTAATTAACTCCACCAACTAATTAATAAAGGAGGCACCATTGCATTTCCTATCTCAGAATCCAGGGATTAAGGTTATTCTATTAAAAGGATTCATGAGAACTGTACTGGAAATTCCCCATGCTTATCCTTGTTCCAGTGCAATATTTTTTTCCCAAAAGGAACTACATCCTAGAGGTAAGGATAATTTTAGCATCACAAAATTTGGGAATGGAAAGGTGTGGATGTGGAGAAGACAGAAAGCCTTACTTTTACTTTTCTCCAGGCTAGAATGAATCCTTTTAATTTCAGGAAAAAGTGATTTTTGTAGAATAAGACTCAATAAAAGATAAACAAGAGATAAAGAAAGGTTTGTAAGGAATTGCAGCCATTGCAGGACTACCCTGACTGCAGAGGATCTCTGCACAGAGCATCTGCAGTTTGGACTAAGTATCTAATTCTTTATCAAACAGCACTAACTTGTTTCCCTGTCAATATCTTATAGCTGCAAATTCTACAGCTAACAGCTGTGTTCATTCTCACCCATTTTAAATTTGCAGAGGATTAATTTAATTGACTGTTTCATTAGCCTTATGATACAGGAAAGGATAAAAAGTAATCCCTAGCTGCCAAAAGATCATTGCTATATAAAATGCATTTGCATTTAAATAAATACATATTATAAACACATGGGTATATTCATGATGTTAGGGAGAGATTTAGTATCAAGACCCCTGTTCACACAGCATTTAGTATCTCCCTGTTATTCCCTGTGGTCCAGCCACCTTTACTGATCAATGGCAAAGGCCTGCGGTGCTTAGCTGAGATATTCCAGACTGCAGAGCAGGGGTTGGTGAGCAGCATCTGCTCTCTTGCTTTGCAGGGGAATGTGGAAGCTGACTTGACTTCCTGTGTAAAGTCCTCATTTGCAGATGTTCATATCTCAAAAGCTAGAAGAGCCAATTATTAAAATATTAAGCAGTACTTCCATGAGTCAGTCAGTAGCTTCAGAAGTTTCTGAAATATGTTCATTTGTCTGGACTACATCAAAGTCATAAACCCATTTTTTTAAAAGACTGATGTGTGTGACAATTGCATATCATTCCTCAGATTCTCTTTTCAGATTGAAAATTGCTCAGTAGTTCAAAAGAAAGATTAAAAAAACAACTGAAGTATAAGGGGATAAATTAAGATTCTGTGTAAAGATTCCCACTGCATTTAGTGGGTTTTGAAGAAGCATACATTTCAAATGACTTGCTAAACATTCTGTCTGCCAAAAGTAATAAAATAATAATTTACACTGGTGAAATATCTTTCATCAAAGAACTACAGAATGTGTTGTAAGGCTGGCAGTAAACTTATTTTGACTTGGAAGAAATTAAGATACAGAGAGGTTTAGGCCCAAATATTCTGTTGCTTTTATAGATGTGGTGCTATTCTCTGACAGGATTCAGGAGGCAGACCCTCTTTACACTGCCAGGAAATGATATAATTTTCCTTCTTTCTGATGGTATGGGTGGACAGAACATTATCCTCTTGGTGTGGTGATCTGCACTGGCAGATTTGGATCCCTCTGAGCAGCACCACAACCTTCTCCTTAGCCATGATGCCTTGTGAAGGCTGACCTAGAACAGAGGCCAGACAGAGTGGAATAAAGTAGGGATTTATTAAAAGGCCTCAACAGATACACCTTAAGCAGTGCAAGAGCCCAGCCAGGGCTGCACCCAAGATGAACCAAATGGTCACAAAATGGATGACTGGTCATGAGGTCTTTCACTTTTACAAGTTCTAGTCCATTGGCACATTGGAGTTAATTGTCCAATCACAGCTTTAGCCCATGAAGTCCCATCCTTGTTTTTCTCTCTTCAGTTCATGTTTATGCTCTTGGGCCTGAGATTTGGATCGGTTGTCCTTGGTCCTCAGCTAGAGAAAGAATTGTTTTGTCTACCTACTGTGTGAAGAGAGCTTACTATCCCTTAATATGAAGCTCAGGACTGCACACTAAAGCAGCACAGAATCTGGAAAATATAAAAGCTAAAACCTGAGGCATCAGCCATACCCAGGCACAAGTCATGGACCTCCAGCCAATTGCCACAAAGCACCCAGGAAACAAAGGAAAAGCTGCTGCTCATGCTGCAAGATGCACAGTGTCACTAAGGGAACCTCCAGATGGGAGTTCAAACTCAAAACATCACATTTATTCCTTTGATCCCTTAGGTTTTAAGTTTTTCTGTTCTGTTTTGGTGTGTAGCTTTTAGACTTATATTAAGTGTTACTAGGATCTTTTCACAGGGTGGTGAAGACACAACAGTCCTATTCCAGCTGGGGACTCAAGGACAATCTCTTCAAACTTCAGGCCCAAAGTATAAACAATGTTAGAAGAGGAGGGCAGGCAAGCAAGCAAGGAGGATGAAACTTCATAATTTGAAGCTATTAATTGGACAGCTAACTAATATATGCAAATGGACTAAAACTTATAAAAATGTGAGATCTCATGACCAAGCCCTCTTTTGCTGCCATCTTGGAGCTCTCTGGGCAGAGCCACAACTGTGGCTCTGGTACTGCCAGGGTAGGGCCTTTGAAAGCACTTCAATAAATATCCCCTTTATTAATCTTAACTCTGTCTAGCCTCTCTTCCAGCTCCTTAAGGCATCACCCTGATGGATTCGCAGCACTCTGGGGCACGGGAGAGAGCTCCCACCCCACTGGGGCAGCACAGGACATGGTCCCAGAAGCTTTCCTGTATCAAGGCCCAGCAGTCAGGAACAGAGAGACACCCTGCAAGGCTCTGGGGATCCAGCTCCACTTGTGTCACGTGAAATGACTCCTCACCAAGTCTTCCAAAGCAGAGAAAAAGGAAAACTTTGACTTTTATGTAGAAAATATATTTCTTTTGGTGAACCTTAGCTTGAAACAAATCCAAAATCTGCCTGGCTTTTGCAACATTCTTGAATGTACCTACCCGTGTCAAAGAGTGGTTTAACATAAGCGGTGGGAAATGTTCAGGAGTTTACAAGGAGGGGAGGAACCAGCAACCCTGTGCAGTGAAACTTAATGTCAAGGCAACACTAAACTCCAATTAACTACAGCTTCGAGGTCTAAAATTAGGAGTAAGCCCTCATGTTTGGGAAACTCAGTTTAATTTTTTGAGAAAAACAAATTTACTTCAAGCTGTGAATATGAAGGGTGTCTGAAACTCAAGCCTTTGCTGCTGTCAAAATATATCAGAGCTTTTCTATAAGGCTCTTAGCTTATGAATTAAGAGCAGAAAATGCAACACACACACACAGACACACTCAGACACATACACACAGACAGACAGACACACACACACACACACACATGCACTCTCTTGCAGAGCCCAGAACACTGGCCTTGATTGAAATACCTTTATCTAATTTTTATAGCACCTGAGTATTCCAGAAAAAGATGGCTCATACAATTTTACTGGCATTATAGTATCTTTCCTCCCACCCCTATATTTTTGTCTATTCAGCTCAAAATTAATTTATTTGCAAATGCTGGCCTAACATGCTTCTTAAATAATGCGAATCTTATAAATAAACTGAAAACATAATGGGAGGAATTACAGGAATAAAACACAAATGCAACTAGCTCCCTGAATTTCCCTGTGCAGAATTAGCAAGGCATAATCTATTTAAATTTTACTTCCAGGGTGTTTTTTTTTTCTGCTTGTTATTGTTATTTTTCAACTACTTTTTTGCAAGTCATGAGAATACTGGATTTTTTTACCCAGTTGTCCAAAAACTCTGATGCATTACCCATATGGGAATCCTGGTGGTACTTTGTAATGGAAGGGAAAACAAGAATCAGGAAGAGAAAAATCAGTTTAGCCACCGAACATAAGGGTCACAGCCAGATACTATGATTTGAAAGGGAAGCCAAATAAAGTAAGAAAAAGGTGCAAAGTCAGCAATGTTTTAAAGTGTCTGGAAATAACATGGGCCATGACACAGCACCAGTGCATTGCATGAGCACAACAGGCACTTTTTCTATCACAGCTTCACATTCATTTCAGAAAATAGATGGAATGTTTAAAGACCTAAGTGCAAGGGAAATATGTCACACAGCAAGACATCTGCCAACTTTGTGTTTCTTAGCATTACCAGGGTAGAGGACATGATTTGTGATACAGCAGAACGAGAGAAGAGGCCAAAAAGAACATGACCACAGCAATGAGACATCATTTATTCATACTTTTACTGCCAGAGGAAAATAAAGTTATGCTTGTAATTATTGCAGCATATGTGGAACTAGGAGGAAAACTGCTGAAGCTTTATTGCCCAGATAGCACTGAAAGGGAGTTAATTTATACACAGACACACAGAAGAAACAGTCCCCATTATCACTGCCGTCCACTCTAACACATTCCATCTTCAGCCAGATTTAATTTAACAAGAATTGCTTCAATCTGCCACTGCTGCAGTCTCTCCCTCCTGCACTTCACAGCCTCTTTTATGTGTCTGGAGAGAGAAGGAGGCGCTGTAATTAGCTGCTGATATTAACAGGCTTTCTTTTACGTTATGAAGTTGGAAATAAATGGTCACATTACTGAGCAGGCTGCTGGATACTCATCATAATTTTTTTTGGAGTTATTTAAGCTGGGCCTGAGCACTCTTGTTTCTGAGCTGCTTTCCTGCCTTTGTGCAATGGAGCTTTTCGTCCTGTATCAAAGCAAATTGGGGTCCCAGTTCTGTTTATGCGAGCAGCATGGCTTCATCCAGTGAGATTACAATCTAACATGAGAACACGAAGAGAAGCAGAAAGCACAGCAGCACAGTGATGTGTACAGGCATTTCCTTCAGCAATTTACAAATCTACATCCTAAACAGTTAGGGGTTTTGTTTATTATTATGTCTAGTACAAAATCAGATAAAGCTTCCTAGAAAGCAAGACTTTCTCAGAAGCGTGTGGCAACAGTTTCATAAAAGTGTCATATTGCCATTGCTTTTCACAGTACTTGTAGGAACCTAATTTTCTTCAGCTACAATTTCCAAGTTGTCTGAAACTGTCCAGAGGGCTAAAAAATTATTGGACAGGTCAGGAATACAGGGAAAGGTGGAAGGTGAGCAGAGGAATGAGATTAATGGTAGAGAGCTCGCTTTGATGCTCAAAACAGTTCAGAAAGCAGCACACTTGACTGAGTTTCAAAAGTCTCAGCAGCCAGAGTGTCACATCATGGACAGATTTTTGTCAAATGTATGTAACAGTCAAAGGAGAAGCTCCACCAAAGATAAAATTTCTCCTTTACCATACAATATTATCTTTTCCTGAAGCTTCATGAAACACTTGCCACTGCTCTCCTCCTAACAATTGTACCATTTTTCATCAAGGATTTTTTTAATGTTTTTCCCTCTTCACATATTTTATTTAGAGAGTGAGAAAACTGTTATGATTTAAACCACAAGGAATGTTCTGGTAGCATTAAATGAAACCCTTAGAATTTTAGAATCATAAAATTATTTGAGTTGGAAGGGACCCGAGAGATAATCTCTTTCCAGCTCCCCTGCCATGGGCAGAGACACCTTCCACTAGACCAAGCTGCTCAGAGCCCCATCCAGCCTGGCCTTGAACACTGCCAGGGGTAGGGCAGCTACAGCTTCTATGGATGATTTGTGCCAGTGCCTCAACTCCCTCTCAGTAAAATATTTCATTCTAAAATCTTATTTAACCTACCCTTTTAGCTTAAAAAAAAAATCTTCCCTTCACATATTACTGCTTGCCCTTGTCAGAAGTTCTTCTCCAGCTTTCTTGTAGCTTCCTTTAGGTACTGAAGGCTCTATAAGTTCTTCCCAGAGTGTTCTCTCCTCCAGGCTGAGCAGCCCCAGCTGTCCCAGCCTGTCTTCACAGGAAAGGTGTTGCAGCCCTTTGCTACCTCTGTGGCCCTCTCTGGACTCACTCCTGTTGAACATTCTTCTTATGCTGGGGTTCTCCAGGTCTGTACACAGAACTGAGGTGGGATCTCACCAAAGTGGAGTAGAGGGAGAATCCCCTCGCTCATCCTGCTGCCCATGGTGCTTTGAACATTGCCCAGGACACATTTGGCTTTCTAGCTGCAGGTGCACAAGGCCTGTTGAGCCTTCAATTCAAAAATTGTTCATCAATTCCCCCAAGTCCTTCTCCTCTGAGGGAAGGCTGCTCTCAATCCATTCTCTGTATTGTCTCTTGAGATCACCCCAACGCAGGTACATGCACTTGGCCATGTTGAACTCCAAGAGGTTCACATGTTCCCACCTCTCCAGCCTGTCCAGGTCCCTCTGGATGGCATTCCTTCCATCCAGAGTGCTGACTGCACCTCTCAGCTTTGTGTCCTTGCCAAATTTGCTGAGGTTAAAATTAATCCCACTGTCCATGTTGTTGACAAAGATGTTAAACAATGCCAGTTCCATCAGAGACCAGGAAAAAGACATAAGCACTCAATCTAAAACATCTTGATGCTCATATTTGATTATAGTGAGTATCTGGGGAAGCTTCTTTCCAATTCTGTTGAACGATAAGCCCTGTAATCTTTCAGGCTGAGTCTCAGTAGTGGTAACCCTAAGGACAACATTAACTGACTTAATGGATCCTTGCATTTGTTTCAACATATATGCTCTTCTAATCCACTTTCACTCTTGTCTAAATTAAACTCAGACTCTCTTGTTCATATTGCAAGTATTTTATCCCGATATCTGCTCATCTTAAGACCTCAATAAGTAATACCTGATGGAGCATCTTCCCCTGCAAACTGTTCATGAATCTGCAGACTGTCAGGGCAGTTCTGCTTCCTTTTGCCAGCCAATCAGTGGAATCTCTCCACATTTCAGCTTGTTCCTGGTTTAGAGATGTGGGAGTGGCAGCAAAAACCTGAGTTTGCTACAAGCATAGAATAACACTATCTACAGAAATTTTTAATAGACTGAGTCCCTGTACATCCCTGCTTTTTCAATAAATGATAGACATCTTTTCAAACCCCAATTTTTATCCTTAGTTATACAGCAGTACTCCAACTGATATCATCTACCCTTTCTTCGAGCATATTTTCTGTGCTAGAATGAAGAGTAAGTTTAAAATTGAAGATCCTTATTTTGCATAATTATATGTAAAGGCAGGAAATGTATTTCTATCATTTATTGAAGCTTTTTACAAGAATTCATCCCTGAATTCTGAACGAAAGTACATTTTATATGTATAGAAAATACCAGCAGTAGCAGTCAAGAATAGCTATGGTAACAAGTCTAAGAGATTTTGACTCATATCATAGTCAGTGAATGAAATCTCTTTATATGAAATATCCCCGAAGACTTTTTCTGAGCAAAATTATACAACTGTTTTTCCCAGAGTGTGATGGTGTATCACACAGATGACAAGACCCAGAAAACTGGTACACTGCTGAGAGCTCTTTTCACAACACATGCTTAGCAATGTGGATGCACACAGGGTCTAAATTCACTCCATGTCTAACAAAAGGTGTTGCTTTATTTAAAGAAAATTAATTTTCTAAGTAATCTTCCTTTAGAAGTTTTACAAGAAATCTTGAAAAGGAAGTAAAAAAAGCTGCAGAAGGTGCCACCAAAGAGTCGCTTTAAAACTGGGATCAAAATATTGAACAGCATGTTTATTTTACATGCATGGCCAAGAGTAAATGTTAAGGAAAGTGTCCTGTCTGACCATCTGGGAGCAGCTCTGACAGTCACACTCTCACCCCCTCGAGCTAAGACTGAGGTTCCTTTGCAGCCATATCCTCACTCTCTTGCAGTTTGACAAGGTTTTCTTACTGGCTCAACTCCAGGTTTCCCATAGCAGAGTTTCAGCTGTCTGGATCCTTAAAATGGTGCATCAACTGAGTAACAGCTCGAGCTGGTGCTTCTGAAGAGGAGACTGAGCAAAGGAACCCCTGGGGTTTTATACCCTTACAGTCTAAATATGTGAAAGTCTGGGCTTCTCAGCTCCTGCTGCATCTCTGGGTGTCCCTCACCTGGCTGGCCACGGGTCCCTTTGCTGTGCCTTTGTTGTGCCTTTGCTGTGCAAAGGACGGCAGATCACAGATCACAGCCTCTTGCCTTGGGCTCTGCCGCCCAGAGCTCACCCTGCAGCTCCACAGCAGCTGCACATTGGGGTACCTGCACTGAGTGCATTCCTCAGCACACAGATCCTCAGCACTGCAGCATCAGTGCACTTCAGCAGGATGGTTCACATTCTCAAATCATTGCTGTAATTCAGAATGGTGAGGGAAAAAATTGTGACATTATTATTGACAGTTTGCGCTCCAAGGTCACCTGTTCCAGGGTTCAACAGGGGCATAAATCATTGTTGAAATGTCTGTGGAAATTATTGTTAAGTAAGCTAATGACGAATTTTATGACAATAAGATGATTATAGTTTTTTATCAGGAGACTTTGCGAAAAGAGTTTCATCAGAAGTTAAAAAAAAATTTGTTACATTCAGATGTTTCAAAGAGTGAAAAATCTGTACTTTTATTGACAGGCGTACTTGTGCTTTTTTGGCTACTTAAACACTACCATGTTTGTAATCAGGTTGCTTTGACTTCTGATAAATCTCAAACTAATGATAATGCTAATGGCAGCCTTCAAATATAGCTGTGCCTCTGTACACTTGACATTCTCCTGACTCATTTCCTTGGGGATTTGCAACTTCAACCACTCAAGTCTCTGCAACAGATTTGTCTTAAAAAGAAATAAGCATCACACACTCCTCTTTCTATCCAATGTCAAAAACTGAGATCTTACTAGGAACAATTATTTTAACCCAAGGCTTGCTTTTAGTGGGAGATGTAGCAACATTGTGGCTGTCTTAAATTGCATTTAGAGAGCCCTAATGTGTGTTGGATGTTCCCATGATTTGTGCTGTGACATGAGTAGCCTAGGAGTCAACTAGTGAGATACATTCTGAATTTTCTCTCACTTAGAAGGGGAACTGTCCTAGGGTGCCACTGGCAAATACACCTCTATGCTCTGTTTCTGACCATGACTGGCAAATGATTCTCTTCTGTGGAAGAGAAGCCTTCATTTGCTCCTGGTTCCCAATCCAACAGAGATCACTCTAATATGATCCCATAAGGTCACATGAGCAATTAGCAGAGACAGAAACACTGTCCAGCCAGATGACTCCAGACTGAATTTTGAATGCATCATTCACACTCTCAATTTCCACAGCTTTCTGCCCCATCTAAACACCAAAATCAAGGCATCTTATCACCAAAAATGCTCAAAAAGTCCTCCTTGGATAGATTTAATTCTGTTTTAATTCTAAAATCTTCCATTGGAAAATGTTCCTGTGGGTCAGGTTAAATTCATTGCACTTTTCTGCTCCATCCTGTAGCAAGACGAAAGTTTATTTACTTAAGTTCCCTGCACCAGACTTCAGCCCTTTTCCATTTCTCTGGATTTTCTGATATTCTGGATGAATTTATTGCTGCAGCCTTCTGCTTAGAGATTCTTCCAGAAAAGCAAAGGACTTCTCTTTTATCTCCTTCCATCTGTAGCCATGCAGAAGGAACTTAATGGGGAGGTTTCAGTCTAATTCTGGTCCTCAATGATATCATAGCTCTTTGCATAGCTCTGTTGGGTGGCACCCACAGGATCCTCAGATGCTCTCAGGGAGTGATGTCTAGCTGGGGATACTCTGTTGATTCCTTCTTTTGAACATCCATTCTGTCTTTTCCTTCATTTGTTGTTGTGCATCTTTGAATCAATTCTTAGTTCTGACCCCCACTTCCTTTTCAAGGGTTCTTTGTTATTCAGTATGGATTTCCTCCAGCCCTTTTTTATATATTCTTCAATAAAGATATCTAGAAGAAGAATATCAGAACTGGGCAGGCACACAGCAACACCTTCTCAATGCTGCTCCCACCAGACTGAGTCTTGGTTAGATCCTGAGCCAATATTACATTTCATATTCTTCCATCTCAGTTACAAAAGTGAACAGTACACAATCTGCCTTTGAATCCCAGGAGAAAAAAAATCCAAGCAAACAAACAAACAAACAAACACACACAAAAAACTCAGCCACATGGTGGATTTAACATGCTTTGATGTATCACCACACAGATACGTCGACATTTCTTTAAAACTCAACAGCACATGATAGTCCTCAATTTCTGTTACTGAGCTCATTAAAATTTGTGGGAATCAAATTTCCTTAAAAAGATGTCTGGGAAATTCTGTCCTTGAAGCTACAACTTATCCCTTTTCTCCAAATTGTCTGCTGCATTACACAATTATTTGCTTTGCTCAGCCACATCTGCAGACCAGCCGTGGCAGGGTTTTATTTCCATATGGACAGAGCCACAACAAAATAGATACACTCTGCTAAGTCAAAAAGGCCTGATAGGACAAGCTGAAAATATGTCAGAGCTCAGACACAGGAACTGCAATTGTCTTATATTTGGCCAGTTTAAGAAGATTCTTCCCTTTATCTTCTGAAAACAAGAACAGAATGAGTTTATTCTTATTTTCCAGCTTCCAGTTACATGTTACTTTCAGTGAAGCATTGAGGAGTTTTGCCAGAAAGCAACATTTAGTGTGTTGTAGGAGGGGCTGACTGGCTTACATGACATAAAAGGAACCTGTGACACATATATTTCAGTTCCATCCTGTTTTCTAATTTCTGCATCCCATGCAAGGACAAGAAGAATGTGTGAGTAGCAGAGAGGATCAGCAGCCCCTTTTGGCAGCAGTATACCTCAGATGTGAAATGGAACTACACACTAAATTTACACATATGCATTTCAGTGAGCAGAGCTGTGTTTGAGTAATAGATGGCAGCATTTGGTATTAGCTCCTCACATGCATCACACAGTGAAAATCATGTTCTACTTTTTTTTCTTTTGCGTAACAGATAGAGTATAAAGCCTTCTATTCAAAACATTGATCAAATTATAGCCATAAATAAAACTATGAGTTCAAAGTAAAGAGGAATTTGTGCCAGTGATGGATTTTGTCTGGGAGATAGACTTATCACATAGAATTTGATTGTGCCAAATCCTTAACAGTAAAATAAGTAGTTCAGACTTATCACTCAGTATTAAAAAAATAATCTGGATTTCACTACTCTACATGTGCAAGTTTTCTTTGCTTCTATGGAGCTACGTGTTTGAGTTAAATGTCAGTGAAAATCACCAGTACAAATATAAAATGTGTCAGTGTGAATCATATCACTAAATTTATGTAGTAATTGACACTGGCACAAACTTCATCTCGTTCTTGTATGACCCAGTCTATTTTGGGCAGGCATTTCTTCCACCCAGTTTCCTGAGAATTATGTATGTATTTACTCCTTTAACAGTCACCTTTAAAACTTCTGGGATTCTTTGGCCAATTTCAGCCAAACTTAATAGGCAGAAATTTCAAAGATATTCTATACCTACATGTTTTATGAAAAAAGGTGGCCACTACTGCTCGAAGATTTTACTACTGTGCCAGCAAGCAAAAGGGCAGCAATATGAGCCTTTTATTGCACAGCAGAGTATATTTTGACCATGAGTCACAGACCCAGAGGAAATCAAGTTTTTGCTATGTTTGATGTTTGCACAGTGCATTAAAACCAACAAGGATTACCCGTGTCACACAGGTAATCACAGCGGGCTCCCATATTGAAGTTCCACCATCGCACTTCAATTTTCCATGTCTTTATTGGTGCTTGTTGTAGAACCTTCATTTATAATTATCACATTAAAAAAAAAGGTTAGATGCCTGTGTTATAACACTACTTTTATTCTTTAATAAAATCTGATTATCTTGTTAAATGCCTATTCATGCATTCAGTTGAAAATGATAATATTGAATGCTTGTTTTTGAAATGTTTTTTCATTAATACAACCAATCCAATACAATTTGTTCTGCTGTTTACAGACTTATTTCTGTATGTGTCTTTCTCAACCAAATTTAAGGAGAGATAATGTATGGGTAGGGCAGGAAAGATAAAGGCCAGGTTCTGATTTTAGGGAAACATACAAATTTTTCTAAAAAAGGATTCATGCAAATTGTCTTGTTTTTAAGGCAATATTGTAAACCCTATGTATTGGGTTGTTATAAAATCCGTTGCTATTAGGGATCAGTTCATTGGAGTCTGAGATGTCCAAAATCAAATTAGGTGCATTTAACTGATTTTGGCAGTGTGCATGATTACAGGTTTGTTTGTCCTGACATTCAGATGTCCAGATTTTAGGAAAAAATCGTTTTTATTTATGGCCCATGCAATTTTATTCTAGAGAGAAAATTCACCCAATTGGAAAAAAGAAATCAATTAATACAGTAGTCAAAGAATGTCATGATATAAGGAATCACTTTGTTAATTCCACTCATGGCTCCCCATGAGTTTTCTGCCTTTTTCATGGTTGTGCAACCCTAAAGACTTCTTGGTGAGTGGTTTTAAGTCTTCTGTAGTCATCTTATTGTTTGGAGATGGGATTACTACATCATATAGTTCTATTTCTAAAAATATATATTTCCTGACATTGAAAGAATGGAAGTATTAGCAGTGATTCAATGAAGATAAAGAACTGTGAAGCATCTGACATCAGATCTAGATCCCATGATATAATATAATATTTGAAGTGTTTCCAGTTACATTTCAATGGGCAAAACTTCTATTGAAGGAGCAGGCTGAGAGAAGAGCAGTAAATGCATCTTTTCTACCAGTTAATACTTCAGCATTAGAGATCTGTCTCAGGGGGAAGGAGCTAAGTGAGAGGCTTAATATTTTGAGATTTTTTAACAAGACCAGTTCTAGAGCTCAAGATGGCTCATTTACAACAAAAGCACAATTCTGAATCACAGTCCACTGAAGGCCCCTTACTTCCCCTAGCATTTGATTAGGCTAAGGTCATATATGGAACAATATTTACTGCCGGGCTATTGCTCCAGTCTTAAGGGATACAGAAAGGGGAATTCATGTAGGAGACATGGGAATTCACACAGACAATCAGTTGGAGCCTTGTGGCTCAATGTGTGAGCTCTCTTTTGTGCCCTGTGTGCAGAAGAAGTGGAGTCAGGGTTTCATCTTGTGCCGGCTGCTGAGCCCTTGAAAGGCACAGAAGGGAGCAGGCTTTGTCAAGGACTGATGGGAATTGAGCAGTCACTTGGACCTAACAGGGACTGAACAGGCAGAGGCTTGTTGCATGTAACATGGGATCATCATCTGAGCCACATTATTTATGCTACAGGCATAAATAACATTATCTGCATTTATGCACAAGCACATACCTTTGCAGAGGGGTTTGTTCCTACATTACAGGAACTGAGGCATCATTTTCCACAGGAACAGTTGCAATAGTTCTGCAAGATTCCAGTCCTTTAAAATATACTCTATATAATATAGATTACAGAATCCTTTAATATATATATTTTTATATATAAGAAACCTTTCTGACCTCAGAAGGTTCTTTGAACCAAAACATACAGGCAAATAGGAGTACCTGCAAAGTGGGATTCCAAATTAGTAGAAGCTGGCTCTGTCATTGAAACACAGCAATAATCTCAAGATGCTGTTGATAAGAAAGACTGTCATTTGCTGCATGATTATATACACTTCTATTTCCATGCTAGCTATATATTTATTTAGATTCCCTCCATTAATGTCAGAGATTGCTTAGTAAGGCACAACCATGCCATCCTGTAGGACAAGTAACAATATTTATGGCAGCAGTGAGGAGAGGAAATGGCACATAATTAGGTGTCATAACTGCTTTAAAAAAAGCAAAGAAGAAAACCCTAGATTAATTAGTCAGGTATGTGTGCTGTGTAAGCATCATGGTCCAAACCCAGTAAGCACTACATAGTTCATGTTCTGGGTCTCTATAATTAAATTTTTCTATTGCATTTAATTGTTCTATGTATTTATTATTGGCCATTGTGGATTCTCAAGTTACAATCACAGCAGACTGCACTAGGAAACTACAATAATCTTTAAAAATCCCTAAATTATCTATTCTTATTTCCAAATGCAGGAGATAATACTGAAAATTATAACATTGAACACTTAGAGTGTTTTTTCCTTAAGTAAACAAAGTAACCTTTTCTCCATTTTATCACTAAACTATAAAATAAACTACTTATTCCTCAATGTTGTTTATCTAGTGTGGGAATGGACTTTATCCAAGAAGAAGCTCTTCAGTTTGGTATTCTAGCTGAGAGGAATCTTTCATAATGTAGCAGCTCAACATCAGTGACATCTCCCCCACTGGTGAGTTGGTACCTCACATGCCCTATTACAAAACAGCTGGGATTTCCACAGGAAACAGAGCAACATTCAATAAAAACAGGAGAAAAATGAAATCATAGAGAGTTAATGCCACTTGTGTTCAGAGATTGGAAAGAGATTTATTTGGCTTCTATAATCCATGCACTATGCTACAGAGCTCTATTTGTGACATTCCCTAAAAATTTTGGAAGAAGAGTTTTCCTTGAAGACCTAAGGCATAGAAATAGATTTTTCAGCTTAAAAACAAGACAACAAACAAACATGCTAAGAAACAAATCCATATACCAGATCCTCTTGTCTGCAACACCCCCAGCAGTTCTAGAGAGCAAAAAGTCCCAATGGCATTACTATTTATTTACTTTACAACATATTTTGATTTTGTTTGGAGACAGCATCCTGCTATTTTTTTCTACACTGCGTACCCCAAGCACTTTGTTTCCAGTGAAAATTCTCCTTAAGAATAATAAAAGATATTTTCCCAGTTGCACTCAGCCTCCCTTGGACCAAACTCTATTCTGCTCTCAGGTCTATGGGGAATAATCAAGCAACATTAACTGTCTGAAATAAGATGCATAACATCCTGATTCTGGATCTGCCTTTTTTTTTTCTTCCCAAGGAACAAAACCATTTCTAAACTCCTCACATGGTGTACAAGCTAGCAATTTCTTTATTAAAAAAAGCCATGACCATTGGTGATTTGCTCAGGGAAACTGCATTCAGATATAAAAGAAACAAATGAAACTATAAATTATTCACCATTGTATTTACTAAGTATATTGTGCTACATAGAGATATTAATATGAGGGAAGAGTATGATCTACTTTTAACAGGAGTGCATTCTGAGTTTTATTCAGTTAGCCCAATTCAAATCCAAACCTGCAACTATTATGTCTTTGCTTTGTAGGATATCACCCTAGGTCCAAACCTCATTTCACCCTTGAAACTTCCCTTTTTTGTCCCTTCATAAATACTGCCTTTCCTTACTCAGAATTTTTCCACTTATATTTGATGGAGCTCTTGGCTCACTCACTCATCCTGTCAAACTCTCAGTATCACTTCAGGAATTTCCCCTGATTTCTCAGGACTTGTTAACACACCTCCTTATTGGCTTCAATTTTATTCCTGGCTGGGTTCATGCTTAGAGGCCACTTTACTTTCAGCATCCACTGAGTTGAAAGCCTTTGCTCTTCCATCTTTAGCAGTGAAATGGATATTTTATTCTTTTGAAGAACATCTTCCCTTCTTTTTCCAACTTCATACCAATTTCACAACAGAGTGAAATTATTATTTTATCATTTGATCAGCAGAACATTAAATGATGGGAAACCTTTCTCTTTTTGACAACCTTTACCTTCAATGACTCTATTAGAAGGCAGAGATCATTGTCACAGAATTGCTATCACATATATTCATATCTTATGCTGACTTCCAACTTTCCCTCTTCCCCTTAACTTAAGTGCTAAATATGAATTACTTTATGGCAATCTGTAACTAAAGGAGGGTAAATAGACAGGTCTTGTTTTAAATCATTACCTTCCCCGTGTAAAGGTATTTCACATAGATTTCAATCACAGTTATTTCTGTTCAGGAGATGAGATTTTAATGTAGATGTTCTATATAGAATTTCATTAGATTTTTTAAAAATTATCCAATTGATTGAGTAATTGATTGGGATTGATTAGAACTTAATATTAGTAGGAGCAACCTGGGCAAACATAAGATGTATGCATGCTATTACATAGTTTAGAGGGAAAGTGTCCTTATTTAGAGATGTTTGGAAGGTGATGCATACTTATGGCTTTTGGGTAGAACACAAACTGGACAGCAAGTCTGATTTTCCCTGATTTTACTAGTCTGCAATAGTTGTACTGGCATTATTTGAATCACAAGTAGGATGAAAAATTTTAACTTAATTTCAAGCTTGGATTTGGGATTTAAGAGAATAGAACAATATAATATAAGACTAGTTAATTCAAGGGAGACAGAAATGGATAATAAGAATGTAAACAAACTTATGCAGGCTTTTCAAAATGCCGAAAGGGAAAATCAATTATTTTAACTTTCAAAACCAATGCCTCTTTTCACTTTGGAGATTACTTCCAGATGTGAAACAACTGACAAGGATTTTTTTTCCAAAAGCAAAACTAAAATAATAAGTGAAATTAAAAGCTTTTGCAGTTCTAGATGTTCTTATTAGATATAGTCCCTTCTATACAGTATCCACGTATGACATTAAATATTTCAGCAGAGGTTTAATGTCACTGGTAACTCCTGGATTTTCAGTTCTGTTGTGTCATCATTCATGAAGTAGAGGATGTGATTAATACCAGTCTTTTTTCTGCTATCCTCTTCAGGGAGTCTCCTGGTGCTCTGTCATCTCCTCTCTGTACTCTCTGCCTTTGTCTCCATGGTCCTGAGGAAGGAAGACTCATCCTCACTTACACCTGGGACACCATGTCGGGGAGGAAATGCCACTTGTCTCTGCCGGTCACCATCATATTTTCTGAAAAATCCCCTTGCCCAGGATTCTTCTCCTGGGAAGCTGAGAAGCCTCAGAGAAAAAGGAAAACAATACTATGTCATTTGCTTCTCCTGTGTTTTGCTGCTTTGGAATGGGGTTTGGAGGTTGTTTATCCAACAGGTGGTTATTTGATTGGTTTCATGTGAATTGTTTTAACTTAATCACAAATCACAGTGCAGGTGTGTCGGAATTCTGGAAGGAGTCACAAGTTTCTCATTATTATCTTTTAGCCTTCTGTCTGTAGCCTTACTCTATTCTTTAGTAGAGTTTTAGTATAGTATTCTTTGAAATAATATAGTAACATAAAATAATAAATTAGCCTTCTAAGAAGATGGAGTCAGATTCATAATTTCCTTCCTGCGATGGAGGACCCTGAAAATACCACATCTGCCTTTTTTCCCAATGGAAGTTGTGTTCTCCCTTGCAGAGCCCCTTACAGGGAATTGGATGAAAGAAATTTTGCATTTCAGAGGGAGAGTCTTTCCTCCCATTTTGGAAGGAATCACAGAATCATAGAAAGTTCTGGGTGGGAAGGGATCCTTAAAAGTTGTCTAATCCAACCCTCCTTCAGTGAGCACAGAAAGTGGAAGGAAGGAAAGATGTACGGATCTAAAGCTTGCACTCCCAATGGATAGACATTATAAAAACCACAGGTTTCTCACAGTCACCCTGTAAATATAGAAGTACTGTTGGACTATGTCATTCAACCATCAAGCTCATTAAGTTGCCTTTGATAACACCAAGCCTCAGTTCACTCTCAGGAGCAGGTGATGTAGCAACTGTGCTCTCACCAGGGTTGCCACTTGTTCGTTGAGATAGGGGAAAGAGGGCTCCACCTGGTCAGTAACATTTAAAATTGCAAAATAAAATGCAAACTATTCCACTTCAGAAATTATTCTGCACAGCAAAGAGGATGTTAGTTTGTAGTTTATCAGTGCTTTCTTTAGGTGAAGAGAAAATGGAGACAGTGTTTACATGTAGACACCAACTGCTAGAACTATTAGGTTTTTTTAAGATTTCCAAAACTTGTCTAATTCACCCATCATCACCTAGAGAAAGCAAAATCCCGAGTCTTTAAATGATGCAGCATTTATGGTGGCATTGCATGCAGTCTTCCTGTACTAAAGAAAATCTGAAGCCTGAATTCCACAATTTTTACTCAAAATAATTAGTTAAGCCTACAGGATGGATTGGTGTTTGTTTCTTGCTTTGTTTTGTTGCTTTCTTTTTTCTTTACTTTCAGAAAAAAATTTCATAATTTGCAGGCTAGAAAAAACAGGGGTAAAATAAAAGAAAAATCAATGGTTCTTTAGTTTAACCTAACTGTTAAAGTTTTTTGACAAAATTTTTAAAAGCTTTCTATTCCATAATGAAAAATTGATAATAGAGTATCCCTCTGAATTGTATTCATAGTGTAAATTTTTAAGGAAATGCTCAATTTAAAAAATGAAATAAATATTACTTGAATTTCTGCTAGGCAGAAGCCAGCCTCTTTGATTAGGATTCTATTCACTGTTGCCTTTCTTCAGGTATTGTAATTATAACTTGCAAACTGAGAGCACAAGATAATCATTATCTGCACATGTTTACACATTAGAGAAAATGCTGAAATATATTTTACCACTCCTCACTGATAGTGTGAATGTTCTCAAATATGTATTTGCTATCCCACTGTACTATAGTGATACTTGCTGTGGCTGCAGCCTCCCATCCAAACTTATTCTCGTGCAATTTCTTGTAAAATCAGATGATTCTCCCATGTATGCAGGTAAGGAAAAGCCATGCTATGGATTGTTAAAAGTTTTTCAACATACAGTTCTGTTTGGTTTTGAAGCAGAGGCAAATCTTTACAGTTCTAGCTGGTGTTTTCAAATGCACATAATTTGAAGCATAGCTCTGTTTAACACACAGCGGTTGAAAGAAAAAAGGGATCTCTAGAAATGCCATCCAGTTGCCCATATCCCTATTACTGTTTGCTGACAAAATCCTGAAACACCTCATATGTTTGAGCCTATACAATGCTGCCAGAATCCCTAAGGAAGATGTAATTTTCCTAATCTTTGGGGGAGGGCAAATAAAGTGTTTTGTTTTGCTTTGTTTTTTGTTTAGTTGACCAGTGCATTTGCAAAATGTGTGAGCAGAGCAGACTTTTCCAAAAGTGGCCCCTAATTCTCATGTTTGTTGAATACCTGTTCTGTGAAAAATCCAGTCAGGAACACAACTAGGTGATTCTTTCCTTCTAACCCTTGCCCCTTTCAAAAAGCAAGGAAGCCTTCATCCTCCAAAACAACATCTGTGTGAAAAGTAGCAGTCAGTATTGTCAAAACACGTTTAGACCTCTGATTTTAATGGCATAAAATGACAACTCCAGTGGCTGCTCGTCCATCACTGCTCCCCACACTCAAACAGCAAGCCACCAGCACATTTTCTCAGCTGCAGAGCCATCTATTTTCTGGAGGCATGTGTTTATGTGTGTGGTGATTTCTTTTTTAGAGGCATATGAACACATGTCTGCTTAAATCAACCCCAGAGATGATTTGCTCTGCGGTTCTGTTTATCTCACCTGTCCGCTTATGCAGGGGCTGCGTTCCACAGTGAGCTGAGGCATCAGGGGCAAATTCACCTCAAGGAGATTTGCTGTTCTCAAAAGTGAAGATTGAGTCAATCCAAGGTAAGTAAAACTTCATTGTAGTGCTTGGCTGACAGAGTTGGAAACTGGCAGGTTTTGAACACCTCTGAGGCTGTTACGAATGTGCAGCCAGTGGTGCTGTTGCTATTTTTGTGGACCTTTTGTGAAGACCTTTACAGATAGCTTTTGGAAATGAAGGTACTCATACTACTAGAATAGCAGGTTTAATGGCTTGGGAAATACTTTTAACTAATGTTCCCACTGGCAAATTGACTATCCATTTCTCCTCTAAGATGTCTAAGGTGTAAATGGTGTTTTTTCCTGAGTGCGGAGGTTGTGTGTTGAAACCTGCTGTTCAACAATCCCAGCTGCATGCATGTTATTATCCCAGCACTGATTACAAGATTCCATTGACCACAAGCTGCCTGTTTGCCTGTCTAGATGTTGTGATTAGTGTACAATCAATCTTTAATCCAATCAGAAATCTCTCTGCCTGCAGCTGATAAAGGTCTCGGCAGGGCATTGATGAGGCTGCAGCCCGGTATCTCTAAGGGGACACCTGCAGCATGTGAGGGGCACAAGCTAAGCAGGCTGATCTAAGAGAAAGGAATTAAGGTGGCCTGCAAAAAATCTGATAAACAGCATTCAAACAGAACAAACCAGGCAGCTTAAGTGTGGGGCTCATCAGCCTCACTGACCCTGGAGTGCTGCTGTTCTAAATCCTAACACATGGAGAAGATCATCTTTTAGCTCAGGAAGACCATTCAACACAGAAGGTTTAGCTTCTGGTCATTAAAAGAAAAAGCCAACAAATAATTTGTCTCATTGTACAATTTTCTCCGGTGCATGAATTCCTCTGTACTACTTCAGCTTTGTACTTCATTGTCTGCTTTTCCTCACAGGAGTCTGGAATGGAATATAGCTGTGACTTTCCAAACTGTAGCGCAAAGAAATAATTGCCTGTTCTTTGCTTCTTCTTTTTTAATTCCTGACCCAACTTTAATTTATTTTCTGTCTTTATCTGAGTATTCTCTCCTAATTCTGCAGATGGGATACTTATAATTACAGATCATATTAAAGCTGTTAAAAAATAGTGCATTATTGTGTGATTAACCTGCGTGCTTTATATTAATCCTTGTTGATCTGCTTCAGGGCAAACAGTTTCTCATAACTTCCTTTCTATGATATGACCTGTTCTTATTACATTAGCATTCAAAATTAGAGAGAATGAAAACTAACTGCCTTATTGAAATCTTCTAAAGTACTTCTTTTGTAACATTAAAACTGCTTAAATGGAAACCATTGCTTTTATTTGTTGTGCGATTATTTTAAACACATTTCTATGAATTATCTTTGTTTCTAGAAATACAGATTATTTCCACTAACCCCATAGATTTGATATTCTTTGTAACTCCTGGGTGAGCTATACTCCCACTTTCAAGCTTTCCAGGGCATCTGACACCCATCTGAAACACCTGCAGCAAAGCTTACATTTATCTATATTCACAAAAAGTCTAAGATCAAAAGAAATATAATTATTCTGTCTGTGAAGTCTTTTTTTTCCTACATGACCATTTCAGATTTAATAATTTCTCTGATTTCAAAGTCTCTAATCAGTAAACAATGAACAGCATCACAGTGAAATAATCTAATTGTCACAGCTCTGACTTTCAGGAAAAGCTTTCAAGACTGCTTTAAACTTGACAGTTTTGGCAAAATCTATTGTTACAATGTTAAATGACCACAGTGCATGCAGAAAGAGCAACAATAGAGTACATACACGTATTTGAAACGCACTTCAAAGTCAGCATGGTCTACTGTAAACAATCATATCATGTTCAGAGCACAGTTAAAGATTCACTGTGAACTAAACCAGCTTACACAGCCCACACAATGATTATGCCTTTAAAGTTATATGGAAAATATCTGCTCTTCGTAGAATATGACCTTCATAACTCAATTTATGGGTCATTCCCTCACTTGTGGGATATTTTCAATATCATAATTGTAAAAAGAGAAAGAAAGGAAGGAAAAATGTTCAGTTATTCATTTTGCAGGGCCTTTTTATTAAAAGCAGAAATAACATTAGATGAAAATCATTTCACTGATAATTTTAATGAAATATGAAGTGCTTTGAATATATTTTATTGCAGGCAATATAGAAAAAAGGCATTGGCTGCTTAATGTGTCATTTAATGAATGGATTCCACATTGCCTTACTTTACCACATTTGGAAGTGAAGACCATGCAAAGATGATAGCAAATGCTTTCAAAAAGGGGCTTCTTCCCACATTTTTAAATTACACTTCACCTAATGGAAAGTGCAAAGCATAATGCAGCAGAAATGAAGCTGAACCAAAACATTGGAGCTACATACCTTAACAAATTTCACTGAATTTTATCCTGTAAGTGCATCTCTAATATGGAAAAAAACCTGATGTTGATAATGTCCTAGCATGCTGAAGGTCAGGTTGATACAAGAAGGATCCCAGAGAACCAGAAATCTGGGCTAATTTGCAGTAAGCTCAGCAGTGGCTTAGTTAGCCAGCTGAGGGTGAGGAGCCAGGGTGGAAGCTCTGCCCACAGGGATGCAAAGGTCATTGCAGAGAAGGCTGGTAGGTGTCATTTGCTTACACCTTCTCCAGCTCAGAGAAAACCAAATGCAATTGCCAGTGCTGCAGAAATACACCCTAATCTGCTCAATTTCTTTTTCTAGCAGAAACCCATTAATGGGTCTGACTCAGCAAGTTTCCAGGCATTAACCCTAAACTGCCTTTGGCTTTCTCTGGTAGCAGCTACCATCTGTCCCCTCAGGCTTTTTTCTAGTAAGATGCAGCTTCATTAGTTGTGTCTAAAATGAACAAAGCATAAATGACAGCCATGCACTGGCCCTGAGGCTGGCACTGGTGGCTGGGTCTGCCCCTGTGTCCATCCCTTCAGAGCCCAGGGTCCTGTGTTCATGCAGCCCTCCCAACTGCTTAGGAGTGGACAGCCAAGCTCCAGCTCAGAAATGCTAACACTGACCCAGTTAGTGATCTGGGATGTAGAGCTCAGGCTTATTATCTGGCACTTTTATTGAGCAGTGCAGGCATACCATAACTATTGGTCCACTGAAAGCAGCCTTACACAGCCACAAGTACTGGCTTTTAAACAAGCAAAGAAAAATTGTAGGAATCCATCAGAAAACCATGCAGCAGGAAATTTTATCATGTCATTACAAGTAGGCATCTTGCTTCCTGGGCATAATACCCCTATTAGGTGAGAGATTAGACTTTATATGAGAAAAAAAATATGTAAAGAAGGTCTGAAGCTGGCATTAAAAATGAAGGCTGTTCTTCATGCACCGGAGAAAGTTCCTTACGGAGCATGAGGAGGATTCCACATGTATTTTTTGGTCATTTTGGAAAATGCCCTGCAGCAGAGAGGAGGTATATCTCCTCTGTTTCAGAGGACAGCATGAAATGGATGAATGGCAGGAAATCCAGAAGAGAAAGAAAGGTATCTCTGGCCTATGAATGTAAGAAGCAGAGACAGAGAGCAAACTTTCACTTTGTGACATTTTCCACATTTACCTTTCTGATGTCCAAGCTCCATTGCCAAGTTACTCGCTCCCCATTAAAATCAGTGAATGATGCAAATAGGAAAGTCTGTATGTAACAGACACTGCTTGTTAACAGAAAGAACACCTTTCTTTCAAGGCATGGTAATGAGAAGGAGAAAAAGCTAATGTAGTAATATAAGAAACCTTTTAAAATTGTTTTAAAATAGCTTTTTCTGAATACAAGACACCATATGGTCTTAGAACCTAAGTCAGTTACATGGAAGTGTCAAGTACTGTTACAGATCACATTATCATACAGATCCATAAACAAGCAGCTGCATAATTTCTCAAATGATTATCGCTCTTGCACACCTGGTGTGTGTTATATATAAAAAATTAACAAACAAAAGTGAGAATTTTACTACACCGCCGTGCTGTCATGGCAAATTGCACCATCAAAATCCAGTTGCACAACCCAGCTTCAGGCATCAGTATGACAAGAGAACTGCAGTATATAACTGCAGAGACAGGGCTCCATTAAATAAGATGTGAAACAGGGCAGCGTGGAGCCTGGAAAACCCAGGAGGTGCTGAAGGCAATGTAATAGGGCCCCATCGTCAACAGCATCAAAGGCTGCTGATAAATCAAGACAATGAAAGAAGGAGCTTCTCAGTTAGCTTGAAGCAACAGATCCTCATTACAAACTCTCTCAAGAGCAGTTCCAGCACAGTAGCAATATCTGAAACAAGACTGAAATTTATTAGAAGGATTTTTGTGCATTAAAGCCCGTCTGTAATGTCAGAACAGCGCTTCTGAATGAAAGGAAATCAAGGGGCAAATAAGGAAAGGTGGTTTCCAGTAATTGCACTTTATAATCTAGTGCAATTGAGAAAAATTTTTGTTTTGACAGTGTTTCACTCTTCAAAACTGTTTTCTTCTGGCTATCCAGTTTCTGTTTGGTCTGAATTTCAAAACACAAATTAGCATAGAGAAAAAAATAAATACCATCTCCAAAACATCCAAATATTCAGGAGCAGTGTGATATAGACAGATCAGGTGGTATTTACTGCATCTGGCCTCTTGATCTCAAAGTTCCCTCAACATCTACATTTTTTGTTTGGGACCTACAAGCTCACACCCCAGTGATGGGCTCTGGACATCTCAGTTCCTCATTAGGATGCAGATAGGAAGTGTGAGGGGAGATCCATGTTTCAGGCTCAGTCTGTCACCCACTACCAGAGTCAGACCTCACCATAACTGCTGTAGAAAAGGCAGCTGGAAGACAGAAGTATAGACCTACTAGATAAGGGTCTTCGCCACAAGAGAGGAGGTGTGCAGGACTCCAAAACCTGAGTTACGCCATCTATATCATGGACAGAGGGTTTTGCCAAAGAGAAAACAGTGCTGGACTGTTTTCCAAAAAAATCAAGCCCTTAACTCCATCAGAACTACCTTATCTGCTGGGATGTAGATTTCCTTTCCTCTTAAGGGTCCTTCCTGAATTTTACACAGCATCTTTGCTTCAAAACGACAGGTCAGAATAAATGGTAAAGGCAATATTCTTGGCAGTGAAACAGATGGACTTGAAAGTCTACAGGGTCCAGATCCCAGCCCTCCATCTTCCATGGACAATCACAAAAATACCCTGTTGAGTTCTCATCCCAAGAAGACAACCTCATTTTCATGTATCAAATGCAAAATGAAATCAAAACCTAAGCAGAACAATACAATGGAAGGAAAGTAAGTGGAACTGGAAGACCCCAGAACCACTCTTTTTTTTACCCTCCATCTTTCTCTTGGGCACTATTCCAATTTGGAAATCTCTGAAGATGACAAAGGCACTTCTGGAGCACTGGAACTTAAATTCCAAACCCTTTAGAGCTTCACAAAAGTATGACATGAAAAAAAGTCTCATAAATCTGTACCATAAAATACAAAGTGTTGCTACTGTGAGATCTGACTTGACATAATAATACATAATACACATAATAAGAACAAAACATTCTTGCAGTTTCCTGTATTAGAACAGGTCTTAAGTTTAATTTCTACAATGCATTTTTTAATTTAGGATATCAAAATTTTAAATAGCCATTGTAAGAAGTTTCAAACTCTTAAATACAGATCACCTCTCTAAATCTTAGTCTAATTTTTTCATAGGAATTTTTAGCAATTTAATATAAAAAATTAAAGCTAAGTCTTTGCAATGAATCTGACTGAAATGTATGGTAAGGATGAATTGTAAATCCACATGACAGGGAAATACAAAGTGATAGACTAAAGTCAAATCCTCTGCTATCCTGAGTGACTTACTGATAATGCTCATATGAAGATCCCTTGTGCCTGCACTTAGTTTGGAACAAAATCTTGCAATTGCAAAGGCTTCACACAAGCTGGTAAACATCCTCACCCTCACTGTATACAAATGTGAGCCTGGTGGTAATAATTTACTTTCTTTGAGAGTGGTCTTTTACATGAAGGATTAGTGTCAAGCTCCCACAGACATGCATTTCCAAGGATTTGTGATTTTGTCCTAAGCATTATGTGGTAAATATAAACTAAAGGTAACAGAGAAATCATAGCATAGATACTCTTTTGAACATATCTCTCACTCTAAAACTTGAAACAGTTCAGAATTTAGCAAGCAGGAAATAAAATCCCATTTCAATTGTACTCAAGTAAAACTATTGCCAAAAAGGCTTAGTTCAAAATATCTAGGTACCACGTATGTTTAAATGGGTTGGGATGAACTCAAATTATAAACAAATCTGAAGAAATGTTACTACACTTCTATTTTATGTCATACCAATGCAGACAGATATTTGCTCCAGCATATTTTGTATATTCTAAAATCATGTTCTCTAATCAGCTATTCTGTTATTTGGCTTTGTCAGCCCTAATGAAATTATTTCACCATTTCACCTGGTGCAGCAGCCTAAAATGCTCCTCTTCATGCCTGTCTAGTCTTAGGAAAAAACCTTCCGACATTCTTATTATCAAAACAGTCTCTCTGGCATTATAAACATGAAAGTTTACGTATGTCTTTGGAAGTGGAATAGTAAATTATCCACAGTAAGCCAGATCTCACAACCATCACTCAGTTTTTACTCACTGCCCATAGAAATTCAAGAAAATATTTTCCTAATTAGCAGTCTTGTAAAAACTTGTTGAGCACATTGAAAAAGAAATATTCAGAAGAGTTGACTAACAGCAGTTCTATGCTTTTAACAGAAGCTGGATGCAATGCACCTTTCTGTTCCCCTCATCACACAGGAATGAGCTGCTGCAGTTTATTGTAAACTGATCTACATGTCACAATCCAGATTGTGGCAGATGAAGGGATACCCTTACAAAGGCTCTGCTGGTTGGAGGCCACTGAAGAGCACTACTGTTCTTGTTGTGAGATGTTCTTCTCTGCTGGGGACTGCATGAGCCAAGTCGTTTTTCTTAATATAAGCAAGAAATCAGCTTTTATCTATGCATCACTTAACCAAGGCAAAGAGAAATACACTGAAAGCTAGGGCATGTGACCAGAAGCTTACTTTTTAAACAACAACAAAAAGAGGACAAGAACCAAGCCCTCCTTTATTTAGCCTTACAAACAAATTAAACTGACATCACCCCATGCTCTGAAATGTCATCCATCAAAAGCTGGCAACAGTTTTTGAAGTAATAATGATTGAACTCGCTGTGACATCTTCCTTGCCTCTAGAATGCCAGAAATTCTGTGGCTTTCCTAAATTGCCAATCATATAACTATTTAGAAACTCCCCAGGGAGGTCAGCATTAAAACAGGCTGGAAGGAGCCAAAGTAGCATGTTCTTGAATTGAAAAATCCGTTCAAACTTGTGACTGCATAAAATAGTTATTTTTAATGTGTAAAAGGAATCATCCTCAGCAGTAGTGCATTAATAGTGTTCCTCAGTTGGCCAGCTGAGGGTGTGCTCAGTAGGGGAAGGATATGAGCCCAAATATCCTCCTGTGTTTTAAGTACAGTACTTAACACTCAGGTTCCAGCTGTTTGTTAACTTGTAGTGATCCTCGGAAACTCAAAGATTTGTTGCTCAGTGGAAGCAGTTAATTCTTAGGAACCCTTGGAACATCGTAGAAACACATAGAAAAATATATATATCATTCACCAGGACTCAAAATTTCTCAAAGAGGAATAGCCTGGTAGGTAGATGTAAACACCATCATAAGGACAATAATCTAGTTTGAATTCCTCAGACCACTTATCTTGATAATATGCCAGTATTCACATACAAATAAATTTTTTTGTTCCATAAAAGTTTTAAGTATCAGTGCAGGAGACCATTATTTTGAAAATTACTTTCATATTTTTATAGGTGAAACCTTGAAAAATAAAATGATCAACATCTTTTATTGCACTGTTATTGTATTTGAACTGCAGCTTTTTATATTCCAAAGTTAATTGAAGGTGATTTTTCTGTGAATCCCACCTGTTTTGTCATTTTGCCATCTTTATTTTAAAGTGGCAGTGGTGTGAAATATACACAATTCTGAAGCAAAGAGATGTGTTTACCACAGCCCATCTCTGTATGAGCCAGTGGAGGTCTTTTGTATAACATTAGGATTTTCTCTTTAATTTTGGTGGATCAAGATCAAGATAAAATATTTTTTCCTGCCACTATCTAGGCAGATGAGTCTCTCAAGGTACTAAGAGCAAAACATATTCATTTCCTTTCTCTGCTATAGAATTCAAGAGCAAACTTCAGTATAGAATTGTTCTGAAGAGCAGTAGCTGATGCCTTCCAAAGGCTGGAACAGGTAAAAATGTTATCATATGATATGGCTGCATTGCTGTAGTTATCTGTGACACCAGAAAAAGCAGTCATATATCTAATCAGATTTTCTGTTCTTCTACAGAATAATTTTCTATGCTTAGACAGATGTATCAGAACAAAAGGGACAGGCAACAACTGTAAAGTAAAATTCAGGTTCTTCTCATACCAGTGCCCAACTGACTGCTACACTCTGGCTTATCAGAGGAACCAGAGAAAGATGTGTCACATATGTGCATCCCGTTCTGAGCAGCAGTCAGTTAGTTGTGATAGATAAACAGAAATGAAACATCACCAGACAGAGCTGAAGTAAACCTTGCACTTAAATTAATAGGATTATGCCGTGCTGTTGTTACATGCTAAACTTGGAAAGGCCAGCTGTGAGATTCTCAGAATGTCATAAATATCAGTCAGCACAAGCTGAATGATGGTTGTGCTCCATCCATAAAGCTCTGTTTGAAAGGCTCTCTTGGTGTGGCTTTGGCACAGCTCTCTGTGCTGTAATCTGGGGAGAAGTTTCATTATCCCCTGCTACAGCCCAGGGATGTGCAACCAGCAGCAGCTTCATCATAACTTCCTAGCAGGAGGGGTTACCTGCAGCTGGCTCTTTGGAAAAAAATAAAAGGCTTGGTTAAGTTGGAGACCAAGAACAGCAAAGAAAAGGACTGGGGAGGGAAGTGGGGAGAAGTCTGGAATTCAGGCAGAGATGCATGAAGTGGAATAAAGGGGGAAGAATGGGCACTTGCCTGGGAGGGAGGAAGGGGCTGGAGAGCAAAACAGGGCACAGTCAGATTGCAGGAGTGTAACCAGGGTGCAGGTAAATGTGGACTAAGGATAATTAAAGGGTCCTTCCTGAGTTTTCCACAGCATCTAAGGATGGCTCTCTCATAGGACTGTGAGCTGTGTATCAGCTATGGGGCAAGTATGGACTGTGAACTATGACTGGGTATGTTAGCAGAGAATTAGAGCAGTAGCAAATGGAAGAGGAGAGGTAAAACACTGGTGTGAAATGAGAAAGAGGTTTGGGATAGAACAGATAGAAATTTCTGTGTTGAGGGGGACAAGATCAATGTTATGGGACAGGAAGGCATGGAAGTCATATCAAAATCATCAGAAAAAGGTGAAGATTAGAGAGAATGAAGTGCAAGAAGTTGCAGTGTGTGATGTTCCCAGTCCTACAGGAGCTACAAAATGTGTCATATTCCCACAAAACCCAGTGTGTCTGATTTTTCTTTGCCCAGACAGCTCCAATCTGCTATCTTGCATACACGAATCGTTTCAAACTCACAGCATCTCCAGAAGTGCAGATGGTCCTGTAAGTGAGGATCCCTACAGAGTGAATGCTAGTGGAAAAATACCCCACTTTTATCTTTTATCTTGAAGCATGCTAAGTTTTTATTACCACCTAATCCTGCATTCACTGTTACTTACAGTAATATTGCAGTAAAACATATAAGATTGGAAACCAGCTGACTGTCATGTTGTATTTAACATGTTTAGTGAAAATTTAATGTTCCTACAATTGATTTTTCTCTAAGTGGCACTGAATTACTTATGAATAACCTCATCACTACTTAAACAAAAACACGTTTCTTTAATGAGTCACGGCTAAACGAAGATCAAAATGATCCATAATGCAGCATATAGTTGGCAACACTCTGAATCAAGATTCTTTATATTTTTGGGACAAACAAGCTCTAGAAGAGATGGGTAAGAGAGAAGGAAGATGAAAGTGGCTTCCATCCTTGAGAGTGAAAAAGGCAAGTGGATGGGTTCAAAATGAAAGCAACAGCAAGTGGTCATACTAGAACTGGGGACCTTGTGTTTCCTCCTTCCTTCTTCCACCTGCATTTTCTTTCTCCAGCATCCTTGACATTTCTGTTAATATTTTTTTTCCTGAATAATCACAGAATGAATGAGTCAAAACATTGGACCTACTCCTGTGGAAAGAGATGATGTGCCTGCTTCCATGCCTTCCATTCATGAATTGTTTTTTACATGACTGTGCAGTATAATGAACCAACTTCATGGGGTAGAAAGGGGATCCACCAAATGTGTATCAAAGGATTGGGTATCCTGATTTGCACTGATAAATACCTTGTGTTCTCAGCCCTTCACAGACAAAAGGGGTATTGATTCCATTAAAGTTGCTTCCTAGGCATGAATTCTATTAGATAAATGACTTAATCTAAGGATATATAACAACGAAGAATTAAATTGCTCTTTGAGTCTTCCCTGAGGCTGTTGATTCCCACCCTGGCTGCCACATCCTTGCTGTGCTGCATGCCCATGGGAGGATCACTCCCCACCAGCATTAGAGAGTGTACCGGAGAGATGCCAGTTGGTCGAAGTACTAAAAATGAAGGTTTACCTTAGGGTAGGTCATTGGGAAACACCAATCTGAGTGCTAATGATGAAGATGGAACAAAAAGTACAAATAGGGCATTTACAGTAAAAAATAAGACAAAGCTAAGTCAATTGGACAATAAGCATCATTAGAGCAGAAATTAATATGCACACAGAGTGCTTTGAGAGAGCTGTTTACATTTTTCATAATGAGCTAGGTTCAGAAGATGAAGCAGGACTTTCATGGCTGGATTAATTAGGGCTCACTTTACACAGGGATGCAGAAGCCAGCAGTCAGTGTAATATACCCAGAGAACTGGCAATCACTGAGCAAATTCCTCCCCTGTGGCAGCCCATTCCCCGTCAGTGTCGCTGATCACTCATGATGCACAAAGTAGCACAACTGTGCCAGCCACTTCAAATAGCTCAGGTTTCAGTCAACTACTCACTTGGGCATCAACTAATGAAAAAAGAGGAAGAGCATTGAAGAATTAAAAAAAATAAATTAAATTACAAATTTCTTACTAAAATTGTCTTTCCCATGTAGAGCAGAACAGAACTGCATTGTATTTAATCAGAATCATCAACCTTAAATTCTGGTATGTGAAGGTAAATTATGGTATGTATCTGATCTGTGATTTCTGCACCACTGAATATCAACACATTGTATATTGACTAATTAAACTTCCTCACATGTGTCCTTCTGACAAGCTAATTAAACAATATTTTCCTGAAGAGTGATGCTTTACTGATTATCAGAGATAAAACCTTCTCTTTAAAGTATTGTTCTTACAGTAGATTACTGAAACAGAAAACAAGGAGATAGGGAGTGCATTGAAGAATAAAAAGTCAGAGTGTTTTCCAGGACAGCTATGCTGACATTTTAATATATCCATACACATTTTACAGTATACAATAACTGTGCAAAATACAACAATTTAACATTAAAATTATAGTTATGAAATTTATTCAAATTTTTATTATAAAATTTATCCTACTAACTCAGATAACCTGTAGGATGGAATGCAAAATAAGAAAAAAATAATGAAATTATTTTTAAAAAAATGTATCTATGAAAATGCATTTTATTACAAAATGCCTATGTCTATGACAAAACTGTTAGAGTAATTGTAGCAGAAAATCTTTACTGCAAATTCAACATGATACCATGTCTGTGGCACCAGTACTCACACATCAGTTTAGAATGTTATCTCCAAGAAACAGAACTTCAATAGTAGTTTAGCATAAGAAATACATTTGTATGGTCAGTCAGGGACACAACAATTGCTTACTGGAGAGTGGGAACTGCAACCCAGGAAACATCTCCAACATAAAGGCACTATACATTACGTTCAGATATTTGAACTGATACTCTGGTCTGAACAACAGGTTAGAAACAAAAACCTCATTGAGGCAGTATTATTCCATGGACAACTGTTTGGGGAATGACAGCCATTGCTGCCAAAGTCACTAAAATCTGCTACCCATGTTTTCAGATAATCAGTAATTTTTAATGGAAAATCTCTATTGCAGAAGTGAAAAGTGAATTTTTATGCCAAATTAAAACACTGCACCATTTCTAATACTAACCCAAAGTCTGTTAAACCAAATTTTATTTTCTCTTCCACAAAATCTTTGTATAACATCTCAGAGACAAGTAGTGTTTCTCCCTGATGAGCATCTTTCCTCATATGTAAAACACAATAGTGTTCTGTATCAGCCCTCGGAACACAAACATTCATTGGTATAAGGAATTAAACACAAAAACAAAGGACTAAGGAAAAGTTTCCCACATAAACATCTTAGTAGGCTTAACTCATTCTATCTATAACCTAATTATTATTACTTTAACCAAAGGAAATTAAATTCATACCATGTCAAGTTTTCATCAGATAAAGTACAGGACCAGAATTTTAATGCTCCAGTGATGAGGAACTTCAAAGCTTGTTCACTGAGTCATAGCTATAAAAACAGAATTTTAGTAAATTTTGGCTATTCAAAACTCACAAAATCATAGAGTGAGGTGGTCATGGAGGATCATCGAGTCCAACTCCTGGCCCTGCCCTGCACCATCCCCAAGAGTCACACCATGTGCCTGCGAGCATTGTCCAAACACTTCTGATGTCAGGCTGGTGCTGGGACCACTTCCCACTCCTCATGTGCCTTCCTCTCAAGGCCCTTCACCATCTTTGATGCTTTCCTTGGGGCACTCTCTCACAGTTTAATGTCTCATATTGTGGCACCCAAAACTGCCCCCAGCACTCAAGGTGAGGCTGCCCCAGCCCAGAGCAGAACAATGTTCCATTCCAGCAGAGTGGGACAATGCCCTCCCTTGCCCTGCTGGCCACGCTGTCCCTGATGCCCCAGGACAGGGCTGGCCCTCCTGGCTGCCAGGGCACTGCTGGCTCAGGTTCAGCTTGCCATGGACCAGGATCCCCAGGTCCATTTCCATGGTGCTGTTTCCCAGCCTCTCATTCCCCATTCTGTCCATACACCCAGGGTAGCCTCACCTCAGGTGCAAACCCATCACTTTCCCTTGCTGAGCTTCATATGGCTGCTGATTGCCCAGCCCTCCAATTTTTTGAGGTAGTAGACCACAGATGTGTCTTCCATGGGCAATGAGAGATCTGTGCACCAATATATTTCAAAACTACATGAAAGAAATATATAAAAAGAATAAAAAGGATTGTTTTTTGTTAGCATAAAAAATATGGGATGGATTAGATTGATCAGCTTTGACTTCTGTTTTAGAATGCTGTTTTCATAATAAATGTTGACAAGAATCACAAAGAGATGCTGGAGAAAATTATCAAAGCTGTTTAATTTTGTGAAAGGGTTGTTACCAGAACAGAATCTGGAAAAGATTAGACATTCTTCAAAACTTTGACAGAAAGTAAGAATTTTGTTATGGACAGTTCTGAAGGCAGTCCCACATGTGTGGGAGACTGTCACCAACTGTACTTTTCACCACATCTCTTCCATAGTAGCAGGAAGGAACAGTAATTTTCTTTAATTAGACACTTAAAGGTTTTAGGCAGACTTTTGCCACATTTCAAGAAAACCAATAGGAACATCCTGTGCTGTTCACTGACTGTAACAAACTCATCTTTATACACATATACAACTTTCTATATTAGAAACCAGTAAGGAAATAGTGTTGATTCAGGAGTTCTACATGCAGAAGCTAAAACAAAAACATCAGGGTAAGCAATTTCTCTTTCTAACAGCTTAGAGCAGAAGGGCATCAACCACTTTTTCCTTGTAAGGAACTAAGAATCATGCAAAGTGTGTAAGCCTTTCTCCTGGTCATAGAGTGGTAACAGACTAAATGAATCTGTTTTGGTATTTTTTGAGTGGAAAGGTAATTTTCACTTCATGGGCAAAACTTTTCATCCAGGTGCCAGAATGAAAATACTCCTGCTTCACATGCAAATTGGATAATCCTAGACACCAGATTAACAAGGCCACGGTGTTAAGTCAAGCAGGAAATGGATTTATAGTTCTGAGGTCGTTGTTTGAATGAAAGATTTCCCCAATGCAAGTAGAAAAGAAATTTTGGGATGAGTGTGTGTTATACAATGATGTCCCAACACACAACACCAGGTTTTGCTGAGAGCTACAGCTTGTAGAATCAGCAACAGCCTGCAGTTGCATTCTCTCTGAATATCTTCCATGTGTACACAGCACTGCTCTTTCCATTAATGTGATGTGCAAACATCAACAATTTGACAAACAAAGCTCTTAATTATGAAAAATCAGAGCATTTGATATCATAAACAGAACTACAGAATTCCTCTTCATATGATAAAAACAGAAATTAGGCAAACATTATGGAATAAATGCTACTTACTCAGTGCAAATTTTATATAGTAAGAAGGGTTTCAAAGTTGAATGCTTGGAAATTTTCATTTTGGACTGAGTGATGTAGTGCAGTCTTGTTTTCCTCTGTGAACAGAGCATGGGAATCATCTTTCAAAGGGATGAGGGACAAAAGGATAAATTACACAGTGTTAGACCAAAGAATGAATGGACCAGAAGCCATCATGTTTTCAAGAAGTAACCTTTTTTATGCACCTGCTTTTCTCCTTCTATTCATTCTTCTTCTTCTTCTTCTTCTTCTTCTTCTTCTTCTTCTTCTTCTTCTTCTTCTTCTTCTTCTTCTTCTTCTTCTTCTTCTTCTTCTTCTTCTTCAATACTTGAAAACAGGTCACTTTCCTGTAAGGTTTAGGTCTTATAATGTTAGAAGCAGAGTAAACAATTGAAAAACATAGAACAGGGATAGTTGAAGGACTCACCTTTCAGGTTATACATTCTACCAGCACCTGTGCTTGCTGCCACTGCCCTGTGTATGCTCTGCAGCTTACAGTCAGCCTTACAGAATGGCTGGACAGAATTACAGAATTACAGCTGGTCAGAATTGCAGAATTACAGCTCTGCAAACACTCTGAGGCAGTCCTGAGATCACTGAGGTCAGCAGGTCGTCAGGTAGTCATGGATGGAAATGGTAAACTGCTGTTCTAGTTCTTGGGACACAGAAATGAGACACCAAATCAATGTTCTGCACCCCTCCTTACTGCACCCCTTCTCACATCTCCTGTTGTCTTCATTCTGTCCTGTCAAGAAAACTTTGCTGCTATGTTTCAAAAGCACTACCTTTTTATTTTGGGTACATGTCCTTACTTTTTGTCATATGTATCAATAGACCAAAAGAAGAGCATAATTTTTCCTCCCAATGTCTGGCAAGGGCGGACCGAGGGACTACAAAAGGAATGGTGAAAAACCTTGGTCTTCCTTCACAGTTTAGGAAGCTGTCAAATGCTCAGGCTGCCCCAGTGGAACAGAAATACATCACATGCTAGCTGAAACATGTAATGCAAAAGAAAATTGGGAAATTTTACCAGTCCATTCATCAATGAGGATGAAAAGACACAAGGGAGAGACTTGTCTCAGAATTAATTCAGAGCTTGTTCACATTTTACAGCAAGTATTCACTAAGACTCCTACTAAGCCTCAAGTTAGAATTATAATGTAAAACCAGACATAAACCCCATCTTTTTCCCTTTTGTCTTTATGTTACAATACAAGAAGTCCTTTGCTACAGTCAGTGAGATTGTTTTCTTTGGACACAAAGGACATTTCCATATCCTCTACTTCAGAAGGGTTTTGTTATGGAGAGTGAAAGGGACCAGAAATGACAAGCAGGACTTGTAAGCAGACCTTTGTGCTGGAAACAATGTTAAGACTGGATTTTACAGCCTAGCACTGCACCTTTTTATTAAAAATGTCCCAGTGCTACTGGCCCTGGCATTGAAGAGGCAGTTTCTTCCCTTGGTCTGCACAATTTATTTGTAGTCTTGAGTGTCCTTGCAGCTTTGAGCAGTCATGTTCCATCTGGTTGGCAGGGTCTGAGGTGTTATGAGTTTCATAAAATAATCAAGATTGTAGGTGTGAAAAGGTACCAAACCAGTATTGCCTGGACTTGCTGTCCTGGTCTTCCTGTCCAAGCTTCTTTCTCTCTTGGGAAAGAAACATAGTTCAGAAACTCAGCAGTGAAAACCCTTGATGGAAACATCAGTCCTAAGTAAAAAATGCAGTGAAGTCAAACAAAGAAAATCAGTGGAGAAACCATCCTATGAAGATGAAATAGTGGAAAACAATCTCCAGGGAATGATATCAAGCTGAAGAGAAGGGAAGAGACGCAGACTCTTCAGGAGTCAGTCAAAGATTAACCTGGGGGTGGTACAGCAGGCTGCGATGGGAAATCCAGCTGATACTTCTTCATGTGACACCCCTGTATTGACAATGATGGTAGCTTTGCAGACTCACTTATAATAATTATCACCAATCAAACAGAGTCTGTCTGTCTTTGGCCTGACAGGACAAATATACAAATCTGGGCTATATGACTGATATGTTCAAATTGTTACGGACAGTATGGGTCTTGCATTTTAATGACTAAAGCTCCAAATTACATTTGGGAAGAAGCATTATTACATGGCCAAGAGAGATGGTAGAAAATCAAAGCTGATAAAGTTGTTTGATTTCATGTGGTTGAAACCATAATTATTTAAAACACAGGTTGGGAGATCTCTATTTCCTCTCAGTTTCTTTTCAGGTCACTTCCTCCAATACAAGAAGGATGATATGTCCTCCAGAAAGAGCTTTTTTACAGAAAATCAGCAAGGAAGGGTGGCTGGGGACCAGCACCAATCAGTGTGTGTTGATACTGAATACGACTGGTTTCTAGGATCTAGAACTTCCTCACAGGCCACCTGTTTTTGTCCAGGTTTTGTGATCATGTCACTGAGCTGCAAAGTGCAATGTCTCTGATGCAGGTGTGACTTCACCTTGCCTCTCTATGAAAGTGAAATGGCATGAAGTTATTTCAGCAGAAGAAATCTTGACCCCAAACCTCCCTAGATATGGCATTCCAAATCTGACCCTGAGATTTTTGTGCAGGAGGCCAAAACCAGAATTCTTTTCATAATTTAACAAGGGAAAGGTTTTCACAGATTCACAGAATATTCTGAGTTGGAAGACACCCATAAGTATCATTGAGTCCTACTCTTAAATGGCCCAAACAGGCATTGTGCATCTACCATCTTGATGTTAGCATCATCTACACTCTTGGTGTTATTAGCACCATCCTCTAACCAAGTGAGCCAATCTCAGGGTCGTTATCCGTTTCCAAATTCTACTGACAAAAGAACTGCAGTCAAAGGATGTATCTTCTTTTTTGAGAGTGTTGAATCACACATATTTTTAGCAGGTATTGCAAAACGAATAATTTTTCATTTGCAAATTTCTAAGTGTTTGCTGATATTTGCTAATTAGGCCTGCTACTTTGTCAATCACACCGGGAATTTCTGAACTGCCTGATTTGCTTCAGTCAGTCCTGTAGACAGAAACTGTAACAGAAGTGTTTTCTGGAATAAAACAGAGGAAAGACAAACTGACAATAAGCCACAAAATCCTTCCCAAATGATGCCTGTCTCACCTGCCTGAATCCCATGCCAGCACACCCCTGGGACTCCTCTGTGTCCCAAATGCCACCTTCTCCAGCAGAGTGGGAAGGACAGAGGGAAGCTGGATGTGCTTGTGAGTTGAATTTTAGGCTGTGGTGACAACAAGCTCACAACCCTTGGCACAAACCACACTTGTAATGCAAATGCACCAGATGCTTAAAAAATGAGAGCCTCCTGCTGTATATTCAAAACCCAAAACTGAAATTGAAAAATGCTATTAAGATGTCTGTACATAAATATGGGGAATATGTTCAAATAAAAATTGTTCAAATTCCAGAGAGGTTTCTATTTCATCAATAATTCATGAATTTGTAAATTCATGAATTTGTAATACTTAAATGCTTTCTTGAAACTAAGTAGCTTTCATGTCTCTAGTTAAATATAGTGAGTGCAGGTTAATGCAGAGCTCTCTGGGAGTCTATATTGACCCTTATTTCTTTATAATTGCTGCATATTTATAGAAGAGCAGCTGAATTACATCTTTCAATGCCAATTTGAAGCTTTGGAACCACAGCATAGCTTTTGGATTTAAATCCTCAGATGATGCCCATAATATAGTGGGTGAAATGTCAGGGGGGAAATGAAAAACTTATGACAGAATAAAGGATTTGCTAAACAATTGGAGAGGATAAAATGTGCAACATCGTTAAGAATGAGGCCCTTGTCTGCCATGAATTGAAGCTGGCTGGAGAAAGGCAATTAATTATAGAGAAAATTGGCATCTTTTAAGCAATGCCTAACTTGCCTCTGAATTAGACCAGAAAAAGGAAGAGCACTCCCAGGAACCTATCTGGCATCAGATGGTGCTGCTCAGTGTCAAAGTCTGAAAACTTTATGAGACTTTTGGTGATGTGACAACACCAGAAATATCCTTCCAGTCATTTTCATACAGACTGTGGTTTTGCCTTTCTGTCAGCTGCCATGACCTGTTTGTTTTTGTTCTTACCTTTATTTTTGCATTTCAAATAGAAAATGGATCAATCCTGCAGGCACTTCAGTAGGAATCTTGAAAAATAATAGAGAAAAAAAAGCAAGCTTAAAGCTAAACAAGCATGATGTAAGGCTGGGCTGGCACAAAGTCAAATACTAAAACACCTGATGGGGTTGGCTCCATGGAGGAGTAGAGCCCACATGACACCCAAACCTTCTGTGGTAACAGGGCTTGTGTCAGACTCAACTGCTTCCAACTTCCCCGTTACTTTCACCATGCCATCTGACATAAGGTCAGAACTTCAGCTGGCAAAAGTTTCTCCATTTCCCATGAAGTTCACGGAGCAACTTCATCTACTGAACTACCGATTATAGATTTGGTTGCTGTCCTCAGCTGGACAGAAGAAGAAACACAAACACATGACATTTCCATTTTTTATATCTTCCACTGAAGATTTCAGTGAAATGCAGTCTTACAATAACTATGGGATGAGATCTTAAGAGCTTGGTAAACCTGCAGATATGCTACAAAACACTTGCAGTGGAAAACTAGCATTAAGTTATTCTCATGAAATCTTACAATTCTGCTTCTGCACCTTAGTCCATCCAAATTTCTATTCTTTAGAGAATGGAGATGCAATTTGGACAGGTTCAGATACTTCAAGTTGCACTAATGACACTGAACACTGATGTAGTCCTGCAGGTCTCCCAAGGCATTGGGGATGTAAACAGATGTTCTTCATTCTGGGAAAGTACTTCTTGTTGAGCTGGTTTCAACACATCTTCTCCCTGCTAAAAAAATTTAATTCAAGAGGCCTCTTCCATATTTCTGGATCAGCTTTGCTGTGTTATACTTACAAAAAGAGAAAATCAAAAATGTGAACCATTTTATAATGACTAAAAATTAACAACAGGTTATATTTCAGTGTTTTTGCCTGTCTGAATTTTTATCAGACCAGGACTGGTGTCAGTGACTGGTAAGTCTTCACAGTGACAGTCACTCAGTTTTATCTCATGGTTTTCAAGCTTTAAGAAATTTTAATCTGACAAGACACACTGAAGCTCATCTGAAGAGTTAGAAGAGATTTTTGAAAATCCAGAGAAATTTAATCTGTCACTGATTTTTGGAAGCAATTAAACAATATATGCAATAAAAAGCCCTAAAAAAAGCCATGTAGCAAATTTACTATGGAGGAATTTGTGGAAGTCTCATTGCTCTAATTTTCCTCCAGTTGTTTTTGGCAGTGCACTGCTTTCAGCTTTTGAACATTTACATTAATGTATGTATTGGTCTTATAGAATGGGAAGGAGATTTGTTTGTACAAATAATTTCCCAAGAAACTGGGAAATGTGTTGTCAACTCATTCTCGGCATTCTAATTGTTACCTTTGACTGCTGGTAAAATGTTTCAAACAGAAACCATGTACTTTTTTTACAAGATCAAAAATGATCACAACATCAAGCATTATCTTTTTTTAAAAAATATTTTACTTGGGATATAGAAAATCCATAGCCATTTCATATCATTTACACCAAACACAAAAGCAACACATTAAACAAAATAATGAAATAATTAAACACATACTAGTGGTTGCACAAGAAGAAGTCTTATGACACTTTTTTTGTACTTGCTTTTCTGTATCAATTTTCTCATATTTAATAAGAATTACAATCTTATTGCAGGCTTTCAAGCATTGAAGTTCTCTCTTATTTCTCTGTGATTTCAGAGAGATTTTAGGAACTTCACTGACATTTTCATAACATTCAATTATATGTATGTAAAAAATGTGGGAAGAAAGAACAAACAAACTGTCAACATAAATAGTCCTTATTCTTCCAGAAGCCATGCTAAAACCAAAATCAGTCAAACAGAAAACCCAGAGGCAAAAATGTAGCACCAAATCAAAGTTGCAGAATCTACACAACAGAAATAAAGCGGTAAATTACTCCTGCCATTTACTCAGCCTACCAAATGAAACTTTATTCCAATAGTGGTTTTGTCTTTGTAACTCCCTCAATATTATTTGATCTTTGTATAAACTAATTTTACTAACTCTCCAGTGAGACCACATTTGACATTTTTTCAGTAATGTCTCTCCTTCTGAGAGGGAAGACTAGCACATTAGAACTATCAAGGAATGAATACATCCTAAAGTCCTGTCCAGGACTGCCAGCATTTCAGATGTCTGCCTGAATGCAAAATGGAGTGGCATTCTTAGAGTGCTTAACTCTTTGACAACTTTCCCTCTTGCTTCAGTAGCTTCTTTCTTTCTTTCTTTCTTAAGTCTCTTGTTTATTTTGATTGGAAAAGATGGAATTTTTGAATGCACTTTAGTATACTTTACACCCTAGAATACCTGATGCATAGTATAGGCTTCATTTTACTCTGGGATGTGCTGCAACCCAGCTGATCACCTAAATGCCCTTAAGGTCACTGAAGATCTGCTCAGTATAGTTAAAGGACGGTAAGGGTGATTCACCCTCTGCTAAAGTAGGCCAGATGATTAATATCTTAAAAGTGCATCTCTTTCATGACAATAACATTTGTTGGTGATTTTTAAAGTCTGCATCTTTAATGGAATGATCTAAAATTATGCGAGAAGAATTCTACCATCTTAGGCAACTCTAAGAATGTCTTGAATGGGTTAGGTTAATCCATTTCCGTGATGTATTAATCCAGAAAACATAATTCTTAGTATGAATTATGTATTTCAACACATATGAGGAATTTTTGGTCAAAATGCAAAATTTAGCACTTTCTCTGTGATATTCCTAATGGTGTTAAACAGTTAGAGTAACCTCACCACAGATATGCAATTTGCCTATTAAATCTAGGATTTTGGAGCCCTGGCAGGCAGTGACATAATGCGTGTTGTAAAACTGGGTGATCCAAGGTCTTAAAATTAAATATATATATAGTTTCCCATACTTGGATTATATATAAAATTCTATCCAAAAATACCTTTAGATATTATATAGGATGGTCCTAATGGAAAGAATCTGTACTTTTCAGTAGTGCCATCTTCACAGTTACAAGGGAGAGTGACAAGTTATCTTTGTGCCAACTTGGAAGCCACAAATAGATTTTCTATGAAGAGAAACTTTGGAAAAACCTTGACATACATATTTGTCTCTCAAGATATTTTTCCTACAGTCTTCTCAACTTGCTCTTATCCCCCAAGCAGAGGACGTAGTGGGTGTAGAGGGCACAAACAGGTTTTTTTATGTTATCAAAATGTGTGTTTTATGAGAACAGATTGGTTGAAAGGAATTTGACTGCTTATGTTACTGAGTAAATGCAAAAAAGGTAACAAAATGGCAGATGAAATCCTGTGTTCATTAATGCAAAGTAGTACACGTGGAGAAAAAAACCCCAGCATTATAAATAAACTCAGTTTCTATATTGCAGATTGCAATGTGAGAAAAAAATGTCAGTGAAGTAGACAGTTTTATGAAAATAACAGCTCCAGACTGAACAGCCAGTCAAAAGAGCAAAACAAATGTTAGGAATTGTTAAGAGGCATCAAACAAACATGACCACCACACCAACCATAAAAAATAATTATGTCACATGCAGCTCAATGATTTTCCCACTCTGTGAGAATCTGAGTACAGTTCTGGGGTGCCTTATCACTAAAAACATATAGGAAACTCTATGGAGTAGATGAAAAAGTAGATGGAAAGACGACTGATAAGATCGAACGTAAGGAACGGCTTATGTTGATTAGAGCTCTCTGTATAGGAAAAAGATGATTAAGACAGAGATCAATAAAGTAATGAATTATTCATAAGTCATGTGAACAGGAAATATTTATTCATTGCTTCAGGAAAGATCTAAAGGAGGTTAAGTAAAATGAGCAGGTAGCAATCTTAAAGCAAACAAAAATAAGTACTTTTTCACTGTTCATGGTAAAATAATGGAATCATTGCCACAGAAATGCCAGAGAAGTGTCATATCATACAATCAAGCCAGGTTTGGAAGGGACCTCAAAAGATTATCTGGCTGTTTGTAGGAAAGAGAGACTATGTGAGATTATCTGGCACCCTCTCCAATTGCCCACTGAAAACCTCTGCTTATGGGGACTCTGCCGTGTCCCTGGAGAGGTTCTAGGGAATGATTGTTCTCACTGAAAAAAAAAAAAAGTCTTTCTTATTTTGAGTTGTAACCCCTCCTGGTGTAGCTTGTCTTCTCCATGTGGGTAGGTGTGGAGAGAGAGCCTCCATCCTCTTCGGCACCCTTCAAGTACTGGAACATTTTGATGAGGTGCCCATAAGCCTTCTTTTCTGCAGGGAGAAAAAAAATCTTTCTCCTTCAGTCTTGCCTTGTAGAACAGATTCTTTGGACCTCTGCTAATCACTGTGACCCTCTGTTTCCTTGAGAGTCTGTCCATGCCTTCCTTGATGTCTGGGGACTGGAACTGCACACATCCCTCCAGGTGTTGCCTGACTGGAATGATGACAGCTCTGTCTCTGTTATTAATACACCTGTGGCTGCAGCTCAGGTTATGATTGATTTGTTGATACTGTATTTAATACTAAAGCAAAAAATAGGTTTAAAAAGTGGATATTAGGTTGTGTGTCCAGGATTCAGTAGCGGGGGTTACCAAGGTATCTTCTTTGAGAAGTTACCAGAAGCTCCCCCCATATCCAACAGGGCCGATGCCAGCCAGCTCCAAGGTGGACCAGCTGCTGGTCAAGGCTGAACCCATCAATGACAGTGGTAGCTACTCTGGGATGATATTTTTAAACAGGGGGGGAAATATCCCTGTGCAGGTACAATTATACCTTAGGTTTTAGCTTTTATGTTATTCAGATTCTGAAAAGTACTGCTTTAGTTTGTTGTTCTGAGCTTCATATTAAGGGATGGTATGGTCTCTTCACAGAGTAGCTAGACAAGACAATTCCTTTCCTAGCTTGGTGTTGCAGTGTGTTGCAATTTCCCGTTTTACTTTCCAGTCCCTCTCAGGTGTGGCAATACCCCTCTCCCTTCCCCCTCGCCCCCTTGCTGAGTGAGTTCTGTCAATCAGGCTTAACATTCCAGCAAGGCCTCGTGTGGTTGCTCAAGTTCAAAGGATGCCCTTAAGGCCTGGGGGTCATTTGCCTGTCTGGGTGTCATCGTCCCCTGAAACCCTGCCCCTCCCACCTGGTTGGTGGCTCACCTGTCCCTTCCCTCCCCCTTCCCCCAGAGCTTAAAAAGTCACTCAGGCCATGTGGTCGGCATTCTGTTGGAACTGTTACTAAGATTCAGATGTCTGTGACCATGGAATAAACCCTGGATCTAAAACCTCCAGAAGAATCCGTCTCCTTTTCTCCTCACCATTGCCTGAAGCCTTCCCACTAGAGGTAAACTGAGTTTCTAACCTTGCCTGGACTTGTTCCAGTGCCTGCTGCCACATACAGCCAGGCAAAAGTGTCTCTGGGGTGATACACCACAGTTACCGCCTTTGGCCTTGCAGCAAGTGTCAAACTAGCCCAGGCACAATCTACCTGGTAATATTGGGATTCATATTCCAATAGTTTGGGACTAAGGACAATCACCCAAATCTCAGGCCCAAGAGCGAAAACAACATGGACTGAAGAGAGAAAAACAAGAAGGATAGGACTTCATAGGCTAATGAAGTGTAATTGGACAATTAGCTCCAATATGCTAATGGACTAGAACTTGTAAAAGTGAGAGATCCTGTGACCAGTCGTCCATTTTGTGACCATTTTGAGTTCACCTGGGCTCTTGCACCCAGCACTCTTGTACTCAATAGGTCCAAATGGATTTTTTGAGGCTTTCTAATAAATCCCTACTTTATTATTTAACTCTGTTCTAGGTCAGCCTTCTCAAGGCATCAGTTTCAGTCAACCACAAAAGGACAGAAGGCATCTGGAAAACCCCTGGACCAAAGGAAATACTAAATAATGAGCACCAGGGTCAGGGCAGAAGGAGGGGCAGGACGTGCTCTAGGTGCCAGAGCTGAAATTCCCTTTCAACACATGGTGAAAAAAGGGAATTTCTTCCCCATGTGAAGTGCCCCTGCAGCCCATGGAGGTCCATGGTGGGTACCTGGTGTCCAGCCATGGTCGACCCCCCACACCCTCCTTCATCCATACGTTATTATTATTATTTATGTAGGGATATCACTTGACAGGGTGATGTAAATTATTGGAGCTTTCCAGAACTTGCTCATTAAAATCTTGGCAATTTCAGATTTTCATGAACACTGTGGTTCTTGGGTGGCTGCTCAGGACCTCGCACTCAGTATTTTGGTACCATTCCTGAATTGCAAGTAACAAAAGACAGAAGAAGATCAGTGTTATAGAGTGTCAGAAGTGAAGATAAAGTTGATATTTATATTAGAACCACAGAAAAGAAAAATACTGAAAAACTTTCTGTTTCACCTCAAGCAATCATCTCTCTTGCAGTTAAAAGTAAAAGACATTGAAGAGAAGTGCCAAAAAATCAAAGAAGTCATGAGGGACATGAAAACCATGCAGGGGTTAAGTGCTCAAGAGCATATACGCTCCTGTATTGATTTCTAAAACACACTGAATCCTTGAGTGATGAATCAACTCAAATTGTAAAAAAAGGCCTTAGTTGTTGAGAATAAATCCCCAGACTCACAGACATTGAGAAATAACAATCTCTCAGGCAGGAATGAAAAGAGTCCACAGCAGATGATTCCTATTTCTGTTTCTTGAAGGCAGATTGTCTGACTTTAATTACCAAGAATTACTCCATCTCAGCACATTCTCCAATGCAAAGACTCCATTTTGCTGTCCTGGATTCTTGGAATCCCACTTTTACTATGCTTTTTTGTAGAACAAAAAGGATTTGGATCTGCTCTTGTTATTACTTCCAGGAAGCACAAGCCCAAGGCAGTTTTTCTGCCATGCCGGCAGCAGAAAACTGTTGCCTGGGGACAGTGGAAGGGTTGCTAAGTGAAAGGTGACATGTCTTTGCCTTCAAAGAGAAAAGACCGAGGTTTGCCAAACCCTGAGACCATTTCAGTGCCTCAGCTCTCTGGAGCTGGGTAAAAGGCTTTTTCCTTCATATCAAAAAAACAAGGTTGGACATTTTCATTGTCCAGCCTTACAACACAAGTAATACCTCTCTCGCAAGAATTCAATATGCCATCCACATGAATTGTTTCTTGCTGCAGGACTAAGTTACTGCAGTTAATATTACACATGGCTTAAATAATTTATGATCATACAGAGCTGAATGGACTTGATTTTCTTAAAATATCCTGCAGCACTGAACACAACAATCAAGACCTTCACCTCGAAGGGCTTGTACCATTAAACCAAACCTGGTAATGAAGAGCTGTGCTCTGGGGATTAGAGCTGGACGCTCAAGAGGTACATGATATTACTCCTTACTCTCAGTCTCTCTTTCCAAAGTAATGAAATTGGCAGCTGGAAATAGCACTTACACGGGAAAGCTGTTGGTCTTCAGGGAGAACATGATACAGACAGAGTTTCATATCTAGTTATGTGATCTCCTCAAGGTTTTAAAAAATTGTCAAGAGGCTTTCTGGGTGAAAGGGATCACTGTGAAAGATGCCACAGACCCTCAGACCAAGTTCAGATACTCTGTCCAAGTAAAAAAAAAAAAAAAATCAATCACATAATATCAATTGCATAATATCTTCTGGTGAAAGCTGAAAAATAACTGTTACTCCACATTCCTAAGGCTTTCAGTGTTCATCCATTTTGCCTATACAGCTTCCATGGTCTGGTTGTGCTCAGTTTAGGTCTTTTTGGTTTAGTTGATTAAAACCAGAGAGTTTTTCATGCTTTAGAGATTTTCTAACTAGTTATCACAGCTAGAAATGCTCACAAAATTAAGATTTTTTTATAGCTATTTTCAACTAAACAGTTTCAAATGTCCTTTCTGAGAATGACAGGGGATAATTTCTCTAACAAAAGTATCTCATCTCAGTACTTGTCCTTCTTTCACTCTAGTCAGGAAATTGCTGCCAAGAGTAAAAGCAGAGAAGCCTACACTGGTCTCACTACTTATGCAGAAAAACAGGTCCTTCAGCTTTGACTTAGCTGAAAGCAGTATTTTTAATACTAGTAGATCTTATAATAAAGGGAAACTGAAAATTATACTGGTAAGATAAGACAATAATTTCTTGTAACATATCAGTATTAGGTGTGTATTTTTGAATTACTGCAGGCTTCACATAGCTATGGCTTGTTTGAAGAAGCACGACTGCAAAAACATTTAGCCTTATGTTTATTTATTATAATCTTGTTTTCTTAGCACTCTTTATACTACTTCATTGTGTGTGAGCATTAGAATTGCCATGGAATCAGTATTGCATAGCTGTAAGGAAAGGAAATTCATGAAGGAAATTGCAGTCTAATGTACCAATGTACAATGGAAAATATCTGAGAGCCATTTGTCAAAGAAAATTAGTAATGCTCTTATCATCCTACATTAGCCACCTTTCCGGGTAAGCCCTAATAAACATCATAAACAAAAGCTCCATGCTCTGTGTCAGACAAAGAGCTCCTTTCCAGCCAAATATATAATTTCACATTAAACACTAGCATTGGAACTGTGATGCAGTTTTTTTGTCCTTGGGCACTTATCTGGAATTTGCAGCCAGACTGACCATTTTTAACAGCATCCTCGCAGTTCCAAGAAATGTTTTCTTCCTTTATCTAAACTTGTAGAAGTCCAGCTAATACCAGGACACCTTTTCATTCATGCATTTTTTTAGACAATACCTTAAATTTGGTTTATTTATTTATTTATAAAGAAGTTACATTTATAAGATGAATGTTCCACTGAACTTAAAAATGCCTTTTGCCCCCCATGAGGGGCTCCAGTGCAGAGAGGTCAATAGCAGCATTAGTCATAACCCCTGACCTGAGCACAGCAATGCACAAAACAGCAGTGCACAAAACAGCTTCCTAAGCTCACAGGCATCACTCCCATCTTATACAGGAAGCAAAATAAAGGTGCAAACCACATTTAGATTTACAAATCTACAGCTTCCAGCCATTTCTGCTGATCTCTGGAGGCCTATCCAAAGTGCAGGTTGCCTCACTCTCTGCTCCTGTAGACAGAAAGTGACATTCAAAATGCAGTATATAAATAACTACAGAGTTCTGAATTATTGAAATCTTGACTCCTAACTTCAAGAAAGGTCCAGTCTTTACTGCCAGATCCTACCTCTACCATTAATTTTATCATATTTTGAACAACTCCAATGTGTCCTTTAGCATAATGTCCTCTTAAAACAATCTTTCAATGTGATGAAGGCCGGCACTTTTTTTCTTTTTAAAACCTATGAAAGCTTTTTTTCCCTCTGAATACTTCTGCCTATGTTTCTTCATTTTACTTTTATTGTAGCTTGCCATTGCACAAATAGAACCATGGCAGATAATTGGGATTCCCTTGAATTTGATCCTCTGCTTTTACAAGCTGGCAGAGCTCTGTTCATCCTTTCTGGCTGATGACATTGGATCAGGTTTTGTCCTTCCTTTCAAATGATCCCACTCTGAGGACAACAGCTTTTACACCCAGGGAACTACCTCCCATCTCATAGATGAATGTGGTGTACTCTGGCAGGACAGCGCTAAGACTGAATTCCCTAATAACTATGACAGAACATCTGCACTCTGCTGCAGAAGGTGACCACATCATACTTTTCTTCTATTCATTTCTTTTTTTTCCTGCACATTTACCAAGTACAATTTTTACAGGCAGGTTCATACATAGCACTAAGACAATTGTTTGTATCACTAAGTGTGCCTTTGAGCATAAAAATTGTCATATCACCTGTGCAAACAGCATCACTGCTAGAGATAAGTAAAGGTAAGTATCTCCCACTGTGCTTCTACTGACAGGAAGTGTTATAATGGAATGAGCAATAAGCTGTAGGTTTCTTTCCTTTTATTCCCTTGACTTAAACACTCTCAAAGTAAATGTTTCATATATGCTGCTTTTAAAGACATGGTGCTGCACTCAGTATCTATTACTAATTACTGTCTATCTTATTTCAACAGTAGAGGAAAACCATAAAGACTTACATAAAAAAAGTTTAAAATATTTTTTCTTTGTTTATCAGGACAAGGTTATAGAAGAGCTATTTTACATAAATAAAGTGCTGCAGGCCTAACTTGTTCTATTTCTCTCCTTCCATTTTATATTATTGATGACATAATTTTTCATTATGCATTTTCCTACACTTCATAGGGATTCATAAAACATTTCTTATCTGAAAGAAACAATATGTTCTTCATACTACTCCCACTTATATTTTTTTCTCTCAATCTACATAACTAAATGCTGAGTAAACCTGTTGAAAATATGTCCTCATTCCTAAGTCAATTTACCAAACTATTCAGGGATGGCTTACATTAAGACCCTAAATAACCCTAAATTGGAAGAATAAATTTAAATAGTTGCTCTTCATTTGCTTGGGTTTCTGATCTGCAAGGTAAGAGTGAGTAGACAGTACAGATTCCAGCACAATATGAAGGTTTAGGATAATCCTGCCTCTTTCACACTCCCTCTAGGACCCGCACTTGGAGCTCTGTTTAGCATTTGCTTGGTATTTGTTGGTAACCAAAGTATGCAATTACCTGCTCTAACTTCATTATTTTTCAGTGCTAAACATAATGTAATTTTAAAAATTTCTTTTTCGGAAAAAAGAAATTAAATTTCTTTAACAGGAAAAATGAAGGCTTTGCATCTTTTCCTACAGTTTCATCCATGAGTTACGATTTAGCCTTGGAATCAGTAGCTGCCTTTAGTTTCTGCATTATTGTAGAAAGAGTGCACCATAGATATGGGGACCTGACTTAATTAGTCACAGAATAAGAAAATATACTGAGTTGGAAGGGACCCAGGAGGATTATCAAGTCTAACTCTGGGCTCTGCACAGGACAACCCAAGAATCACACCACGTGCCTGAGAGCATTGTCCAAACATTTCTGGAACTCTGCCAGGCTGATGCTGTGACCACTTCCCTGGGGAGCTGTTGCCTGTTCCAGGGCTCAACCACCCTCTGGGGGAAAACCCTTTCTCTAATATGCAGCCTAAACCTCCCCTGACACAGCTTCAGGCCATTCCCTTGGATTCTGTCACTGTCACCACAGAGCAGAGATCAGTGCCTGCCCCTCCTCTTCTCCCCACAAGAAGCTGTGACTGCAGTGATGTCTCCCCTCAGCCTCCTCTTATCCAGGCTGAACAGAACAAGTGCCCTCAGCTGCTCCTCACACAACTTCTCCTCAAGGTCCTTCACCGTCTTTGTTGCCCTCCTTGGGACAATCTCATATTTTAATGTCTTTTTTATATTGTGGCACCCCAAACTGCCCTCAGCACTTGAGGTGAGGCCTCCCCAGCCCAGAGGAGAGCAGGACAATCCTTCCTCTTTCCCAGCTGTCCCTGAAGCCCCCAGGACAGGGCTGGCCCTCATGGCTGCCAGGGCACTGCTGGCTCGTGTTCAACTTGCCATCAACGGGTCCCTTTCCATGGTGCTGCTTTTCAGCCTCTCATTCCCCAGTCAGTCCATACACCCAGGGCAGCCCCACCTCAGGTGCAGAACTCATCACTTTCCCTTGTTGAATTTCATATGCCTGCTGATTGCCCAGCCCTCCAATTTGTTCATGTTTCTCTTCAGGGCCTCCCTGCCTTGAAGGGAGTTATCTGATGATTCACTGGCTGTTCCAAACTAATCTTGGTGAGAGGTCAGAAGTAACTCAGAAGAGCAATTCAGTCCCAGGCATTGCAGGCCTATCTCCAGGTGGGATATATGGACATATTTGGAGATGTCTGCATGAATTCAGAGAACTAGATATTAGGAAGGTAGATCACATTCTGGGATGGTTAATGTCCTTACACCCTTCACATTGGTTAAAAAAATGCAGCTGGGGCAGAGGGCATAAATTTTCTACATAATCCTTGATGGATTGTTTTACACTTTGAGAATAATATATAAAATTTTTATTTTGATCCTAAAATTTTTAAAGACTTGAGATTGGCCTAGTCATGAATGTGCTTCTTGATGCAACACTTACAATGAGATGAGATTTTGAAACTCGATATAACATGAAGCTTGAGAAATACTTTTTTTCAAAAGTATTCCTAATTTAGGGTACCACTGCAATGATTTTACTTTTAAGAAATAAATATTTACAGTGGTTGCATAGATGTTATTTTCTTTGGCACTTTTGGAGCTTTTTTCCAGCTTCACCCTTTTCCTGGTATATCTTGATTCTTTGGGCCTTCAGCTAATCCACAGGATTACTCAATTTTTCATTCCTTGAACCTGAGATGGAAATTGTTCTCTGTTATCAACATACCACCACCTCTGAAGGAATTTCTAGTTTGTAAATCCTTATTTTCCATGGTAGTATCTCACAAGCATCACTTACCCATTTAATATACCCTAGTTCAGGTAAATTTATCCATTTACCCTAGTTCAGATATGTGATACTCTAAAAAGAGTAAATGCATCTGGTGTTGGACTAAGGTGAGAGAAAGAACATAAATAACTGATTTTTAAAGCACAAATCAGCAATTGAAGGCCGCAGTAAGAAGTCATTTGGACTCAGTGCATGAGCAAACACTCTACACGGCCCCTGTGGAACTTGAGTTATGTCCAGGCTTTGCCTGCACATCAATGACTTGAGCATTTGGGCAGCTTGTCACCACACTTGGCCCCACTGTGGATATGTGCCTGTAGCACATTTAAAATATCTTGCTGTAAACCAGAGGTGCAAATTTCAGTCTTGTTTAGGGCATGTGTATGTATTCAGGACACATAGCTGTCAAGTATGGTTTACTGCTCTCTGTGGAGCTGCCAGTCATGTAAATCATAACAGCTTAACTTCAGTTGTCTAACGTAACTTTGAATTATATGGACAAAGACTTTGGTAAGTTTTGGGGTTCTTTAAGTCTCTGAATATTTGTCTTTGCTAAGAAGAGTTCTGTGTGTGCAGGAGCTGGAGAAGGAGGCGGGTGTGGAAGTTGTTCTTTCTGCTTAAAAATAAAAAGCCATAAAGCTCTGGACTACTTTAATACTGTAGGTTTTACTTTCATTGCTGGTATGACTGCAATTTCCATTCAAACACTTTAATTTCTTGAAGAGTTATTTCTTAGACTCAATGCAGTTTTATCTCTCTTAAAAGCCTACCTAGCAATTTCTCTAAACATTTTGAGCTGCCAAAGGAGTTTTTGAGTCTCTCTGTTGTTGTGCTTGTCCTCTTCTCAGTCCTTATTTATGTCATTTTACTTTTAAAATGCAGTGCCCAGTCATGGAAGCTTGTGGTCACATTATGCTGTTTGAAGAATTTCACATTTACATTTGTGCTTGACATCTCTGTGTGCATACAGAAATTTTATTTTCCTGCATAAATGGCCATTAGCTACTCTGGCAGAGGGCTTTCAGCTATAGCTACTCTCATTCAGTCACTATTTTCTTGATCAATGCTTTGTGTCTTTTGCACTTTCAAAGTGCATTTCTTTTTCATTATTATTTTTTTCTCTTATCTTCCTTCCTAGGTATGTCTGAACTTTGAACTGCTGCTGCAATTTTGCTTAATAATAGAAATGAGACATGAAAATAGCACTGTGTGACCAAGTCTAGTACCTTGTCTATTCAAGTTACTCTGAACAACTCATGCATTCTGCACAGATGAAATATTTTGATGCATTGTGGAGAAAACTAGTATGTTTTCAGTGGAGAAAATCACTATCCTGTAGATATCAGAATGTGATGCCTAATGTTAAAAGAGTTGTATTCTCCCAGGTGCTACATCCCTGGACTGCACATCAGAACAGAAATACAATCTAAAATAAATTACAAAATGTTTCTATTTATATGCACAAAATTTGCCAGGAGGTGTGATCTCTGCCTCACTGCTTTTACTGAGAAGGGATATTCATAAAACTAATCTTACATTATCAAAATAAATAGATTGTGCCTGTCTCAAATACATATAAAGGTAAAAAGATAGGGGCTGTCACATAAATAATCTCATAAAACATGCTCCTAAACTAAAAAAAGCATATACTGATAATTAAATTCCTGTTTCTTCATATTTGCCTATAGAACCAAAAGCAAAATCAGAAGGCAGTACCACTGAAATGTGCTAACTCTTTATCTTAGGACACCTATAGATAATGACAGTGCTATTCTTCGTAGTGCCAATATTTGCTGCTAATATTTCAAAGAAGTATGATTGAGCTTTGTCTTCTAAGACATAGAATTATATTTTATTTAGAAACATACCTCTTGTTTTTACCAGGGCTCTGCTCTGGTGCAAACCAAATTGTCATCTCAGTAGTAAATCCCATGCACACACCAGAAATGCACTGGGGGCTAGATCCTAAATACATTTTTGATGCTCTGTGGATTATCCTAATGATGCTTTCTGTGATCTTCATGCACTGTAAGTGTGACTTGTACTTCTTATGGCCCCTATTTTTCATCAGCATAGCTGTAAGCTTATTCACACTACCTTGTCTGTGAATTGCTGTTTCTTTTCAGTGTTGACTAAAAAAAAATAACCTGTAACCAAAGACAATAGGACAAAAACCATCTGTTGGATGCACTTTGAAAGCACTGTTTGGATATCCAACAGTCATCAAAGTTCCAGCTGATTTCAATAAAACCTAAATAATAAACAAAAAATACCTACAATGTGTATTCTAGATCTAGCTTTGTTGTTGATGGAGCATAGACAATTCTTGGGAGTTATACATGTTATAAAAGTTACAGATGAGACATATTTTAGACACCAATTTTAGAATAAAATGAATTGCAACCTAGCAGTGCCTATTTTTTGCCCACTCAGCATACTAGGAAAAGATGCAGCTACGTCAGCTACAGATCTCAAACATTAGTCCTACACAGTATTTGCATCACGTTGTTAGACTTCATATATTCAAAGTAAGTCAAAGTGCTGAATTAATCCCTTGTAGACAAATTACAAAAGAACTCCTGTGCAGTCCCTCTATCTCCCATGTATGATGCCAATCTGTTCATGTGCCTGTACCAGTGTGCCACTGAGACAGTCTGGGGGACCAAACCATGGCATGCCACCCTGGTTTCTGGGGTGATACAGTATGTAAATCTGCTTTTGAAAATTATGAGCTCTTCTGTACAAACATTCATAATCCAGTAGGAATATGCAACAGGTTTTGGCTTTTTTTTCCTTTAATATAATAAATTTAATCTACTTCCTCCTGGTATACTGCTTCAGTACTCTTCTTGAATTGTTTGCATTTTAGCCTTTGCTAGAAGGAGGGTAAGTGTTGATAACCGACAATTTGCTACAAATTCAGGCAAACTAGCTGTAAGGTGCTTAAAACTCTCATTTTGAACAGGACAAGGGTTAATTAAGTTCAGATATACCTATCAGGCATTCATTAGATAGTAGTTTATACATCACCTTGATGTGAATGTACTGATATCCTGTATCTTTATTAACTTAATTGACTATTCACACTCATTATTCAGATGGACTGTGAAACTGAAAGGCTTCACTCCTGATGCTCAGCAATCCAAAGGACCAAACTATATTACCTATATCCCCTACCATTATATTCCCCACAACTGAAGTTCAAATGCTAAAATTGGCTTTTGGTGGAAGCCTAGAACATCTCCAGATATGTTCTTTAGGCTAACACTGCACAGATGCCCCTTCCAAGGACTTTCTGTCCTTGCTGATGCCTCACATGTTCTTTTAAATAAAAATACTGCCCTGTGAACAGTACATTTATTCTATTAGTGCAATTATTCCATCTTTCAGTGAGTTTCCTTGTAATGGATACAGGGTTGTTCAGAGACTGATAAGTGGATATTAATCTGTTACAACATTCTGTAATAGTAAATTATAAATTCATCTAGAATAAATACCACTGTATAAAGCTTCAATTATTCAATTAACATATCTAATCTTTCCACTAACATGCTGAAAGCTTTAAGTGCAGTCTGTTCAGAGTTAGGTGGCTGCAGACTGTATGCATTGTGTGTTATGTGTAAAGAATTGCAGATTCTTCTTTTGAAATGTCCTTTCTGAAGGTCACCTTGATAAAATTATGGTTTCTATTATTGCCTTTTTATACTATTTTAATAAATCCTGTAAATGGGGATGAAGACTTAGTAGCACCCTTTGCCTTGAGGTGTTTGTCTTTTTAAAGACATTTTTGCCATCATAGCACATGGACTGACTCTGCTGGCGTCGTAAGAAATACAACAGCTCCTTTAGAGTGTCTTCAGTTTAGATTAAGCTATATTGTATTTAAAAATCATGAATCTCATCAGATTTTTGATAAATATAATCCCTCAGAGATTGATGCTTTTTCTGAGGAACAGATCAAGTGGCCGTCTTTTTGAAAATTATTTTAGCTTGTGTCTAACCCTGTTTGCAACCTCTCAGCTCACAAATATTTTGAAGAGCCAGCATTGCTATTTTTCAAGTTTGTTGGTCTATAACACATGCCTGTTTTTATCAGGAGCAAGGATTTATTCAAGAAAATTCGGACCTCTCCTGCCTTCCTTATTCCAATAAGAAGAGTAAATGCAGTTTTTTTCACTCCAATTTAAAACCCAGAAGATACACAGACAAAACAACCCTAATGCCCCTGGGGTGTGTTACTCTCCTATCTTGAGGTGGAAATCACTTTGTCATTACACTACCAAGAGTGATGTTCTATAAAAGATATTTGTAGATTGGGCTTGCTTGGAAAATTCCTGTTATTAATTGTTATTAGTCTCATGAATATTTTAAATCTAATTTTCTGTTGAACCCTATTAGGTACCTAGTGTCACTCCTTTTTTTCCCTGAACACTTCTCTTTGAATCAGCACAGTGCCCTTGAAGAAGCAGCTTTCTTTTTGATGGGATGAATATGGTATCTCATATAAAATATAGGGAATTTGAAATACCAGGGTTTCTAACACTGAGGTGCATTGGAAGTTTTACAGTGATTTACATTGCTGGAGATTATTCAGCGCTCTAGACAGGGAACAGCACTGAGGAAAGGGTGATTAATCAAATGCAGGAAAACTGATCCACAAAGATATTTCCTGTGCTGAAGGACTTATTGTAATAACTGAAGATTATTGTGACAGTTATTATGATAGCCATGGAGAGAATTAATTTATCCAAGCTTTAGACATAAAATCACCGATGTCTGGGCCAAGGCTCTTCACAGGCTTTCCCAATAGTCAATAAAGAGAGACAGAAACCTTCAGGAATATTTGTTTCAGGGTAGCTGTCTTTTGCCAGTTCTCACCACAGATAATGGAGAAGCTTAGCCTTTACCTAGCTAATCTGAGTAAGATAAAACCCACTTCAAAACACCCTTTCTACCTGACTGAGAGTTTTCCATTTCCAGGATGTCAGACATTACCTTTTCCTTCTCACAGACAGTTTGGTGAGAGGTTACTGATTTTAGAATTTGTAGGATCAAGTGAAGAACTGAGTGACAAAAAAAAACCTTGATGCCTTCTGTGATGAAACTACTACCTGGATGGAAGAGGTGAAAGTAGTGAGTATTGTTGACCTTGATT